>NW_006921629.1:215622-290043 GCF_000298275.1 Orycteropus afer afer
TTATGGTAACCATGCCCACCTTGCCTTTGCCGATTAACTGCTGCCACTTGGCCCCTATTACCACGGGGTCCAATCAGCCCCATTGTAGTTAAGTGTCTTAGTTCAGTTAGGGCAGTTTCCACTGTTAAATCTGGCTTAGCAGTCACAGCAGTCTTCAAGGATGCTGGGGCTCCCTTCACAAATTTATTCCTCACCGTACTGGTGAAAGATGTGTCTTCTGGACTCTCCGTTTCGGCTCTAGGGGTGTAATCTGATAAATCCATTCTAACAGGCCAGTTTCCTTAAACCTCTGGATACCTTCTTCTGCATTATACCAAGGCAGGTCTGGTACTTCAGCTTTACTTAAGGTAGTCCACCGCATAATCCATGTTTCAGTAAGCCAACCAATTAAACTATTAGATCCTTTCCTAACATCTCGAGCTGAAATAGTGAATGAAGAATCTGTACTTAGTGGGCCTAAATCAATAAACTCAGATTGATCCAATCTTACAATTCCTTGCACCATTTTCCCACACCCTCAGTAGCCATTCCCATACATATTCTCCAGGTTTCTGTCTGTACATATTAGCAAAATCAAGTAGGTGTTTTCAGGTGTAGGATACCATCTCCTCAGTCATACTTTGTATTTCACCTTTAGCAACAATGGGTGGTTGGGGCAGTTTCTGAGAACATTCAGCAATGTCTTCCATGGCATCTGCCTCATGTAATGACCTAGCAGGAACAGTTGGGTTAATCCTATCAAACTGAGGTAGAGGGGATAATGGTTTTACAGTGGGATTTAACAGAATGGGAGGGATTCAACAGAATTTACAGGGTCCACATCCTGATCTTCCTTACTGTCTGCCCATATGTCCCCATTCCAGGTTTCAAGATCCCATATTTTCCCAGTCAGTGCCCTCACTTCAGAAACCATTCTGGGTTTCTGGCAATTTAATTGGCGTTGTAATTCAGCCATCCTTACAATAAGACTCTGGGTTTGGTTTTCGGCAGCATCAGTTCTGTTACTAGAAGAAATAAGGGTTTCTTTCAGGGCACAACTAGAAACATTGTGGTCTTTTATGCAGCACTTAAGCTGTGACTCAGCAGCCCTGAACTCATCTCGCTCTTTCATCACTTTGTCTAAGTAGGACCAACCAACCAGCTTCCTTACACTCCTCATGCTGACAGAATTGCAGAAAGGTATCAAATATGCAGTCACCTCACTTCTCACAAGTACTTGATCTATTGGTGGTGCTATTTTGCATATTAATGTTGCCATCTCATGCCACAGATTAGCAGGGCCTCTTAACTAACAGAGGCAGGGTCACCAGTGCCTTTATGATTAATCAAATTGGAGAACTAGTTTAGGAAGCCCATCCTTAGGATTTTGTCTCTGTAGAACCACTCCCAGTATGTGTTGGACTGGGTTCTCTAGACAAACAAAACCAGTAAAGCTTATATAGAGAAAGAGAAATTTATACTAGGAAAATGGCTCACATACTTATAGGAATAAGAGCTGGTATGTCCCAAGTTCTTTGATCAAACGTCAAGCTGGAGGCTTTTCCCAACTCATGCAGCTACAGGGGCTGAGGAGCTCAAGGTTGGCAGGCAGTATACTGGCTGTTGACTCCAATGAATGATGAATCCAAGATCTTCAGGCCGAATGGTGGATTGTTTGCTCACAGACAGTTGTAGGCAGCAAAACAGAATCCTGATCCACAGAAGAGTGTCTCTTTTCCCAGGATGTCCATAAATATATTGGAAGCAGACCACACCCCTAAGGAAACTCCCTTTCAGTGAATTGGCTGCTCAAAACATAATACATCTGATCCCATCATGGGAACAACCCACACCACAGTTGCTTAAACCACACAGAATTGTGGTCCAGCCAAGTTGACACATAGCTCCAGCTATCACAATGACCAACTTGAGCTATAATGCCTGAAGCCCCTGGGGGCAGGTATTGTGTCAAAACCACTTTTTTATGTGTGTCCCCAGTCCTAGCACACAGTTGGTGCTTTCTAAATGCTTGTTTAAACACATGAATTTTAACAGTCTTTACAGTTGGCCAGCTTTCTAGTTTTTTCCTGCTGTTTGTCCCTTTACCCCCTTGTGCATAGTCCTTACCTCTTGAGAAAAATGTACAATATACTATATTGTGTGAAAGAAATGTTTGTGGTCTTCTTGTGCTTAAACTCACTTTCCCTTTTTATTTCATTCTCTCACCTTTCTCCTGCTAATGCTATAAACTTACCTTTGTTTAAACAGCCTTCACCTCTGCTGCACTTGATGAAAGAGATGACCCTTCTCCTGCCTAGAGGTAATCAGTGCCCCTGACCTGTTCACTTGATCACTTTTCTTTCTAATCCTTTCCCTTCTGCCCATTATTTATTGCCAGTTTTCCTTCCTTTATAATCTTAGTCTTTAGGAGTTTCCTTTGTATTCTGCATCTAGGTCTATGTGTCTCTTATCTTAGTGACCCAGGATCCCCCTTCAGTTACTGTCTTCTTTCTTTCCTTCACAGACTTCTGGAAAGGATAATTATCTTTTGTCCTTGTAGTCTTCAAATCCTCAACTTCTCGCTCACTTTTTAACTTGTGGTTTAGCCAGCCTTTTTTTTCTTCCTGAAGTGCTCTGGCAAAGAACACACACATGCTTTCCGAAAACCAAGTCTAGTGGATGTTTGCATTCCTCATTATCTTCAGCTCTCTGGGTCGTGTGGCAGTGGTGTTTTGTTCAAAACCCTCTTCTGGTTTTTCCACCTCTTTGAACATTTTTCTTGTCTGTTGGTTTTCCTCTGCTCTGGTCCTTGTTCTCAAGAGTTCTCTCAGGCCCTCTTTGGACCCAGACTGTCTGTCTGATCAGTATCCTGCCCTGCTCTGGCTTTAAATACTTCTCAGTAGGCTGAGGATTCCCAAACTTCCATCTTCAGCCCACACCCTCCCCATGTGCTGTGCATCCATCAGGATGTCCCACGGGTACAACACTCATCATCCTAACATCCCCTCCCCTTTCCATGGACACATGCTTCCTCCTGAGGCCTTATTACACATAGTGATTCCATAATCTCTTCTGTTGTCTAAGAAATCCTAGGATTCATCTCTCCTTTCCTCCATCTCATTCAGTTAATTGACACATGCTGTTCGTTCTGTAAAAAATCTATCTGTCCCTTTCCTTATGCCCATTTCTTCCTGATACTCTCCATGCAGCTTACTACCATAACTGCCCACTCTAAAATGCAAATAAGATCATGAAACCTGCGACCTAAAACTCCCTTCTGGTGTCTTACTTACATGATGAAGTCCAGATTCCTTACCATGAAATACAAGGTCTTTGATGGTACCTCGTTTACTTGTAACCCCATCCACCCCCTCTTACCCTTGACCTAGCCACGCCTTTTGTAGTTTCTTTGATTAGGGCACATGCTGTTTGATTTCTCTTGAAAATTCCTTCTATTCTTGGCCTTCTGGTAAATTCCCACTCACCCCCACATGAAATTGGAATGTGTGGCACATTTGAGAGGTATTTTCTGGCCACCCTTCATCCCCTACCGAGCTGATTGATCACTTCCACCTCTGTAGCCCCCACACATTGTACAAACTTCTGTTAAGGCACACTCAAATTTTCAAATGGGGTTTTACATTTCTAGTTCTCTTCCCAGACCAAGAACTCCTTAAGAATAGGCACTCTTCCTTTCCTCACCTAACACTGGGGAAGGTGATCATTGGCTTCAGTAAAGGTTTCATGCATGCATGAATGAGTAGAGATTTTAATTGAAATTAGCGACTAATCAGAAAAATACTGTAGCTAAAAAGTAATTGTGGTGAAATCTCTAGGTTCAGAGAAATTGTAATTACAGACATCATTAGAATGACGGTAACAAGAAGTGAATGTTTCTTTGGTCATGTACAGCCTGTGCAGTCTTTGATTCTGTCCAGATGAGGAGAATGAGGTGCAGAGAAGATAGGATTTATCAGAGAGTGCACAGCTCATTTGTAGTAGAGCAGGGCTTGGGGCCCAAGCATGATCCCATATCCCATGTTCTTTATACTGTTACACTGTCTCATACTTGTTTCAACATGTGACTTGAAGAATTACAAAATTCCTCTTTTAGACAGCTAATAATCTTCTGATGTCTCCAGTCTCTTGCCCCCAAATACTTCATTTATTTTACTGCTGTTTATTATTCCATGTGAATTATTAATTGCAAATAAGGCAGACTAGATCCTTGTCTTCTGGGAACTTAGAGTAATCAGACAAGTTATAGTGAATCAGACAGAAGTGTTTTGGACGTGCAGAAAACTGAATGACTGTATGGTTAGTTAAGACCTAAGTGTTGTATAAGGTTTATTCACTCAACTCTCCTTGTTGAGCCACCTGTCTACTGGCCAATGTAATAATGTCATGGCCCCTGTTCTGATGGGGTCATAGGGAGACAGATGTTAGAGACTCCTACAGAAGGGAGTGAATTCTGTCACAGGCGGTGTGTTGGAAAGCTGAAAAAGCCCCAGTGAAGCTGGGAGTTTAAAGGTGTGTGACCCAGGGAAGTTCCTTCCCCTTGCTGGGCCTTATTCTTTCCCTCTGTGTCCATGGTTGGATCAGATGACCTCCTCCTTTCAGCTCTCCATGTCTTCGAACTAAGAAAGTGCCTTTGTTAGAACAATGAGTCAGGAGACAGAGCAGAAAGTACTGTTGTTTTGTGTGAACTGATTATCAAATACTAACACTAAATGTTTCATTTATTATCTCTGAAAACAAACAGTCCAGGCTCAAAATGTCCATATTGACTGCCTTGGTCTACAGAGAAAAACAGGCTTTTATTTCAACACAGCAACACTTGGCATTTAATTGATTCTGTTGTAATCTTTAGGTTATTCTGAGGTTTGAGAGATTGGTCCCTCTTTGTTCTCTGATCTTCTTGTTGTTACTAGGTGCCGTTGAGTTGGTTCTGACGCATAGTGACCCTGAGTACAACAGAACGAGACTCTGCTTCGTCCTGCGCCAATCTCACAGTCACTGCCGTGCTTGAGCTCACTGTAGCCACTGTGTCGGTCCATCTCCCCCCACGCCTCATGTATCAGAGTTTGATACGTAAAATGTGAATACTTATCTAAAACTTCTTAATAAACTATAGAGGCACTGATTCAGCAACGAAGCAACATTTGTTGAGCATCTGCTATGTGCCAGACATTGTTAGGGTACAGACATGAATAAGAAGTAGTCCATGCCGTCAAGGAATTTATGGGTTAGTGGTAGGAAAAAACAAAAAGAATAAGCAGATCTGTGAAAGAGCCTATTCCAGGTACTATGACAGAAATGTATCTAGTATTGGGGTACAGATATAAGAGTAGTATGCCTGGGGGTGGGAAGAAAGATCAAGGGGCAGCGTAGTATAGGGAAAGAACATTAGGTTTAGAGTCAGGAGACCTGGGGTTTTAGATCTCAGCTCTGTGTGTACTGTCTGCGTGGCCTTGACTTCTTTGAGCCTGGGCTGTCTCCCCTACATGAAAGAAATAATACCTTCTTCCCATAGTTGGTGTAACTATGACATCATATGTGAACATGTGTGTGCATGATGAAGTTCTTAATCTGAGCTCTAGAGGCAAGGTCCTATTCCTGAATAAAGTAGGTGTTAGGCCAGTTGTATTTGCTAAAGTAAAAAATTAACATATATTTTAAGTTAGATCTGGTGGTGTAGTGCCTAAGGCACTTGACTGCTAACTAGAAGGCTGGCAGTTCAAACCCACCAGCCACTCCTCGGAAGGAAGATTGGGCAATCTACTTCTGTAGTGATACTGCCTTGGAAACCCAAGGTGGGGTCGCTGTGAGTTGGAGACGACTCGATGGCATGTAACAACAACAACAAAGTTAGATCTCAGATTAAACTCCATCAGGGGTCAGCAGCCTTTCTAAGGTAGTGTACCAACTTGGCAGCCCACGGTATTCCGGCAGATCAGTTGCCTATATGCACCTCCTGTTCTGTGGAACAACAACTGGTGGTGGTGGTGGCAATCAGCCTGTGGCCCCTAAAAATGTCGTCACTTCAACTCTGATGGCAGGTATTGGATGGTGTAACCCTGCACACCTGCATCCTTGGGAATGTAAACAGCAGTAGAGGTATATGTCTTAACTCTGATGTTTTCCCCTTTCCTCCCTTGAACCAGATTTTATAATGTGGGCAACCTGCTGCAACTGGTTCTGCCTGGATGGACAGCCTGAAGAGGCCCCACCACCCCAGGGAGCCAGGACGCAAGCCTATTCCAACCCCGGATACAGCTCCTTCCCTTCTCCAACAGGCTCTGAACCCAGCTGCAAGGGCTGTGGGGCCCACTTTGCCAACACAGCCAGGAAGGTGAGTGTTGAGTTCTTGCCTGCTCTGCTGGTACAGCCCTGGGGCCTCAGGCTGGCTGCTGACTTCTCCACGAATGCCTGCTGCCTCAGCTGCCTGTGCACTGCTGGTAACTGAGACCCAGTCCACCTCACAGGATTGTTAAAGAGAAACTAATCCAAGCAAAAGCAAAGCATAGATTTGGAACCAAATAGGCCTGAATTGAGGTACCAGCTTTGTCATTTATTAGCTGTGTGATTTAACTTCTTTGAACGTCTGTTTCCCTATCTATAAAATGGGGATAATAATAACACCCACCTCACAGTGTTGTGGTGAGAGAGAATAAAATAAGATTAAATATGAAGGGGGCCCAGTGTGAAGCCTGGAACATAGCCAGCACTCAATGTTAGTGTCCTTCATTAGCCATCATCATAAAAAAAAATTTAATGGCAAATTAGCATGTTCTTTTTATGTAAAGTAATGTCAGGGATGCCTCCGGTACATCAAGACCCTAACAAGACAAAGATTAGAGCTTGTTTACCATAGCTGATTTCATCTGCATTGCTGGGCAGCCGTGCTTCCTACATTAGCTAGCAGGAAATAACATTATTGGCTGTAATGGTGTATGGATGTGGGCCATCCCTTTGTCAGTGCCTGGGAAGCAGCATGTTCTTGATGGTACGCATGCTTGGGGCAGAGGGTAACTGACCTGGATATAGAACTGCATTCTGCATTCTTCTGCAGGATGAGATTTGCAGTCTAGAGGAGCGATGGAATGTGTTGTTCAAATGGTGATAATTGGAAATTTGAGAGGAAATAGTTTTTAAGCGCCTGCTGTATGCCAGGGGGGAGCTCTGTTAGCATAGTGCCTAAGGCACTTGACTGCTAACCAGAAGGCTGATGGTTCAAACCCACCAGCCACTCCTGGGAAGGAAGATGGGGCAATCTACTTCCGTAGTGATACTGCCTCGGAAACCCAAGGAGGGGTCGCTATGAGTCGGGTCCGACTCAACGGCACATAACAACAACAACAACAATATGCCAGGGATTCTTCTGAGCAATTTAGATTTTTTTATTTGTTTGTTTCCTTTAATTCTTTCGATAACTCTATGATACAGCTTTTAGAATCCCTAAACTCACATTTTACACGTGAGAAACTGAGGCTTAGGGTCTACAATGAATAAAAGAAACCATACGTGTCAAGTTCCTGACAAATAGCTTAAGAGGTATAAAAACACTCATTGTTTTTTCTATGCTTAGTAGTGTCCCCGGGCTCACATTATTTATTAAGTGCCAGGGCTGGGATTCAAACCAGGTCTTTGACTCCAAAGCACCACCCCTACAGAAGACCCTTAGAATGACTGGAATTTCTGTATCTTGAGTGTTGACCACGCACCCTTTTGTACCTTAGGATGATAAGGTTGACATTTGCTTTGTGCTGCAGAGCAGTGAAGGTGGCAGATAGCTGAGCTTTGTTGGATTTGCTTGGCTGCCCCAGTCACTGTGAGAACTCAGCCAGAGAGACTGCTTCAGGAGAGTAGAGAGCTGTGGCTGGGGGCGGGCAGAAGTGCCTCTTATGCTTAGACTGAAAGGTCAAGTTAGTAGATTGAGACTGAATCGGAGAGAAGAAGGGCTTCCAAGCCACATGGCCTCAGCCCTCAGTGATGCAGAAGGTGGGATGGAGTTCTGAGATGAGAACAGCAAAGTAAGTCTGCTGGGCACTTGGATGCTGAGCACTGGGCTTGGCACTTGATGTGTGTTATTGTTGGATCTTTACTACAACGTATGAAGAGTACTATTATTTATTGCCATTTTTCAGGTGAAGACATTGTTCATTTCATCTAAAGCAGTAGTTTCAAGTGTGTACTCATGTACATCAGGAGTCAGTTGGACAGCCAGAGGCCTTGCTGCTTTCAGTGTTTAACGCTGAGAAATGCTGGGAAGAGCTGTTGGTACAAAGTGGCAAGATAAAGGATGAGAAAGGAATAGGAAAGGCCCTTGTTTAAACAAGGCAGCATGAGTTAGCAGTAGGTTTCTTTGAACCTTTTTGTCTTAACGTTAGTTACATTCTGTGGAATAGAAATGAGGAAAGAGGGCAATGATGGTGATGTAGGCTTGGGGAGTGGCATGGTCAGCATGATAAAATTTCGAGAGGGCCAGGGGATCTAGGGGGTCCTTAACATTTCTCAGCCAGAAGAGAGAATGAGAGTGAATGAAGAAATCACCCCCAAAGAAAGGAGAATGGTTGGAAGAGAATGGGGAGATGCTTTATTTTTCTTCATTAGTGATTATCAATCACAACCTGACATAAATATGCTTGTTTATTGTCTGTCTTCCTAGTTGGCACATGGGAACAAGGACTTTGTCACTTCCGTTCACAACTTTATCCCCAGTGCCCAGAACAGTGACTGACACATGGTAGGGAATACATTTTTGAAAAATGAATGAATGAATGAAGAGATAAATGAAGTCTAGAACACTTCGAAAAAGAGGAAGTAGGACAGAGTTTTCTGTTTTCCTTACTTCATGGCTGTCAATTCAATGCTGGATATTAACCTCGAGGGCTCAATTCTGTACCAGCAGCCTGCTAGCAGCAAGAGACTATAGCTTTGGCGATGTAGAACTGAGTGTAAGACATAAGCTTTGCCCTCAAGGAGCTTACTGTCTAGCTGAGGAGACCCATATTTACAAAGAATTAATAATAACTGGCTGTGTAAGTTAGGTACTAGGGAATCACATACTGTTGATCAATTGAGGCATGAGAATTCTGGTTGGGTCAAGGAAGGTTTTATTGATTTACAAAGCATTGGCTGAAGTAAAGGTACCAGATTGGGACAAGTGCAAGGGGTATTTGAGAACTGTTAAGTGGCCTGGCTCTCCAGAGTGCAGGATACTGGAGAAGTTAGGGTGGGAGGAGAGATAGGAGCAGGTGGTGAAGGGCCTTAGCTGCCATAGGAAGGGGTTTGTAGCCAGCAAACAAGGAGCCATCAAATATTTTTGAGTGAAGGAATGGCGTGATCAGTCCTGTGTCAGGTAGCTGACTTGGCTTCTTTAGGAAGGTGGTTTGATGGAGTGCGTAGGAGTGAGTACCATTTAGGAAGCTCTCCTATACTTGCTGAGGAATGATCAGAGCCTTATGAGGTGGTGGTGAAGGGGCTGATGGATACATCTCCCCTTTGGTGAGCAACTCTTTGTGCCAGACCCTGTGAAGTGGTAGTTGTTACTCTGAGAGATGAAAAATCTGAGTCCCAGAGATACTAAAGTACTTAGCTACTGAGGGAAAAGGCCAGTAAGCAGCAGAGCAGAAGTTGACCCAAGTATCATTTGATTCCACAGCTTGCTCCTTTTCCAGTATCCCCCGTTTCCTCCCAAATGAAGACAGATCAAGTGGCACAGGAGAAGGGTGCGTGGAAGATCACGGCCTTTAGGCCTGTGTGCTGAGGAGCAAGTGACGATTGACATAAGGAACTGTTCTTATTCCTTGGAAAATAAATGATTGACTCTCCAGTGTGTCAGGCATTGGCTGGAGTAAGGTGGCAGAGATGGAAACGGCCATCCCTGCATAACGGGGAACGGCCAGTCAGACAGGACGATGAGCAAAGACGGAACCGCACAGTGAGGCGAGAAGAACGCTTCTGTAGCACAGGGCGCTGCTGTGACGGCAGAAGCTCCCGGTCTGGGTGGTAAATGATGGGTATGGAACAGTGTTTTCTCACCATAAAAGTATGAATTTCATGAATATTAAGGATGTTTTCTCCTGTGTGAGAGATTTTCATTTATAATTTCATGCTTAAGTGGAGCAGTGTTCTTATCTTGAGGGTTTGGCATTTAACAACCAGAGACCTTTAAAATGTCTTTTCTGGAAATGGTTGAATTGAAATGATTACATGGATCCTACTGTCTTTTTTTCTTTTTTTTCCTCTCTCTTTTTAAAAATTTTTAGTATGGCCAGTATGTCCTAAAAACTCAACTAGATACAAAACACAGACAGCATTTATGGAGAAACATAAATAAGATGTATCTCCTGTCCCACCCCTCCACCCTCTGCCTAGAGTTCCCTTCTTGGAGAGAAATGGCAGGCTGTACTTCTGCCACAGCCAGATAGCTCACCTGGACTGGTAATACCTGCACGTGGCTTAGCAACAGCCCTTAGAATTGTGGAAAGTTTGGAGTCAAGCTCCATTAGCCCAGGTTGAGGAAGAGATTGTGCTTAGAAACACGAAAGAGGTAGATACTCAAATCTTAAGAGTGGAAAGAAAGGGATGGATCCTAAGTATTGGCAAAACTTCAGAGATGAGGCAGAAGGGAGAGGGAACCAAAGGTGATACAGTGGCAGTGTCCTGAGTGCCCATCTTATGTTAAGATTTGATTTATATACATTTTCTCACGTAATACTTCTAATAGTCCTTTGAGGTCGGCTAACCTATCCAACTTTACAGGTGAGGAGTGCAGTGCTCTGGGAGGTTGCACAAGTTTCCTTAGCCAGAAAGGGTTCAGCCAGGACTCGATTCTAATCACATCACTCCTCAGCCTGCCCTTTTCCCTCCCAGTGGGCTGGAGGAGGGAATGCCTGTAGGAAGGAAGGCGAGGAGGAGGGTCTGGTAGGGTGAGAAACAAGCGTACCAGGGGATAGTAGGGGTGGGACGCAGGAAAGGATATGAGAAGGGCAGATTGTCAAAGAGGAACGAGCCAGGCAACCTCCTAGCATCTGTAGAGGGTGCTGCCTGCTGAGGTGCCTGGCCAGCGTGTGGATGCTGCATGCGTGAGCATACTCCAGGCATCTCTGCAGTCACGCGGCCTCCATTGATTCATCTTTCATGCTATCTTGTTACTTGGTTGGGTTGAACCGTTTGCTAGAATTTATACGTTCGCATTTCCTTTGCTCATTCTGCCCACATTAGTCGACAGTCCTTATTTTTGCTTTCCTTTGTTCTCTCCAGCCTCTGCAAACTGGGATTCTAGCCTCTAGCATTATCCTACTCCTTTAGATGCCGGCTTACTTCAGAGTCCCTGGTGAGCAGGTGCCACAGAGGAGTTCGCTTGCTGCCTTTGCATTCTGATCTTGCATCCAACGAGCCACACACATTTGAAGAAAGAACCTAAGAGTTGTTTGGATCTGGCTGATTGAGCAACTCAAGCCTTTATAATAGTGTCAAGCTAGGCCTTGTCAAGCTGCATTGACTTGAGTAATGTTCCATGTCACAACCCACAGTTTATGACACAAGGCTTTTACCATCAGTCATGCTAAACACACGTCATTTCCTGATAGAGAAGCTTCAGGTATGACTGAACCCCAAGCCCCCCCAAACATCCATTCTCTACCTGAGTGGCTGCTCGCCTCGAAATCCTGCATCTTTTTTAGTCAGTCTCTGAATGTTTTATTATCTGATTATAATTGTGTCAAGAATAAGGGGGGGTTGATATATGTCCCTTCACAAAGCCTTCTCAGAGTTAATCATCAAAACTGAATGGTCAAGAGTGTGTCCTTTTCCCTTGACTGCATGAATGACACTTAGACAAAAACTAAACATAACTGCCTTAACTGTGCAGATGTTTACTTCAGCCCTACACAAGAGTGTCTGCAATCTTCACTATGAGAATTTAAGTCTCCTGGGTATTCTTTGTAGTTTGAACAGGTTTTAGGCTTTTCTGTATTTAGAAAAGAGGGAGCAGAACAATTTGGGTTAATGCTTAAATCACCACAAGATGAAAAGTTTTAAATTTATTTACGGGATTATGCCCTCACCCAGTAACTGCCTGTCCTGTGAGAGTGTGCCCTGCTTTGGCTGGAACAAGGCTCAGCCACATGTCCCCATCTTGGCTCAGCCTGTGGGGCAAGAGGCTGAGAAATGTGCTTCCTGTGGGTTGAACAAGTCTTGGTGTATAGCTTGTGATCCTGTGACCTGCTGCTGCCAGGCAGTGCCAGCTTGCATGTCAGATGTGTTACTCAGCCACTCTGAGACACTCTGTACTTTCACAAGAGAGAGCACCCTGACTGATGTCCAGAGGGCCCCTACTAGCTGTCTAAATATTTGTATTGGATGTGGTCTTACGCACCACTGAATTCCCAGCACTCTGAGTGGGCCTCCCGTAGTGGGGGAGCCTGGGCACCCGTCTCAGCTGATGGGGCTCTGGGTTGGGAGTTGAGGAAATGGAATGCCAGGCCGTGACTCAGCACTACTACAGCCATTAATGGGACTGAGACAGCAGCATGGCTGGTGGAAGGAGCATGCTCATGGGCATTAGACTCAGACAGATCATGAGTTTGAATCCCAGCTCTGGTGCTTACAGCCTGACCTTGGAAATGAAATTAAATCTCTGTAAGCCTCAGTTGTTTTGTGAAACAAGGAGGAACACCAGTACTGCTTTGCAGGGTTGTCTTGAGAATCAAATGACCAGCTGGGTGTAGCTTTAACAGCCCAGTTGCCATCAAGTTGATGTAGACTCACGGTGGTGACCCGTGTGTCAGAGTAGAGCTGTGCTTCATAGGATTTCAGTGGCTGTGACTTTTTGGAAGTGGATCACCAGAGCTTTGTCCCGAGGCAGCTCTGGGGTAGATTTGAACTGCCAGCCTTTGTCTTAGTAGCCAAGTGCTTCACTGTTTGCATCACCCAGGGAAACCTGAATGTAGCTCTGTGTGTGAAAACTGGGGAAAAACCAGATACGCTCAAGTGGATTTCGACTCATGGCCACCCTCTGTGTGTCAGAGTAAAACTGGTATGTTAGGTTTTCAGTGGCTGGTCTTTTGGAAGTAGACCACCAGGCCTTTAGTTAAACTAAAACTACTTGTTGTTGTTGTTTGCCGTCGAGTCGGCCCCGACTCATAGCGACCCCTCCTTGGGTTTCCGAGGCAGTATCACTACGGAAGTAGGATTGCCCAACCTTCCTTCCGAGGAGTGACTGGTGGGTTTGAACCGCCAGCCTTCTGGTTAGCAGTCAAGTGCCTTAGCCACTATGCTACCAGAGCTCCCTAAAACTACTAGTAATGTTAATAGTAGTAATCACCACCACCATGAAGCAATAATGTGAATGAACTGTAGTTTAGGATCAGAAAGCAGTACTTAAATCCTGGCTTTCATCATTAACTAGTATATATTTTGTAACAAAAATAATGAAACCAATTACATTTAGAGAGGAGTCGTTAGGGTCAGATATGCTAAGTGCATTAACTCTCATAACATAGATGCTGTTTTGGTGGGAGATTACAGTCAATGTCATGAGACAAAGTGTATGTGAATTGCTGTATGGAAGATGAATTTGCTCTAAACTTTCACCCAAATCACAGTAAAATTTTAAAAGGGGGGACGGGACAAATAAAAGATAGATGCTGTTATCATCTCCGTTTACAGATGAGGAAACTGGGAGTCAGGGAGGCTAAGTTTAACATGCCAAGGTGATGTTGAATGCAGGGAGGGAGGATGACTTTCTGATCTGAAGCTGGTAGACTGAGTTAATATCCTCACTTTCTTCATCAATAAAAAGGAAGGATAAAACCTCAAATGAGATAATAAATGTAAAGTGTCCTGTATATGGATACACAGATACATACAGGTGGTCGGTCTGTCACCTCTGAGTAGTTTTTAACCTACAATCTGAAACGTTGCTTGTATCCTTAGATACAGGAGCTAGCCTAATAAAAGAGTGGTCGCAGGAGGTCTTGCCAGGCTCGGCAGCCCTAACGCTCCCCTCCCGCACTGTGTCATGTTCTCTCAATCTGACATGGTTTCCTCTGCCTCTTGCTCTAAACAGCAGACCTGCTTGGACTGTAAGAAAAATTTCTGCATGACTTGTTCGAGCCAAGTGGGGAATGGGCCCCGCCTCTGCCTTCTCTGCCAACGGTTCCGAGCCACAGCCTTTCAGCGGGAGGAGCTCATGAAGATGAAGGTGAAGGACCTGAGGGACTACCTCAGCCTCCATGACATCTCCACCGAAATGTGCCGGGAAAAGGAGGAGCTGGTGTTCTTAGTACTTGGCCAGCAGCCTGTCATCTCCCAGGAGGGCAGGACTCATGCCCCCATCTTGTCCCCGGACTTCCCTGAGCAGCAGGCTTTCCTGACCCAGCCTCACACCAGCACAGCACATCCTACCTCACCCAGTCTCCCTTCTTCACTTGCACAAGCCACCTCTGCTCCCCCAGCCCAGGCTCAGGAAAGCCAGCAGGTATGGGCCATTTGCAGTCTCTTCCAGTTCAAGGGCTTGTTCTCTCCGGCCTACATTGTGGGAGCTGGGTGGGAGGTTACTGTCTCAGTAAGTGAAGCCTTTCTGCCTACTGGTGCAAGAAATGATGTCTTCTGGACATCGCATTTATGTTTTTTTTTTTTTTTTTTTTTCTGAGGTGATAGGGATAGTATTGGGTTTTTGCTTGTTTTTAATGCATAGATATTCCAGTTAGACATTTAAAAAAAAATTCATTGTTCCAGAAATATTTTGAGATGAGTCACCATTAATTCTACAAATATAGTTCTGTTTAAATTTGCCCTCCTACTTACTCACTTTTGTTGTGGTCATCTTTAGCTGGATGGGGAACTCAGTGCCTTAGTAACCATGACAAGGCACGCGGGAAAAAAAGGAAATATGTGGAGGGGAGGGGGAGTAAACACTGTGACCTAGAACGGGGAAGCTGCTTCTCTCCCTGCTCACCATTTGGGAGGGAGAGTGATTGACATACTATTATATAGTAAGCTGCTTCACCATTATCCCAGTGGGGCTCGGAAATGAGAAGCTAAGAGCACCTTGACTAAATTATGAACCAGGCATGGGAAATACAGAGCTGAGTAACATACTGTCCCTGCCACCTCTGAGCGGGAAAATGAGTACATAAACCAACTGTTAGATTGGAGTGAGGCCAGTGGACTTCCCATTGCCTAAGGAGTACAGGGGTCAGTCATATAGATACAGTTCAGTGCCTAACACATGACCCTGTTATTTATAGGACTTGGGCAGTAGTGAGGGGATTAGCATCTAAAAGATCTGGTTCCACATCCAATTTTGTCACTGACTCTTCGGTTACCTTGGACAAACTTGGAGCTTCAACAGTAAAGTAGGGTTAGTAATGCCAGCCAGCCCATTTTTTATCTGGCAAGGATATTGGCAGGGCTGAGTAGTCTGATACCACATACAGTAAAACCAGAAAGCCGGAACCCCTATGTAAGGTGGAAACCCGTCAGGGAAGGAAAATGCAAATATTTTCCACTAACAGATAGTGAAAGAGAAGTGGTTAAGACTGCACCCTGTCAGTGACCAGGTTTGCTGGTCTGATAGAGCATGGTGGAACCACTGAGACTATGACCCCGGATTGCCCTTCAGATCTAGAATTCAACCCACACCTGTGGCTTCCAGCCAAACAAAAGACAGGCATAGGAGTTGAACATGTACCTGAGGTATATATACTCCTTGGAGAAAACAATCATGGGAGAAAGAAGGGCTGTTTATGCACAGGGAGACAGTTCGGGGCAGGAGTGCATGGAGGGATGGACACAGGGAAGAGGTGACTGTCGGGAGGAAGTGGGAGGGGAGCTGTTGCATTGTGGTGAATTGTGGTCAAGGTCATGAGACAAAGTGTATGTGAACTGCTGTATGGAAAGTGAATTTGCTCTGTAAAATTTCACCCAAATCACAATTAAAAAAAAAATGCACCCTGTCAAAGGCGGAAAACTTGTGAGGAAAACCCAGGCAGTCCCATTGAATTCTGATTCTCACAGGTTTCACTTTGTAAAGAGCTTGGAGCTCCTTGGAGCTAGTCTCTAACTAGTGTAGTCTGTTCCCACACATGATGGATGGCTGCTGCCTCTTGTTTATGATCACCTCCTTTGCCAGGACTGGGCCCCTGATTCAGCGCTTGATGGCATTGAGGCATAAAGGCCAGTGTGATGGCGTAATTTAACTTCAGTAAAATCACTTAACTCCTTTGCCAGCTTGAGCACGATTCCTCCCAAGCTGGAGTGTAACTCTTTGCTAAGCTCTGGCTGGTCCTTCCCTATGGCTCCCTCCCTTTCCCTGGTTCTTCAGAGCACTCCTCTTTGTTTATAGGGAGCCAGCAGAGGAACTGGAGGAGGAAATAATTTTTTCCTGAAGAACCATCAAGTGGGATTTTCAAAGAAAGGAGTAGGTCATTATCCAGAAAGTTGCAGATCACACTTACAGGTCATGCTAGGTACCCGATCTTATTGAGTACTTTTCCTCTGGGGTTTTCAGAGGGCCTGAGTGTCAGTCACATGCCCTGTTGTGGTGTGATGTGCATTTTGCAAGCAGGAAAAACTGGCCTGAGGAAGCTGAGTAACTTGTGTGAAGCTCCCTGCCAAGCCCATGTGTGAGCTGCACCTAGAATGCACATCACCTCAGAATACTTGCTCCACCAGCACTCTCCCCTTTACTTTTAATGCCTTAGCAATCATTGCTAAGGAAGAAAGTATGTGGAATAAGCAATATCATGGACAGGTCCTCGTTGTAGATACTGATTTGGCCAGTGGGCAAACTGGAAAGACAAAAGCCTGCTTTTCAGCAGGAAATCCAGTTTCTGTTTCTAGGGGAAAAAAGGACATACACAAACTGTTGACTTAGGAACAAGTTAGATTCTGAAAGCCACCTTATAACTCCAAGGTGACACTATTCCAAAGGCCGCCACATGTAAGTAAACTTAGGAGAAAACTGGAGGTGTTCATGAAAGCTTGTTTGAGACTCATCCCATGTGTATGCAGTATGTGTGATCTTATCATGACTTGGTATTTTTTTGGTTATTTCTCCATTTCATTTCCTTTGTAATTGCTTGCTTCTGCTTCTTAGCTCCACATTTTGTATCCTGATTCAGGGTGTTGTGGGGGCCAGTGAGTGACAGGTTTCTCCAGGGTTTCCTGGTGTAGTAGGGTCTGGTAAAAAAGGCCCATGAACTCACAGCAGGCCCTTGGCTACGAGGCAGCAGTAGGCGAACAGGATCTGGGTCAGGGGTTTGGAGGGCTCACAGTTCAGACTATTCTTTCAGAAACCTCCTAAAGGAATGCCCAAGAAGAATTTTTTGAGAAGTTAGAATTCTGAGTAGAGTAGGACAGGTACTGTCTTATCAAGTCAGGCTAGTAGGTGCATTAAAATAATTTAGTGGCCAGATTTCAAGACAGCCCTTCATAATAGTGTGCTGGAGCACATTTCTAGAATGTGAGAGCAGTGACTAGCCAGAAGAGAGGGGAACAGAGTGGTGAGGGTCTGGAAACATCAGTTCATGAGGCTCAGTTGAGGAAAACAGGGAGATTTAGTGTGAATTGCGGGAAAGGTGTAATATGAACATTGTAGATAAAACAGTGGATATTGGTCTGAGAGGCAGTACCAGGGGCTGCAGGTGGGAGTTAAAGGGAGGGCAGTTTGGGATCAGTGTAAAGGAAAAAAACTATGGCAGTTAGAGAGCAGCCCCACAGTGGACTGGAGCATTCAAGCTGAGACTTGAATGAGACGGTGGGTGGTGGCTGATGCCATCCTGGTTGGGGGCGGAGTTAATGTCTTTTCTTTTTTTTCTCTAGTGGGCAGCTTTTTATCTATTGAAGTCCTATTGTTTGTCTCACAAAGTTAGTATTTGGAGGAGATGGGAATATGTTTTGGATATAGTGTGAGCTAGAAAGAGCTGTGAAAATTCGCTCATCTCTGTGGATGTGAATGGCTCCTTTCTTTTCCCACAGGCCAATGGCCGTGTGTCTCAGGACCAAGAGGAACCTGTCTACCTGGAGGGCACAGTCAGAGCACCTGCTGAGGAGGAGACCCAGGTGGGGCCGCTGCTGGGTTTGTGTCTGTGCCTTTGACCTTTGACCTTTCACTTGTGTTCTTAGAGTATTGGAAGGAACCTCTTGACAGCTCTTTGGAGAGAGAAGAATTGGCGTGTTGAGTTGATTCCAACTCATAGTGACCCCATAGGACAGAGTAGTACTGCCCTCTAGGGTTTCTGAAGCTATAATCTTTACAGAAGCAGACTGCCACATCTTTCTCCCATGAAGCCACTGGGTGGGCTAGAACCTCTTACCTTTCAGTTAACAGTCCAGTGCTTAATCACTGTACCACCAGGGCTCCTTTTTTGTGATTGGTAGTCTTTCCGAATTCTCTTTTCACCAGTGGAGGTTAGTCTTAGCATTTCATATTGACCCTTGAAACTGTCAGTGTTTTAGGAAATGTGAGGCCCCAGTGGAACCAGTGAGCCTCATGGCCCGTTATGTTTCTAGTCTCTTTCTAAGAGCTACCAGAGGGTAGGCTCCTGGTGCTGCTATGCAAAATTTCATTCTTTCCTCCTGCTTCCAGCACATAGCAGCCATTGTTAGGAGGGGGCAGTCACATGATCAGGAGGAACGATGAGAGGGAGTTCAGGTCTCAGCTGTGACCAGGGCCAGTTCAGGAGCACAGCCATCAGGGCTATGGAGCTGTGGTCGAGGTTAAACACAGAGTGCTGGCCAGGGAAATCTGCCTCTTATGTGGGAGAGCAGAACTCTCTGGGGGAGAGAGGAAGGCCAGCTATATGCTAGGGGCTCTTAAGTGCCTGCCTACCACAGTTCACTTTCACAGGTTGCCTGTGTGGTACAGGTAATTTCTCTCTTACAGAGAGGGGTAATCAAGTTCCGAGAGGTAAGCAACTTGCCCGATATTATTTAGCATTAAGTAGTGGAGGAATCGGGATTCAAAATAAGGGCCATCCTGCTCAAACCAGAGAGCCTTCTATATCACATGACTGGTTGGTGTGTGGCTGTCGGCGCTGTAGCACAGGACTGTAGGTCCAGAAATGACTGTGGTGTATTGTGCAGTGCTAAGCACCACCTGAGGTACTCTTCCTGCTTGTTACTATCCTGGAGGTCGGTCACCAAGAGGACTGGCACGAGTGCTTGGAGAGAGAGCTCGGGGAGGGAAGAGCTGAGCTCACTGCTGTCGTCTCTGCCTTTGCAGTCCATTGACTCAGAGGACAGCTTTGTCCCAGGCCGGAGGGCCTCTCTGTCTGACCTGACCAACCTGGAGGACATTGAAGCGCTGACCGTGCGGCAGCTCAAAGAGATCCTGGCCCGCAACTTTGTCAACTACAAGGGCTGCTGTGAGAAGTGGGAGCTGATGGAGAGGGTAACGTGGCTGTATAAGGACCAGAAAGGACTCCAGCACCTGGGTAAGGGGTTGTCTGGGTGGCGGCTGCAGCATTTCCAAGTGTTTGCTGTCACTCTAAAGCATGATGTCATTGACCTGACTCAATTTCCACACTCTTAGCTGAGAAAGGAGTCACCTTACACATTTGTACCATCTAATAATAGCTGTCATTTGTGGTTTGAGTGCCAGGACTGGCCTGGGCACTTTATATGTTTACTTAATCCTCGGGTATTATTAGATCCCTCTTTTATGGTGGAGCCTGGACTTGCACTGAGGATTTCCTAGTTTCCACCTTACTACACTCCCTCCACAGTCACTACAACCTCTAAGCATACTTAATCTAAATAAATAGTCAAGAGATCAGGAGATGAATCTGAGCACACATGGTGTGAGGAGAATATATCTATTCTTGGTCTTTTCCTTCTGTTCATTTTTCAAAACATTTTGCGTGGTACCACTTACAGGAGATGCCCAGTAAAATACCTGGGTCTATGCTCAAATGAGTTTGGGAAAAAGTACTTGGTACTGTGCCCCTCTGTTACTGACTCCTGGCGGATACTGTTATGTTAAAGGCAGAAAGGAAATCATTTCAGCTGTTTTGAGCTCAGCTGTTTCTAAACTTTTTTCACCACAGAACCCTCACTGTCCCATCTCCTCTCCAGCTAGTTTAGCTCCTGCAGTGTGGCCTTGCAGGCTGGGATTTCAGGCTCTCTTCTTCCGGTAGCTGGAGCTCATCAGAGTTGGGGGAGATCTGGCTACACACACACCGGATCACAGCCTGAGACCTACTGAGGTAGAGCCTCAGCCTTCCCTTGGGTGTTGTCCCAGGAGTCTCTGAGTGTGATGAGGAGCTGGGAAATTAAAGAGCTGGCTCCACCTATGAACTTCAGCCTCCCTGGCTGACTGAAACAGCCTGCTGTTTTCTCCTTTCTTTAACGCTGGCTTCAAAAGCAATAGAAAGGGACATTGTGTGTATACAGTATCTTCCTATTTGGCAGTGTAGCTCGTGCATACCTTTTTCTAAGACTAGACCAGAGGCACCAGCAGCAGGAGCTGGGGTGAGGGTTCTGAGCATGCAGAATGAGTGAGGAGGGTGATGTCTGCCTGGGCTCTTGGCAGAACTGGTTCCCAGCAGGGAGTAGTCAGAAATGAGCTTGGGCTGGTGGGAGACTGTCCTCACGCTGTCATGTCATAGCGTATTCAGACATCATCTTTTTCTTTCCTTTCAGTGTGTGCTGCTGAAGATCAAAATGGTATGTAGTTGTTTTTGAGGCTCTTAGCTTTTCTGTCCTTCACCTCCCTTAACCCTGATCCCTGTTAACAGCTAAGAATTCTGAGCTGTGTGTATCACAAAGAGAGGGGATGTGTGGAACATTCTGTAGAACCAGGGCTTCTGAGCACCTTTTGCAAGTCTCTGCTCCAAGCTCGGAAGGCAGCATTTATAACATCTCTCACGACAAAGCAAGTGGGAACCTGGGCTACACTCAGGTACCCTTCATAATGCTGGTGCTAGTGCCAGGGTACTCTCTAAAGCCTTCACTCAGGATGTTTACCAGCTGCTGGTGTCAACCAAAAAGAAAGGCATTGGCCCCAGGAGCCTTGTTTGTACAGATCTGGCAGGTGGGTCAGGAAAGGTATCAGGTACGGTGCTCTCTGGGTGTAACATGCATGTCCCCACTCTATTGCTGCACACCTGCCTGTATGTGAGAGACCCCGCTGGGCCTGGGGTACCCTGAGCCACCCTGCAGGAATCCTGACTGCATCTTTCCAAGTGTGCTGTAAGCTTTTGAAAGCCTCATGCAATATAGTTACGTGCTTCTCCCCAAGAGAAACTTTCTCACAGTAGGATGGGGCCTGTAAAGCATTGTGAAACTTCTTCAGAAGGCTTCTCAAATTTGTTACTTAGTAAAATGCCCTTTTTCTCAGAATGGGTCAGAGTTTTATGTGTGAATTCTTGAGAGTTGAGGTTTTCTTAGTTCCTGAAAACCATTTGGAGTTCTACCACTGTGTACTAGGTTCAGGCTAATCCAGCCTAATGCCTTTCTTTCCTTTTCTGACTCCCTGGGAGAGTGCTGGCAACTGAGTGGGTGAGTTTACTGTTACTCCTGAAAGAAGCAATAAGTCATTAGAATTCGATAAATAGCTCCAGCTCATCTTGCAAAACCAAATTCACTGCCATTGAGTCGTTTCCAACTCATAGCGACCCCCATTGGGTTTCCGAGGCTGTAAATCTTTACGGAAGTAGAAAGCCCAGTCTTCCTTCCACGGAGCAGCTGGTGGGCCTGGACTGCTCCTCTGACCTTCCAGTTAGCAGTCAAGTGTCTTACCACTATGCCACCAGCTCATTCCTTGGAAACCTTCCTTGTTAGGGCCAATAACTCCTCAAAGGAGGTAAGCAGATTTCACTACCTCCTATTTAGCCAGCCTGCCTCATACAGGAAGTGTTTCTTGACTTTCTGAACAGTCCAGAAAAGAGGTGAAGAAAGTTCAGAAGCAACAGGGGACAGGATCATTCCCCTGTGCAGTTGCCAACCTCCAAACAGAAGAAGTGATCAGGCGTGAGTTGCCATTTATGACTCCCTGGTTCAGGCTACCATTTAAGACAAGTGAGGGAGAGCAGGGCTTTTGGACAGGAAGATTTTCCTGTTTGCAGATCAACACTGACCATGCCCGCTGTAACTCCCTGCCTGATGTAGTATCAAGAGTACCTACTTCATAGTTTTTCTGAGGATTCAATTAGTTAATACATGCAAAGCTTGAGGACCCTGCCTGGCTCATAGTGGACATTAATTGATGTCTGCAGGCTCTGGACAGTTAATATTAGCTGCATAATCCCTGCTCAGGGCACCTTCCCAGGAGCTAGACTGCTGCTCATGGGCAGTCTGCCTGGGTTTGAATCCTGGCTTCTCCACTTACCAGCTGTGCACCATTGGGCAAGCCACTTAACTCTGGCCTCAGTTGCTTCATTTGTGAAATGAGAGTATCAGGAGTATCTACTTCATAGTTTTTCTGAGGATTCAATTAGTTAATACATGTGAAGCTGTGAGGACCCTGCCTGGCTCATAGTAAGCATTCAGTAAGTGTTAGCTGTTATCATTCTCTTCAGAGAACTTCATTTATCAGACATTTAGAGAGGAGTTATCATGTATGTGATTGGAGTTTTGGGGATTCAAAGATGAATATCTGACCTCAGAGCATATAGCAAATGCTAAGTAGATAATTGTGGAAATTGATTGAATTTGTTGAGTGAGGGAGATAAGTAGGCAGACTCAAATTTGTAATCCAGTGTGATAAGCAGTCATGGGGGGATAGATACAGTTCTGTGGGGGGACCGCAGAAGAGGGAGCAGTGATCTCTCCTGGCCCTCCACCCAAGATGTCTCCTCAGAGGAAGCCAGGGATAGTTTGTGGGATGGCACAAGGGAGCCCCATGATCCTTGGCTTTACTGAACTGGTGTTATGTTTACAGATATGCCTCATGAACCTTAGTGAACTATTCATTACAGTTTCCATTTATATCTAAACTTTTCTGAACCACTTTTATCTTTTCAGCTTGTTCTGCCTCAGGGGATAATGAGTCCCTAAGTGCCACTCACTATATTATAGCTTCAATTGTCTGAAAAGGATTTCTTTTAAGCTTTGAGGACTTTGCCTTAGTTCTCATGCTCTGGGATGTATTTGATCAACTGTACTCTTCCAATTACAGCTCTCTGTGGGGAGGAGGTGTAGATTAAACAAGCCCCGGAGCTGGTAACTTGAGGAAATGTTTTCTTGGATTTGCTCTTCTGGAAGAAAGTGTGTGGATTTGGGGTTTTATCAGTGTGTCTGCCCTCTCTCACCTCCATACTGCCACTGCCCCGTACACGTACATGTGACAATCTCCTTACTCTTTCCCTTTGCCCCCTTTTCATGTGTGTTTGTACAGGGGGAGCAGCGCCACCTGGCCTAGAGGAGAACTTGTGTAAGATCTGCATGGATTCACCCATTGACTGTGTTCTGCTGGAGTGTGGCCACATGGTAACCTGTACCAAGTGTGGCAAGCGCATGAACGAGTGTCCCATCTGCCGGCAGTATGTGATCCGAGCTGTGCACGTCTTCAGGTCCTGAGGGCTTGCAGCGTCTTCTTCAGTGCCTTATAGGGACACAGCCTTGGGTATCTGGGCTCAGGGTTGGCCAGTTTGCAGAGGGGCATGCTACCAGAAGAAAATTTGTGGAGTGTTTCCAAAACCAGGGTAGGCAAAGATGCCATGTCTCTCCTAGGCATGTCTATCTTGCTACCGGTTGCACCTCTTGGCTGACAGAGCCCCCGAGGCCAGTGGGACTGGTACAAATTGCATAGGCAAGTCTGCCCGTTTCAATGATCTTGGGATGATTATGGTAACTGATGAACATTGACTTTCCAGAACTTGGACCTTGTCTTCTCCCTTCCTCTGAGAACCGATGCTTTCTCATGCAGTTTCACCCTTCCTCCCTCTCATCCCTGCTCATCCTCTCAAGACACTTGCCTCTGTTTCATCAGTCAGAAGTCCTGCTAGAAATTGTTTCTCTTCCTTCCCAGCACACGTGGATTTATTTCTCGTCCCTCTGGCTTTCTGTGCTTTAATCTACCTTTGCTGAAGTCTCTCGCTATATTGCCTAAAGTCCAATTTGGACCAAAAAGATGTTAGCTTACCAGACCAGTAGTGGTCCTCCATATGACAGAATTTTGGACTAGTAAATTTACCTCTGGTGAGAAATGAAACACAAATACTATTGAAAATTTTCAAAGTTAAAAGAGTTAAGGAGCCTTGATGGTGCAGTGGTTAACTGCATGGCTGCTAAGGAAAGGTCGGCAGTTCAGTCCTACCAGCTGCTCTGTGGGAGAAAGATGTGGCAGTCTACTTCCATAAAGATTTACAGCCTTAGGAATCCTGTGGGGCAGTTCTCCTCTGTCCTGTAAGGCAGCTAACTGTGAGTGGGAATTGACTCAACAGCAATTTTTTCCCCCCCTTTTTTTAATGGAAACTTAATCTCTGGTGAGAAATGAAATACAAATGTTACTGAAATTTTTCAAAGTTGTTAAGAGTTGCTTCCTTAAGGGCTGGGATTGGAAGCTCTCAGTCTTCTGATCCCACCTTGGGAGCCAACAGAGAAAGCATCTGGCTCCAAAGCTGCCGGGAAATTCCAGCCTGTGTGTGAGGGCGGTGCCCTGGGTCATCTCTGCTGGGTCCTCTGTTAGGGCTTGATTTGGCACCATCCTCACTTTAGTTCTTGAGGAAAGGGAAAGCTTTGGGAGGAATAAGTGGCTTTCTGCTTAACTTTGACTTCTGATCCTCCTTTTGCAACAGGCAGGAATATTAAAGTAAACAGTTTCCCAAGAATGAAGTGTCCCTCTTTTCCATGGAATTTCTAAGCTTGGTCTCACTGGCTTCATATTGAAGGTATAGGGATTCAGGCAAAGTACCTGTTCTTCTCTAGCCTGAATTCTCATGAAATTCCTGGAGACCAGACACAGAGGACAGAGCACCTAAAAGATACTAGGAGGTACCGAAGGAGCTGGGTTCTGTTCTTGAGTAGGCAGCCAGCAGCCTTAACTCTCCAGTTTGGTGGGAAGTCCTTATTCCCACTGATTTGGAGGCAGTCAGAAACAAAGCATTCTCTAGGCCCTTTAGGAAGGATCATGTAATGAGTAGGTGACATTTTGAGCCCACTTAGGATCTTGACACCACTGGAGAAGCAGAGGGCTTAAGGAAAGTCATCTGGAGCAGGTTAGCCAAGCACAAAACACACATGCTGTGTCCTCCCATTGCAAATGGATGTACTATGCAAACCTTAAACCTTGGCAGATCTGGGTTTGGCAACCAAGATCTCTCAGAGTAGAAGAACCAATCATAACTTTGGAAGGCAGTGGGAAACTTCTACCCAGGGACCTCTGATACTGGTACAGATATATTTACGCTTCTCTCCATCATCAACCACTAACTCCCTTTGGGGAAATGAAGTAATTTTGGAAAGTAATTGTCAGCTGAACACTGGGCCACTTACCTTGACATTATACCAAGTCCTGGATGGTTGATTTTGGGTCACAGCCTTTGTAGGAGTTGGGGGAAATCACTTTTCTGCTGGACAGTAAATACTTAAGTTTACAATAATGCCTACCAGTTTAGCAAAGGACCATTCATTCAGCTACTCCTTGATTCCACTGTGAAACAAGTCTTTACATAGGCAACTCAGTTAATGTTTAGCAATAACTTCTGGGCAGAAGCTGGCTCTCTGCCTATTTGTAACATGCTTTCTCTATTGAGGCCTTGCCTCCCTTCTCTCTCCCCTCCAACACCCCACATTCCCTGCTAGTCATGAATTGAAAATAAAATCCCAATGGCTGGTTAGTAACCTCAGGAAGAATTAAGAACTGATGTCATTGACTCATCTTAAAGAATTTGCCTTTAAATTTTTTACCCTCTTTTGGTGAAGGTTTCCATTTAGCAAAAAAAGGTGTCAAACAATGCGGGTTTTTTACCACCTTTATTATTGCATCAAATAAAAGTTGGGAGTTCCAAGATCCCATTCCAATGAGTATCTAATCCAGGTATAGAAAAACTTGATTTTTATCCCTGAATCCTCCCACCTACCCTTCATGGATCCTTGGTTTTAATTGTCATGGAAACATCTAATTCTTACAAGTATTCCTTGGCTTTTGCTGTGATTGTTTTGAGATTTCAGTTGAGACTTGTTTTAAAAGACCTGGACATTAACCGGTTCATAATACATTGGAACACTTGGATCCAAGCTAGTAAGAATAAGCTGTACAGACATTAGTGCTCAATATATATTGTATAAATTTGTTGAAATTTTTTGGATGTCAATGTGTTACTTCAAGTGGCTTATACTGAGATTTTTCTGACTACTTGGGTGTTAAAGTAACCCAAATGTGTATTTTTTTTTTTTTTTTTTTTACAGAGCTCTGCTTTATAATTTTGTAATAAAGTTTCAATATAGATGCCTGTCCGATCTGGTGTGAGGGTGCAAGAGGTCTGATAGTTAAGCTTGATCAAAGAATCCATAAACCACAGGCTAGTCCCAGGCCACATGCACCCAGGCACACTCTTGAGAAATTGCACTGCTCTGGAGACTCTTGGGCCTTGTCACCTTGGTCAAAGCCCTGTTCTAACAACGAGGAAAATGGAGCTTAATGGTGGCGAAACTTGCCTAAGACCTCACGGCTAGTATTTGGAAGAGGCCATGGATTAGCCTAGAAGAGCACGGAACCTTAGGTAGGAAAGCAGGAACTCCCAAGACCAGATAGGAAGAAGCACCAGGTGAGTTCAGGCATTCATGCCTATTTGGCAGGCTGGCCCTCAAAAGATGTGGGTGGAAGGTAATCTGAGGGTAGCCAGGGTTTCCGGTTAGGTCCTCAGGCTACCCTGGAAGGCATTTGGTAGCTTCTGTATACAGCTGTGGTACAGTTGTTGAAGTGTGGCTCAAAGAAGTTTGGCCCAGCATCATGGGCAGACTGGGTGTGCACAGGCCTGTACATCTCTCCCTGACCAGGTGCCCCAGGGGAGGGGAGAAGACTCCTGAGATGCAGCATAAACAAGATTATGTGCAGATCTGCCTTGTGCCTGTGGAGAGAAGAGGAAGGCATCTGGCCAAAAGGGTGCAAAGGTCTGTGGCTTTGTCACAGCATTGCTATAGGCAGCTGACCTTGTAAAGAAGCCTCAAAAGAGGGCAGGCTTCCAGCATCGTGCTAGGGAGGCTGCTTTAGGGTCACGTGGAAATACATGCAAGGATATGAGGTTGTTCTTACAGTATAATCTCAGCAGCAAAGAACATGCATCAGAAAAGATTGGAAGGAAATACACAAGACATGACAGTGAATTTAAGGTAGAAGGGCCAGGGAGCGGAACTCGTTAATAAAATGATTACCTGCAGCCAGCCGAACCCCTCTGTGAGGGTGCTGCTCCTGTGTAAGCAACCAGTAAGGAGGGCAGGTAGGGATGGGTCTGTCAGCCAGGCCAGAGAGGGCAGTGTAGTGTCCTTTGGTACCTTTGGCAGGATCCCAAGTGGTGAGCTTTGTTCTCCTGCCCTGTCCAGTTGCTTGGCCTGAGGCTGGAGAGGGGGATGGGAATCTATGTAGGTCATTGCTCAGAGGAGGAGAGGCTTTTGTCTCCACAGAGGATGGAATAAAGAGATTCTCAATACTGAAGCCAGACTGAATGGTGCCTATTCAAAACACCAAATGTCCTGGTTGGGAGCAGGGCAGTCCCTCCCCCTCCTGCACCTTCCCCCCAACACATTTTAAAAGATAGGTTGAAGCCAATCTGGTTAAAGTTGGCCTGCAGGCTGACTGGCAAATAGCCTTTCAGCATATTCCCTTGGGTGAGTATGCCAGTTGGAGGGAGGTGGTGGTCTGAAACCTTACAGGACCAGATACTCAAGTTGGTTCCGGAGGTTGAGTTTCATTAACCAGATGGACACGAGATGGACAGGTAAGCCTGCTAGTTTGTTGATGAAAAGAACTGACAGGAGTCAACAGGAGAACATGACAGCTACTATAAGGCTATAACTAGATGATGACCGGATGAGTATGCGGACGTTAAAGGCACAGCCCCCTCTCTCCAGAGTAGGGAGAGACACACTGATGTTGACTGCCCCAATTCTAGGTAACTATGTTCTAAACCTTTGCCTGTCAGAATTCACTTACTCTTCACAGATTCAGGGTGCAGTGCCCATCCTAGTTCTACTTGGGGAAATGGAGGCTCAAATGTTAAGTAACTTGCCTAAGGTTACAGAGCTGTTACACTTCAGGGCTGGAATTGAATTGGGTCTGTCTACATTTGTGTTGTCCAGTGAGTAGTCACTAGCCACATGTGACTAATTAAATTCGAATTAACTCAAAACTCATCCAACTCATTGCGACCCCTCCTTAAGTTTCCGAGGTGGTATCTCTACGGAATAGATTGACCAATCTTCCGAGCAGTGGCTGGTGGGTTTGAACCACCAGCCTTCTGGTTAGCAGTCATATGCCTTAGGCACTATGCTACCAGCGCTCCCAAATTTGAATTAAGATTAAAAATTCAGGTCCTCAATTGTGCCAGCCACCTTTCAGGTACTTGATAGCTGTATGTACCTAGTGGGTGCTGGTTTAGACAATACAGATTTACAGGACATTTCTACCGTTGTAGCAAGTTCTACTGTCTTCCTTCTAGTCTTCAAATAAATTGGCTTCAGGAGCCATTCTTTATAAGTAAGTAGTGAAATGATTTTTATTTCTTTATTGTTAATTTTTAAAGAGCAGTCTTTTTTCTGGATTTTGGGGAAGGAGAAGCCTCCCAGCATCCTATATCACTTCCTGAGAAGTAGCCCAAATAATAACCCCTCCTCTTCATAAAGGCCCTATTTTCCTACCTGATTCTGGTCCCCTCCCTTCCAAACCAGGGACCCACACACTGTAAAAGGAGAACATAATGAATAAAGTCATAAAAGTTCATTTTGTTTTCTTTGAAATGAGGCTTCATTCCTGGCAAAAGATGCTGGGCGGAATACAAGTTTTTCCAAATTAAAAAAAAAAAAAAAGATTCCTGAGGGCATTCTTAAATACAACTTTAAAATGAGCCTGGGAGTAAAGGGGGTGAGAGAGGAGGGTAGAGAAGACTTCTGCAAGAGTTAAGCTTTGTGACTCGAGTGTCAATAACCTAGCCTTCACTTCTTTAATCACCAGGGAGTTCATAAGGGTGCAGGTGGTGAAAGGACAGAACTGCAAGGCGTTTTAATTATTTAAACCCTAAAACTAAGCTTGTTAAAGAAAATAAAGAGAGAAAACCAGCACCCAGACTGAAAGATCTATTCAAAGCAGCAAAAGAAATGAATTTCACTTCTGGAACCCACAGCAACTAGCTCCTGATCCAAAATGAGATCATGAAGAGTTGGTGGGTTTTGGAAGACGAGTTGCTGGGGGAGGAAAGCCCATCCCCACCCTGTTCTGTCCCTCTGCCGCCTTCCTCCAGCCGGAGCCTGAGCCCGTCCAGCAGTGTGCAAGTCAGGAGAGGAGGAGGGCAGAGTTGTCCTAGCAGGGAGCTACCAGTCTCCGTTTGCGGATACATGCCCATATCCACTCTGGGGAGACCTGCTGGGCCTCAGGGTTCTTGTCCCCACTGCCTAGGACATGTGTAGCTGAGGCCATGTCAAATTCTTGTACCAGGTCTCCGTCGAATGCCACAAAGTAGCGTCTGAGACGGCTGAAGTTTGGTGTGGAGGGCGGCAGGTAGAGCCGCACCCCAGTGAAGATGTCCAGCAGCACCTGCAAGTGCAAAGGGGTTGGAGTGGGGTCAGAAGGACCTGGGCTGGGTGCCAGTGTCTGAGGTTTTCACCCAGATTGGTACAGGGCAGAGAGGAAGAAGGCTAGTGGTCAGGACACTAATGGAAACGGTTTCTGGAGAGAAGGCTATCAAACCCTCATCCTCCAGTCACTCCAAATGCCACAGGACTAACAGTCCCTTTCATCTCTCCTTAGGGCAATGGGCAAAAGAGGGGATGGGCTTCACATGTGATTCTTGATGGAGCCAGCAGCTCTCTGGAGATGGGACAAGTAAATTCCTCAAGGGCCATCCAGTGGCTAGTGGGCAGGGCTAGTGGCTCTCAGACCAGTGCCCCAAACTCAGTGACGTTCCTTGAAGATCAAGCAAAGTCTACTTTGCAGAACTAGCCTAGACTGAGGCAGGGAAGGGCCAGAGCCCTGCTCATTACTCTAGATGGGTTCAAGGGCTACAGGTAGGAAAGAAGGATGGGAAAATTCTGAAGGCCTGCTGGGAACTAGATTCAGGGCCTGATGTGCCAGGCTTCTGGGCTTACCCTTTGTTGGGGGTGGGAGGGAATCACATTATAGTGATCATGTTACTTCTCTGTCCTTTGCACTACCAGCCCCCCCAGGATTGAGCCAGTATTCAGCCTAGTTCCTAGCTTCAGTAGGTGCTCGACAGACATGGCTAAATTAAAGGCTGACATGTGAGTGTGAAAGGGAAAAGGCTCCCCAGGTGGAGGACAGTCACCAAGCCAGTGCCTTCTCTTCCTCTCTCCTTGCTGGATGGACGGGCTCCTGCCTGATCACAAACTCACACTGCTGCACTCCCACACTCAGACTGGGCTTTCTCCCTTTTAATGTCAATTGTGATTGGGGCCAGGAGCTGGGTAGGTCCCCGCAGCCTCCTCGGCTAGGCTGGCTGTTCTATCTCCTGCCTGCTGGCATAGCTGTCCTTCCTCTCTGTTTGCTGGCCGGCCGCCTCTGCAAGGCAATAAGAGGGGGCTAGCAGCACTGCCAGTCCTGCCCAGGACAGAAGCAGCTGCAGGAAGGGAAGGGGTTTAGCTTAGCCAATGTCCCCAAGAAGATGTTTGCTCATCTTTCAAAGTTCATGGGCAGAGGGGCTGGAGACAAGAGGCCCGGGACTAAAGGGGTCCCTGGTGCGTTATATTCTTAGCCTCACCTTTGTTTGGCATGGAGCCTCATCCGGAGCCTTCCGCTTTTCTCCCACTTTCACAGGAAAAGGCTTCAAGGTCGGCTTCTCGCCCACTTTCACAGGGGAAGGCTCTGCAGTCAGCTTGTTGCCTGCAGGAGAGAGCTCAGGATAAGAAGGAAGACAAGGATGGGGGAGCAGATAGTGCTCTGAATAATGGTCCCTGAAGCCACGGCAGCAAAGGGAAGGGCCAGGTGCTTCCTCTACAAGGAGTGAGAGGGAAGGGTAGAGTTGACACTAAGCCTTTAGTTCAAAGTGGCTTTCTCCCTTACCACGTTTGTTCTTGGGGCTACTCAGCTTCCCTTCTGTCTTCTTGGCACTGGCGGAGGGCTTGTGGGATGCTTTGGGGGCCTTGCGGGACGTAGCAGGCCCTGAGGTGCCTTCATTCTCGTCACTGCTGCCCCCCTCATCTCCGGCCACTACAGTGAAGTCCGCCTTCTCCTTGGACAGCTGGTACAGTTCCTGAGGAGGGAAGGAGAATGCAGGGGGTATCATTCTCAGACCCCAGAGGCAGCGTCTTTGTGACATGTTCTAGGTGCATGTGTCTGTGGAGCAGAAGAAAGAAAGAAAGATGGCAGGGAAAGGCTCCCTTGGTGCTTTCCCAAACTGGGTCAGTTTCCTCAGCAATCAGGGTGCAAATCTCTGTACCTCAGTTCTTATCAGCAAAGTAGGGACTGTTACCTGGGGCCAAGTCCTCACAAGGAAGCTATGACAGTGAGGGAGCTCCTACTTTCTAGGACCAAGATTGCTCAGTGGGGTCTGGTGGCTGCAGCAAGGCTCTGCTCATGGAAATGGTAGAGGCCTGCTGCTGCTGCTCCTGGCCCTGCAACAGTTCGGGTTCCCTTTCTAACTGACCTTCCTTGCCCTGCTTGGTAGAATGCAAGAAAGAAGACAGAGGACAACATGTGGACTGGCCAGAAGCCCAAGTGTCCAAGGCTGGGATAGTAGTGGGGAGGACACACACACATATAGCCAAAGAGACGGCACCTTGAGCTGGGGTAGGTTAGTGGCAGATTTCCAGTCCTTATCATCACGGATTCGAGTGCAGCGAGGGAACCGGATGGAGATCCCATCGGCTGTGTGAGCCTCAGATTTGGAGAATTCAGCCCCTGTGATCTCCCACACGGCAGCTTTCTGTCAGGAACAAGTCAGGCAGGTTAGTGACTGGTTAAGAAAACCTCCCAATCAGCAATACAAGCAAGAAGCAAAACAACAGTCAAGACAAAACAAGGATGGGGCTAACAGGAAACCTGGGTTCTAGTTCTATTGCTGCCTCTATGTAACCTAGGAAGCCCTGCCCCTTTTCTGGTCTTCAGGTTCTCTGTCAGTACAAGGAGTGCTTGGGCCAGGGCACTTCCAGAACAGACCTTGACTAGGGAATGGTAATGTTTTACTGATGACAATTCCTTGGTGTTGACTGGTTTCCCATGTCTGTCACTTGGCTGAATAATCCAGACCTCCGCCTGTGGGCTGAGATGCCTACTCTGGGGCAATAGAGGACTTGCAAGGTAATTCTGTAGACAGGAGAACCCCAGACCACAGCACTGATACCTTTGGGTCTGGGACGATAAAGTCAGGATAATAAATCTTGTTGATTTTCAGCCAGTTGGGTATCTTGCTGGGGTCCTGGAAAAGAAAAGATGCTGTCCTGGGCTGTTCCTAAGCTGGAAAAAGGCTTCAGTCTCCTTTCTTGGAGATGAGATGTGGGAAGAGGTGCCCCTTACCCCCCACGATCCTCCCTACTCAGCTGGGATATGGCCAGAGGGCATGTGGGCCCGTGTCCTCTGACTACTCCACAAGGTAGGCACAAGCAGACTCTGAAGGCCTAGTGCTGCTCCCATGGCAAAGTAACAAATGATTCCTCCAGTCCTGTCTCAGTAATGATGGCCAGGCCAGAGGCTGAGGCCAACTCGGTCCTGTCCTCACCTTGCTGATCTTGACCATGTCCAGCTCCGTTTGCAGGCGTGTGAGTGTCGCATCATCGTGGCCACCTGCACACTTGGTGACAGTGCACCACTTCTGGCTGTGAGGGTCATAGCAGCCCATGAGGAAGATTGACATCATGCCACCTGGGTGGGGAATATGGGCTATGTTGTAGGGTGGAAGGAGCCAGCTTGGCCAGACCACGGAGGCCCAAAGAGCCCCATGTGCCTGATGAGAGGCAGCCTGGTGGAGAGGAAGGGCCTGAGTCTTGGCATTACTGTCAGAGCTCACTAGCTGTGCAACTTCAACTTAACCTTGCTGAACCCCAATTTCCTCATAAGTAAAGCAGGGATAAGCACCCCCATCTTGGAGGGCTCTGGTGAAGAATATAAGGGAAGGAACAGTGCTTGATAACATAGTGGACTGTCTCAAAGTATCAGTTCTTCAGACCTCCACTTCCCTCCACTTAGGAAATGGCTGTTTTCCCCGAGGACGCTTCCTTGTGTCAAGCTAGTGTATGGACTTCTCACCTGATCTCTCCCTGCCTAAGTCTGTAGCTCGCAGATGTCCCTGCTGAGGTGACATGGGCCAGATTGGGACCCCAGATCCCAGCACTTTGGAAGCCGTGCCAGTAGGTCAAGTCAGTAAACAGACCAGCCTATACCATGAGTGGGGCCTTCCAAAGAAGTACCATCCTAGGGGCCAGAAGCTATCCTGACCTTTGCTCCCCTGCCCATAGAATGCCCCAAGGACCACGAGGTCAGCTGTGTCGGCCATGGCCCCCTCATTCAAATAGTCCTTCTTCACTTTCAGCCAGTGCCGCTTCCCAGGCTCATATGTACCCTGAGGGGAAGTAAGAGAGAGACCAAGAACTAGAACGGAAACTCCATGAGGGTGGGGTTGCGCTTTCTTTCACTGCTATGTACCAGAGCTATTACAGTGCCTAGCCTCTTCTGGGGGGAAGACCCCTTAGGCTTCAGGCACTACAGGAAAAACTCAATGCCATCGAGGCAATTCTGATTCATAGTGATCCCCTTTGGGTTTCTGAGGTGGTAAATTTTTACGGAAGTGCCTTTGGTGGGCACTATAGGAGATACACACAAAACCCACCCTCCAGCTCTAGAGCAGACACTCCAAACCCTGGAGAGGAACCCCTCAACACCCACCCAATCCACCTAAGACCACCACTGCCCTCTCCTGGTCAGGGCTAGAAAGGCTCAGGGAAGAAAGCTTAAGAGCTTCTGCAAGAAAAAGCAAAAGGGGTGATCACCTAACCTTCACGTCCTTCAGCACCAGCCCTTCCAGTCCCTCACGGAGCACCCTGTTTATCATGTCCACCAAGTCCGAAGCTTTCTGAGGAACAAGAGAGATGTCTGAGGTTGGTGTGAGAGGAGAGTGAGTGATGTGGGAGTGATGTGGAGGGTGTTCCCTTTCACATACGTAGTGTCCACTGGAAACATCTGAACTTGAATACAAAAGACAAAGGCTTCGTAGAGCAGAGAACCCCCATCCAGAGAGCTGCAGCACCTTAGGGGGCCTTGAGACACAGTGTCTACCTACGAAGGATGGGTATTGCCCTGCCCTCCTGGGTATATAACCTATGAAATAGCCAAAGGCAAAAACATCAGCTGGGCCCGTAAGACAGATAATTAAGATTCATTCTCCCAGTCACACGTGACCCAAGGGGTTCTCTGCCCTGCTTTCCAACCACCAGGACCCTATGGAGGGTTGAGTCTTTACTCACCGTGACCTGCTTCATCTCTGAGAACATGATCCGGTTGGGAATCTCAACCATGTTGTCATGAAGAAACTTCCGCCGCTCACACAGAGGCCTAAGAGGGACAGGAGAGCTGAGGTCAAAGCCAGACTCTTTCCCATCTCCATTAGGAGTTCGGAGGTGGAAAGGGGAACAGTGATACAACTGCTACTTCCTGAAAGGATGTGATGTGGATTAAAGCCTCCTGCATAACCGCTCAGGCTGCAGGCTCCACCTTGACCAAAGACAGACAGCTGTAAGTTGTGGCACACAGCCACTGCATAGTTGTAATTCCTGTTTTTACCTTACCCCCCAGAGCCAATGGGGAAAACTGGCCTCCAACCCAGATTTTATAAACCCTGGTCCTACATGAAAAATGACTCAGATTCTCATTTTTTTCATCCCCTGCACCTTGCTGTACCCCAACCCCAAAGCTGAGTGATCCTCAGGTCCGCAGGCTGAGACAGTGACTCAGACCTGAAGCCTAAACCTCAACTCCTACCTCCAACAGTTTTATCTCTCTTCTATAGCCTCCTTATATTCTCAAGGTATGGGCAATGGTGAGAGGAGTGGGACAAGATAACATTTCTAAGTGTGGAAGGGGCCGACTAGTTTCTCGGGCCCAGGAGTATTGACGCAGCTAGGTCAAGATTCCTAGTTTTCCCTAAGATGGTCCCATCCATAGCTTCCCCTATAATCTGGAGCTTCCTGATGGTGGTTTCTTCTTAAATCAAAGCCTCTGAGCTAAAATACACCTGCCTTCTGCCCTGTGGGTGCTGTTGGAGAAATACACTGAAACCTCTCTATGCTCAGTCTCTTCTGTGCAACAGTCAGCTCTGCTGCAACAGACACACTTCTCTGTGACTCATGATCTCAGGAAATTCAGTCACACAGCAGCTCTTCCTTACACTGCGTGGGAGGTCAACTGTGTAGCTGCTGTGCTACCTCTCAGCTCCCTCCTGTCCCTGCTCCTGCCAGATCCTGGGCACAAATAGGCATAGAACCCTTATCCTCTCTCCTTTCCAATCTGAACTCCCCATCTCCTTACCCAGGAAATGAAAATAGACTCTGGGTTTAAAGAGCCAACCTCACCTGTCCATCAAGCTGACATCATTGAAGTAAATACAATCAAAAACAAACAGGCAAACGTTAGCATCTTGGAAGGCAGCTTTCTATAAGGGAAAATGAGGTAGTAAGTAAATGAGGGACAAAAGTAAGAGGGCATTAAAAATAGGGAAGACCAGTCTATGTTTGAAAGCCCTTGGAAGCACCTCATGGAAAAACTCCTATTTGTGCTTTGACACCCCTGGGCTACAAAGGATGAATGGAAACCAACCCAAGTATAAACTGGTTCCCAATAGTAGCTCCTCTTATGTTAAAAAAGGGCATATCTCAGCTAAGGGCTAATTTGGAAATAGTTGAGAAATGAAAAATCAGCTCTACCCTAAGGAAGTGATGCACTCCTCCCCATCCAGACTGACAGCACACACACATGCACACTTGTACTTGCAGTCACACGATGCCCTGAGCCAGTACCTTGTGTACACCAAGTGTTCCAAATGGCAGAGGTTTGCCTGTCTTGTTGTCTATCAGGAGCACTTCAGAGTCCAAGATCATGCTGTGGCCCCCAGGGAAAGCCTGCGGGATGTAGTCCTTAAAGTGGGCCACCTGGAAGGAGAAGGGACACTTAGGTTAGGAATGAATGGGAGCAGGAACCTGAAGCCCAGCCACAAAGCACAAAGCCCAGGCCCAGGAAGCACAGAGAACACCAACGTGTAGAAGACCGGCCAGCTCATGGGCAGGCAGAGATTTGTGCCTATTGCAGAAGATGGGTATTTATCAGGCCGTGGATCAGGTCATGGGGAGAACAGACTGCTTGGAAGGAAGAAATGGACCTCAGGAGCAGTGAGAAAAAGTGAGCTGGGCCTTGTCTGAATGGGAGCTCTGAACCCTCAGCTGTAATGCATGATGAGTAAGAAAAGATGTTTTTGCAATTGAGTTTTTCCTGATAAAAGCAAAGCCCTAGTCTCTGATAGTTAAGAGAGAAGCCCCTCTGTAACCCAAGGCAGGGAACAGCTCTGGTGGCATAGTGCCTAAGGCGTTTGACTGCTAACCAGAAGGCTAGCAGTTCAAACCCACCAGCCACTCCTCGGAAGGAAGGTTGGCAATCTACTTCCGTAGTGATACCGCCTCAGAAACCCAAGAAGAGGTCGCTATGGGGTGGGTCTGACTCCACAGCAGTGAGGGTTTTTTTTCAACCCAAGGCAGCCCTGCCAACTCTTACCAACTATGGGGTCTAGAAAGCATGTCTGTGGCCCAATTCCCTATCTAATCAGAATACACAGGCCATCACGACCCAGGATGCTTGGGGCTGGAGCAGGAAAAGCTGCACATCCATCCCACTCTCCTTTAATCCCTAACCCAGCCCTTTAGGAGGAGAACCAAAAGTACAGGAGAAATAAGAGATGAATGAAGCTTGGAAAAGGGACAGCAAGGGCTTTCATTCAGGAAAGCTGTACTCAAACTTCTTCTCCCTGGGTAATAGGATGGGCCCATTTAATAGCAATCCCACCAAGAGCAGTTCCTCAGCAGTCTTACTGTGCCCCACAGAACAATGAACCCAAGTTTAGGCTCCATGAGGAGGCCACTGCTTAGCTCTCCCCTTAAATATGTACAGCAAATGGCCGACTGGTTTGTCCTCAGTACTCCAACAAGAAGGCAAGACTTGGGTAAGGACATGAGCCACACAGCATAGCCTCAGCCCTGAGGGCTCTGAAACACAATGTCTGAGCTAGGAAAGAAGAGGCCAGCAAGGCTAGGAGTTCTACGTCTATAGGGCCATGTGTCCCTGCTGTTTTCTGAAGACTCCTCCAAAGGCTCACAGTGGCTCCAGGAGCTGAGAAGGACTGAGGAGTGAGGTTCTCAGTGCCCTCCTGATTCTTTCACAGCTACATACCAGATCTAGTCTTCCAGATGCCCCCATGGGATTGTGTTCATATAATGTAAGCTCCATGAGGGCCAGGGCTTCTGTCCATTTTTTTTCACTGCTGTATTCCTACCACCTAGAACAGTACTTTGTTGTTGTTGTTACGGCTGTCGAGTCAGACCTGACTCATAGCGACCCCTCCTTGGGTTTCTGAGGCGGTATCACCACGGAAGTAGATTGCCCAACCTTCCTTTCGAGGAGTGGCTGGTGGGTTTGAACTGCCAGCCTTCTGGTTAGCAGTCAAGTGCCTTAGGCACTATGCTACCAGAGCTCTTAGAACAGTACCTAGCAGAGACTAAACAATTGACAGGTATTTGCTGAATAAATTAATGAACTGAAGCCGAATAGCCCCTTGTACATGAGCCTTAATCTAGCTCAGGGGAGCACACAGGACATGGATGTTTGAGAGCTGAAGTGCCTGCCCCCGACGACATTGCTATGGCGAGGAAACATTACCATCTGGGTTCTGTCCTAACTAGCCCAGTTCTGGGCTCTTTGCTTATCTCTGCTGAGCAACTCCTCATTACTGGAAGACTCCAAAAATGAACAAATAATTCATTCATTCTTTCAGGCAACAAATATAAAACAAATCCCTATTGTGTACCAGAGGTGCAATGGCTATGGAACTCTGCCCCTAAAATTCTTAGAGGCAGGAAGGAGAAAGACAGTCCAGGCAGAAAGGAAGGGACTTTTACCTTGTGAGGCAAGACAGGTTTAAGGCTGCGGCTGAAGTAGCTGAAGTAGTCCCCGTTCTTATGCACTTGCACTCGCTCCCCGTCGTACTTGATCTCAGAGAACATGCCGTTGGGACACTTCTTCATTGCATACTCGATGGACTTGCAGGCCTCAGCCTTGGGGTGGGGAAAGCAAAGCCTGGAGACTTAAGGGTGTTTTTCCAATAATGAGGTGCTGCTCACAGTGAAAGGCCACAGGGCTCAGAACTGAGGTGGTCAGGACAAAGCCCAGACCCTGGGGATGGGAATGGAAAGCCTGGGAGATGTATTTTGGTTGACATAGGAGCCTGCACTGTGAAGAATCAGAATGCAATGATGGCAAAGAATTCCAATGGGAAACCCACCAGCCACTCCTCGGAGGGAAGGTTGGGCAATCTACTTCCATTGTGATACAGAAGAAAGAGTTCATCTTTCTTTTTCTTCCCTCAATAATTTAGGATCTTGCAGGGCCTCTTTATTATTAAATACACTGGGTATCTTAGCACAAGAGGTATGTAGAGCTAAGATTCAGAATGCAGGTGACAGTGAAGCTGGCAAGATGACAGTGATCACGGATTCTAAGGACTGCACATCCCCAAAACAGGCATGCTTATTCACATACCCACACTATCCTGAACTCAAACAACATCAGCTTCCATTTTCTGAGCATTTTATGTGTCACATTATATATACTATCTCATTTCATCCTCGAAATGAGACTATGTATAAATATGGATGAGAAACTGAAGTTGGGGGGGTGGTTTAAGGACTTGCTTATTAAGGTTACAAAGTTACTAAACAGCAGGAGTGATATTTGAACCCAGGCCCAACTCTAAAGCCTCTGTAGTTAACCACTACACTACATGATCCTGCCATTCTGCAAGTGACAATTTGTAGACAGACACCAAAATGAATTCCTATAAAAGTCAGAAAGGCCACTAATGCAAGTGACTGGGTTTCCATCCTTGGGACGGAGATCTCACTACTTTTGATGCTGGCTGTCACATATTCCTAGGAAAGAGAGAACACTTCCCTACCCTAAACAAAGAACTCCACTCCAAACCAAAGCTTTGGTATAATGCACTTTCAAAAACAGCCTTGTACACCATTAGAAAAATTCACAAGACCTCACAAGTAGGCAGGGCAATGTACGCAGTTGTTCCCATTTCTCATGAAATAAGCAGAGGACCCTGATGATCTCTGTCAGAGCTGGCCTTCATTCTTTAAATTTCTTCACCTCTTTCCAGAAGAAAAAGAGGTCTATGTCATCCTATCACAGGAAGCCTGGTTCTGCCACCAACTCACAAAATTACTATGGGGCAGGTCACAGCACCTCAAGAGTCACTTAGTACATCCACTTATCAGACAGACAAGATGACAAATAAGCCAATCCAGGCAGATACTTCAGAGAATTTCAGATGTCAGTCACACAATGAACTAAAGACCAAGAGAGGCTGAATAACTCATCTAAGATTCTACAGCTTGCTTGGTTCAGCTCTTTCTCCCAGATCACACTGTCTTTGCCTCCCTTTCCCCATTAGGAAATGCCCCTCTGCATTCTCACCTTTCCTCCCCTAAACTCCTCCTGTCAACCTACAAGGGCTACCAACCTGCAGATCCCACCCTGAAGAGCATGACATTCAGAGAGGAGAAGAGTAAGAGCAGAGGCAGAGCGCTCCTTACCAGCATAGGCTGCACAGGCGTCATCAGTGAGGCCTGGACACTCAGAGTTCGTTTCCGGCCCGGCTGCTTCTCCACCTCCTGCTCATTGCGAAGGACACGCTCCACCACGTCCTGCAGGTTGCGGGAAGCTTTGAAGGCTTCGTAGGCATTGGGGTCAAGGGCATCTAACCTGTCAAGGGGGACAGAAGGAACAAAATCACCCCTTTGAGCCTTCTGCTTTTGAGAGCAATGTCTGTCCTCACAAAGAGCAGAGATCCCAATGTATGGGGAAGAGGCTGGTTCTACTGTCTTATAACACTTTTGCAAGAAGAGAAAAAGCCCTTTGAAAATTCAGCTTTTGTGAGATACTCTGCCTACTTGGATGCTGTCTTAGCAAAGCAGGGCATGGGAGTAACCAAGAAACACAAACTATACCTATGGAACACATTCCATAGATTGATTTATATACTTTCAAGTTCAGCCATTCTGTGAGAAGTATCTCCATTGTTATCTCCCTTTTACATATGAGAAAATGAAGGCTGGGGAAGGTCAAGTGAATGATCAGGATCCCACTGAAAGTAAAAAGGTGGAATCGGGATTCAAATTCACATACCGACTCCAAAGTTCTGATGCCAGGTGGCAACAAAGGAAGCTGACAGCTGAGGCTGTCAGAGGAGCAGGTACTTACACATGTTTTGCACCTGAGTTCATCTTCAGATCATGTTTGATCAACCTGATGATGCACTTAAGGTCATTGGCTGTACACCTAGGGGGATAAGGCATGTTTGACTTGGTCTTTGAAGAATTCTGGGCTCCCAAACCTTCCTTCCCAAGTGATTCCATCTCCCCCAGGCCCATCCCACTGGCCTTGGTTACAGAGGCAGCCCCCACCTGGAGGCAATGTCCTGCAGGGCCTGTTGCTGTTCATCCTCCTTGGTGAGCTTGGAGAGCTGCACAAGGAATTCGTCCACCTCCTGGATGGTAAGGATGCTCTTGGCAGCTGGGGGGAAAGACTTGCTCTGCTCAAAGAAGACTCTGACTGTCTCTGACACGTCACCCTGTCTCCAAAAACCAAAATGCCACTGCTGCAGTTGCAAGGTGGCCAAGTATATCCCCCAATACCCAGGACTAAGATGAATCAGAGATTTCAGTCATCACTTCTGTCCCTATCTCCCACAGATCTACCTCACTCTGTAGAGAATCTATCCCATCCAGAGTTCCTAGAAGAGGCACCACTATTCACCACAGGATGTACCTACCTGCCTGAGCTGAGAAGGGACACAAGAAATAATAAGGGCTGAGCCAATTTGATTCCTGCTCAAGAATTTGAATTAAGAGACAAATATAGTCATCTGATAACAGAGGTTCTTGAATGGAACTTTTCCAGGATGCCAAGTCTGGAACTAGGACTGAACCAAGCCAAAGCTGGATGCTAAGTCCAAGTTATAAGTGAGAAGAGGAAGCAAACTCAGAACTGAGAACCACAGCCCCAGAAGAGACAGAGAGAAGTCTCAACTCCTGACTCTCTACCTCTAGGCATATTGTTGTTGTTGTTATGTGCCGTCGAGTCAAACCCGACTCATAGCGACCCCTTCTTGGATTTCCAAGGCACTATCACTATGGAAGTAGGATTGCCCAACCTTCCTTCCGAGGAGTGGCTGGTGGGTTTGAACCGCCAGCCGTCTGGTTAGCAGGCAAGTGTCTTAGCCACTATGCTACCAGAGCTCCCACCTCTAGGCATAGCCATTGTCTATTCTCAGTCCTCAGAAAATTGTGCAATTAATAGTTGTAGTTTTACATTCAGCTCCCCTCTAACAAAAGCTTGCTCAAATGGGTTTCAGTTTCCTAAAACAGTATGTTGTTGTTGTTATGTGCCATCAAGTCGGACCTGACTCATAGTGACCCCTCCTTGGGTTTCCAAGGAAGTATCACTACGGAAGTAGATTGCCCAACATTCCTCCTGAGGAGTGGCTGGTGGGTTTGAACCGCCAGCCTTCTGGTTAGCAGTCAAATGCCTTAGGGGCTCCTAAAACAGTACGCACCCCAAGCAAAAATGTGGTTGTTGTTATGTGCTGTCGAGTCGGCCCCGACTCATAGCGACCCCTCCTTGGGTTTCCGAGGCAGTATCACTACGGAAGTAGGATTGCCCAACCTTCCTTCCGAGGAAAAATAAGAGGCTTCAATTGCTCAGCTTGGCAGAATCCCACCCAGAATGCTGCCTACCCTTCCCATCCTCTGACCTGCTCTAGGTCCCGTGCCATGTCATCTGGATTGCAGTTGAAAATGCGGCTGAAAAGCTTCACAATCTGCTTATCATTCAGGTTATAAACACTCTTAATGACCCCTGGCAGCAGCAGCTTCACTGTTAGGTAGACATCACCATGGAAACCATCTGGAGACACAGAAAAAGGAACCCTTCTTGAGAAAAGGCACTTAAATATATACATAAACTCAAGGGAGCAGAGACTGGACTGAAGCAGAGTTGTGCATATCATTACTGTAGCACAGTCCTCTCAGTTCAGTGGGTGGTGGTTTATATGTCTGCTCCCCTTTAGCCTACAGATGAACTCCCATAGGCCAGAGCCATGCATTCACGTTAGTGGCCCCCGTGACCAGCATATTACATATGCTCAGTGACTACTTGTTGGATGAAGGAAAGAAACAATTGGAAGATTCCATTCCATGCTGTGCAGGTAGTTCACAAAAACCTAATTAAACACACAGGAGAGTGAATCTTCCTCTGGTCAAATGGGATTTTGGTCTCCTCTGGTCTTCCGGTTTCCTGGGGACACAATAAGGGCAGAGGACAAAGGAAACCAAAGTGCCCTGAGCAGAACTAGCTACATAATTTGTGGGGCCCAGTGTGAAATGAAAAAGTATTAAGAATTTTAAGATAGTGAGAACAGAACATTAAATCAATCATGTGCCCATGAAGCAGGATGCTCATGGCCCCACCTCCTGCTGAGCCTTTCCGTAGGAAATCCTGGATGATCTGGGTCTTCGTGTTGTAGCTAGGATTTTCAGCCACCATGGCGCACAACTTCCGAAACTCCCGTAGCAGACAATCTTTGTGCTTGGGGTCACATTTGCTGGAGGATAGGCTAGTCTTAAGAGTAGGACTTGAGGGGGATTCTCCAAAGTTATTAGGTTTGGCTGTTGGAGAGAGAAAAAGGGAAATGGCAGAGATAACTCATTTTGCCTTTCTGAGAAGAAAGAAAGGGAAGGAGCAAAACTAACAGGTATTCTGTTGGTCCTTTATATGTGGCTTTGCATTATTCCCCCCAAATAGCCCTTTGTGGTAGATATCATGAAACTCACTTTGTAGATAAAACAAAACAAGCACATTAAAAAATGGAGGTAAAGAAATGGAGTTTAATAGTTTCCCAAAATCTCACAGCTACTAGTGGCAAAGGAATAATGGCCTCACAGCTAAGCAGGAGACCAGGCTGATGTGCATCTTTTTATGGGACAGCTTCACAGAACAAAGGTCACCATCATGTCAAGAATGGCCAAGAGAATCTCAGAGGCATTGTAAAGCTGATTCTAGAAAAGCTGGGATGAAGAAGAAGGAAGACATCAAGGGACACGCTAGCCAATGTGAAATCCTTGCCACTGCAGACTGTCAGAGTAGGAAGAAGCCTGAAGGATGCTCCAGTTGACTTTCCTCTTACTGATGACACCACGTCAAGATTTTCAGGATCACCCACCTCCGCAGTGGCAGAGCCTGATCCCACTTCTGCATTCCCACCCCTCCCCATTACCATTTTACTTTCTTTCCTATTGTCACAATAAAGGCAAGCAATCCACAAACAGGACTGTGGTAGTTATGTTTGTGTGTCAACTTCGCTGGGCGTGGTTGAGTGGCTGGGCAGCTAGCTGGTGGTAGTTATTCCCCATGATGAGACTGGCGATCAACTCCATGGTGGGATCTACCACAAGCAGCTTAGTAGCTGCCGTTGGGATGTGGTCTGCTTCCTGTATTTAAGGAGAAGCTTTGGGAATGTCTCTAGAGTATGGCACACTTGGACCCTGCATGTAGCTGTGTCGTTCGTTGCTCAACAGCTTGCTATGCTCTGCCGACCTTGGAACTTACAATGGACTTAAGTTAATGACCTGCCATGTGGTTTGGTAATATCGGGACTGTGCCTTTTTATTTGTCAACCTTGGGGCTTCCCAGCCTCAGCAGCCAGCAGCTGTCTGAGTGAAGAAACGCCTCTAGTTCCAGTGGGCTGGGAGCAGGAGGAAGAGCTAGACCCCAAGGTTGAGGGGCTTTTACCTAGCCCCTAGAGCCTGGCACTTGAACTGGAACTTAAAGCCTCCAAATTGTTAAGAATAAACTCCTGTTTGTTAAGGCCATCCCATTTGTGGTATGTTTCCTGTCAGAGTGGCACCAGGGAACCAGAACAAGGACTTCCCTCCACACAACTAAAAATAACAATGTGCAACTCTCTAGGGATTCCTTCTCAACACCTTATGACCAGTTGTAAAGTGAATTTCATTCTGCAGGCCTGCAGCATCACCATTAGCAAGGTGGCTACCAATGCAAGCTTCTTCTTATCTGGGCCCCGAAAATTATAAATCTATCCTCATCTCTTGACCTGGAGTCTAAGTAGGAGTTTAGGAGACTAAATCACCAAAGCATGATGCTCAGGCAGATGACCAGGTAACTGGAACATAACATGTCTCTCAACTCCTCCTGAACTTCCTCTCCAAAACCAGGGCCCTTCCAGAAACACGCTGTCCTTTTCACTACCTGGACTCTCATATTTCTATCTTTGGCCTAACATTAAACAGAAAGCAAACAAAAAAGCCCCAGAATTTTAAAGAAGAAAACTCCCACACCATCAGGTACCGTTTTTGCAACATCATCTCCTTCAGTCCTGTGAAAATACTGTGCAGTAGACAACACAGGTGTTGCCATTCTCGTTTCACAGATGTGGGCCCACAGGCTCAGAATGGTGAAGGACCTTGCTCAGGTTGAGAAGGCTGTCAAGTGACAGTGCTGGGACCAGAACCCAAGTCTTCTGACCTCCAGTTGAGGCTTCTTTGAACTATGTAAAAGCTATCTCCCAAAACCACCTCGGAGTCTAAGTGGCCTGGCTTTATTAATATCCTTTGGCTGAGTCAGTCCTAAGAATGTCTCTCACTGGTAAAGAGGCAACAAGGTGTAGGGTAAACACATAGGTGTTGGAGTCAAACAGACATCAGTGCAAACATGAACTCCATACTGACCTTGAGTATCAGCTTCCTCATTCATAAACTGGGCCTGGTAAAATTACCTCCTAGGATTAACTGAAGAAAAATGAAACTACATATGGAAAAGGCCCTAGATTGGTCCAATGCTACCTGTTAGGGAACGCTAATAAATGATAACTGATCTTTCCAACTCCCTTGTACACCAAATGTCCTCATAAAGTTTTCCCAACTCTCACCTGTGAGACAGTAATTCTATATTTCATATGAGAGAAATCATGTGTGTATATGGGTATATATGCATGTATGTGTACACACACACATTATATATATGTACATGTACATATATATACACACACACTAAAAACAAAACAAAACAAAACTCACTGTTGTCAAGTCTATCCTGACTCATAGCAACCTCTCCTTGGATTTCTGAGGTGGTATCTCTATGGAAGTAGATTGCCAATCTTCCTTCTGAGGAGTGTATGGTGGGTATGAACTGCCAGCCTTCTGGTTAGCAGTCAAATGCCTTAGGCACTATGCCACCAGAGCTCCCATATATGTATGTGTATGTATATGTATATATGTATGTGTGTGTGTGTGTGTATGTATGTATATATATATATATATATATATAAAATAGGTGAAGAGAAAGGGAAGAAAATTTATCCTGCCAAGAAGATACAAATAACAGCTACAAAGCACTCGTTTAGTTAGTTCCCTGTGACTTAGTTTCCAGCTTAAATTTCAACTTTCTCAGAGAAGCCCTCCCTCATTTCTAGCCTAGGTCAGGATCCCACTAAATACTTTTACTGCACTGTTTATACTTCTCCCTTATAGCCTGCATCAAATTGGATTTATAGATTTCTTAGTGATTTCTGGAAACTGCACATCTTCCCAAAGACTATTAGCTCCATGAGAGGACAGGTTATATCACTGTAGTTCCAGTACCGCATACTGTGGTGGGCTAGTGTAGGCACTCAGAAAATATGTGCTAAATGAATTCTGAATACTTATGTGCAACCAGAGGAGCTCTGGTAGCATAGTGTCTAAGGCACTTAACTGCTAACCAGAAGGCTGGTGGTTCAAACCCACCAGCCACTCCTTGGAAGGAAGGTTGGGCAATCTACTTCTGTAGTGATATTGCCTTGGAAACCCAAGGAGGGGTCGCTATGAGTCAGATCCGACTCGATGGCACATAACAACAACATGTGCAACCTACTACATACAAGGTACTGTGTGAGTACTTTACAACTATTATTTCATGTAAGTCTTCGAATGCCATGAAGGTGTTGTTCCATATATGGAACTGAGAATTCATTTTACAGGTGAATTTAAGTAATTTCTCCCAGGTCACCCAGCTAATAGTTATTGGAGACAGAATTTGAACCCAGGTGACTAATTCCAAAGTCCACATGCCTTATTACTAGGCTATACTGTCCCCCAGCAAATGGAAAATACCCTTCAGAGCCTTTTTAACTCCTGATCCATATTTCACAAATATGCCACCCCTTTGAACAAACAGCTGTAAAACTAAGAGAAACGAAGGATGTGATCCATGCACGACATCTCCCTTCTTCCAAACTTTCAATTCCAGTTCAGGCAAATTTAAGGATGTAATTTCTCGAAATTCTTTCATTATCAAAAAATAGGAAGTAAAGGACAGGTTATAACAATCTCTATCTGACCAAGTAACTATTTCAAGGGAGAAAAGTCTTGACAAAACAAACAAGTATTTTTCTGCCCTAAAAGAGATAAAAGTGTATGAAGAAATACAAGTGGAACACTGAGCATTAGCTATTACCTGTCTCTGTTCAGGCAGAAGGAGCAATTATGGAATGAGAGTAAATAGCACAGAATTTTCACTTTTAGCCAGAGTAGGATAGCAAATAAAACTAAAGCAAATAAAGGCACATAACAGCTAAAGTAGCTCTAATCTCTCTCACCTGAAAAGCCAGAAAATTTCCGGGGATTGGTATTGGTTACAGACGTGCCTTTCACTGGAGATGTCACCTGGCCAGTGGCTGTCAATTTAGCCTGGACAATAGCTTTCTTCTTTGGTGTGCTTGATCCCTTCGAAGACAGATCTGTAGGGCCCCATAAGAAGGGGGGAAAATAATTTTCAGTGAAATATCCCTGACAAAGCTTCTCATGAATTTATCCGTCAACTGCTCTTAAAATCTTGCTTGGTACATTACTACCATAGCACTACTTCAACACTGGTGGCTGGCTGGTCTTTCTGTAGAGGTTGTAGGTGATAGAGTATTGAGAGATGGAAGAGGTACTTGTTCTGGGTACAAAAGATGCAGCTATCATTTGCTTCTATCAGTGACTTAAATTTTCATCAACCCTCCCCACCTTTTATCCCACCTATGTAGTCTCCTGAAGTGACAGGACTTAGTGGAAATCAGAAATCACATCTCAAAAGATAATTGGGGACCTCACCTGGAATTAGACATAATTTATAGATTAACGAAAAAGTAAAATGAAGACGATCACTGAGAATGTCAGTTTGGCATAGTCAAGAAAATTTCCAGCTGCTGAATCATCTGAGCTGTGCTGACAGTTCAGTTCTACCTTGTATTTCTCTTCCTCTGAATGAAAGAGGGGTCAAAAAGTAACAAGGGCTGAAGCCAGTGGCTAGGTTGGGCAGGGCTTGAGCATGGACTGCACGAAAAAGAGATTTTCTATTCTGCAAGTCTTTTTTCCACTTAAAGCACAAGGACAGATTCTTATTTTTATAGCCACTGTTAGAGTCCTCCTACAGTGACCAGAATTATACTTAACTGAAAATGTGAATATTACTTTATAAATAAGGACACAGAAATAAAGAACTAACTGGATTTAGAGGTATTGGTATAAACTTAAGATTTCTAACATATGCAGATATATATGAATGTCATGTACATGTGCACATGTATTTGTATGTATGTCTGTATGTGTAATTAATTATGTGTATAAACATGCATATACATTCTAGCTCTGTCTGTTGAATAAGTTTAGAAGCAAAGACATTCAGTGGAAATGGGGACACCTAGCATTCAGATTTTGGTCTCTAAAACCACTCTCCACTAACAGAAAGTAGAGCACCTAAAAGAAATGGCTGATGCCAGGGCTAAGACAGGATATATACAAGATGAACCTGAGAACATCTTGTTTTGCAAGAAAGTAAGGAAGTACTTAAAATCATTAAAAAAAAATTAACAAAGATGAGCACATGTCACAAGGACATTAAAAAAAAAACAAAAAAACCTAGCTTGAAGGAGTTTCTATTGGCTAAGTATAGGACAAGTACCAAAATAATTAAGTACAGTTATGAATTATAAGCCAGTGAAAAAAAATAGTAATCCATGAGTCTAAACAGATAATAAACTGATAGATACAATAGGGGATGATGAGTACTCTATTCTTTAAAAATGTCAATTATAAACAAATAGGAAGACTATGGAAATGTTCCAGTGAGTTAAAGGAAACCAAAGAGACATGGCAACTAACTGCAACACCTAATCTTAGACTGGGATACTATACTAGAGGGAAAAAAAAAATGTTATATTGGATCAACTGACAAATTTGAGATACAGATGATACAGTATTATACCAATATACATTTACTTAAGTTGATAACTGTATTATGGTTATATAAAAGAATAAGCTTATTCTTAGGATATACACATTGAGTCATTTAAAGATCAAGGGCCAAGATGTATGCAAGTCACTCAAATGGTTTGGGAAAAAAAAGTGTGTGTATGTGGGTGTAGAGAGAGAGAAGAGGAGAATGTGTGTGAGTGTAAATGATAAAGTGAAGGGGGTAAACCATTAACAATACGGGAATTTGGGTAAAAGGACTATGATTGTTCTTTGCACCATTTTGACTCTGGCAACATTTCTATGACTTTGAAATAATTTTCAAATAAAAGGTTTTTAAAATGGAAAAAAAAAATTGGACTTCTCTTCTCCTTATCGCATTTTTTCTTTGCATCAGTTAAGATGAAAAAGCAATGCTTTCCATCCCACCTGCAATGTGCTGGGTTATCTGTTCCTTCTCATTATCTTCTAGCTCTTCCCAGCCTTCCAGCTCTGTGAGGTCCTCGATTTTTTTCGTGGTGGCCCGGGCCCGCTCCAGTTTCTCAAATATGCATTTAATGTGATACCACTCTTTCATATCACCCCCAGACTCAGAAAAGGGATTTGGCACCACTTTGCCAATCCGGCAAACGCCCTTCACAATCTTTTCCTTGCATTTTTTGCAGCCAGCTGTACCACGTTTGGCATAGTCCACAACAAACCGCTGCTCAGCCATTTCACTGGAGCCACTGCAAAGTCCCACATGCGACCCTGGTGAGAAAACAAGACAGGTGGCGCGTGGTCTTATACCGCCTCTCAGGAATGACAGAACACACTTTTTTCTCACGAGGAGGCAGTGCTCATGAAGAAGATCTGTTTCTGAACACTGGCTGAACTGTCGTAGGTCAGGCCGGTGATGTTGCTCTCGGAATAGGCATAGTTCTTTTCGGCTGAGTACACGGAGGGTTTGTGGGAAGAGGGTCTTGAAAGCCAAAGTCATATAGCTGCATGAAGGCAGAAAAAGTAAGATATAAATGAGAAGCTGGGTTTCTCACAGGCCAGAATTCTATACAGTTCATGCTGACTAATCAAAAGCTTCCCAAAATATTAAAGATTTATTCTCCATAGGATGAAGAGAAATTCCAACAGCAAAATACAGTTTGCAAAAGGTTAGTCAATTACCTAATGAACACATGCATATCTAGTAAATCACAATTAAAAGAATCCAAATAAAATAAAAGCTTATTCATTTTCTATGGCCATCAGCAATACTTGATATTCATACCGAACAATGACCTTTAAGTCAAGACTTAAAATTTATAAGGGCCTAAAGTCTTTTAGTCTCTCATACTTTGGTCATGTTATCAGGAAGGACCAGTTCCTGGAGAAGGATATCATGCTTGGTAAAGTAGACATCAGCAAAAAAGAGGAAGACCCTCAACGAGATTGATCGACACAGTGGCTGGCTACAACAATGGGCTTAAGCATAGCAATGATTGTGAGGATGGCACAAGATTGGGCAGTGTTTCGTTCTGCTGTACACAGGGTCACTATGAGTTAGATCTGACTCAACAGCACCTAACAACAATATGTCTGTTTAATCATCAAGAAAATTATACCATGTTCATGAAGTTTTTAATGTGAAACATAACATGTATGCCATCCTCAGAAAACAACTAAGCAACTCACAGATAAGAAATTTAATCAGAAGCCCCATTTTGAGAGGCAACTAACTAGGAGAGACTAGAATTAGACTGCCTGGGTTCAAATCCTAGCTCAACCACTTAGCTGCGTCTTGGTAGGTAACTTAACCTCAGTTTCTGTTCCTCAGTTTCCACGTTTATAAAGTATGAATAGTAATAGTACTTAATTCAAGGGGTTATCTCAAGGGTTAAGGCCTTAGAACAGAGTCAGACACACAACAGGGGCTCAATAATGTTAACCTTTATTATAATGAAGCTGTCCTTTAAGCAATGCCTTCCTAGGTACAATTATGTGATTGATTCCAACTCAGCAACTTGAATCAGGGTATGCTGAAGTGATGGGACAGCAAGAATCAAAGGAACAGATAAATCAATCCATATAGAAAGAGGGATTACATCTAATGGCATTCCTCTACCTGCACTTCCTGTTCATATTTTGAAAGTATCTTTACAGTTGTACTTTAAAAAGACTGGAAATTATTTTCAGTTTGCACACCATAGTAAAACTGCTATTGCATTATAATAAAAGGTAGGCTTCTGTTTACTGTAGTGCAACATGGTACAGAGTTTTGGTATCAGGAAGTCCTGGGAGGTCAGGTCTGATCATACCAGTTTACCAGTTGCCATGAGTTGACTCTTACTCACCGCAACCTCATGTGTCAGAGAACTGTGCTGCACTGGGTTTTGAATGGCTGATTTTTCAGAAGTAGACTGCCATGTTTTTCTCACAACACGCCTCTGGATAAACCTGAACCTTTAACCTTTTAGTTTGCTGACTGGCACATGCATTAAATATGTGACAAACGTTTCAATTACCGTGGGGCTTCAAGTCTGATCATGCAGCTTATGATTATTACCTTTGAGAAATCCCTTCACTTCTTTGAGTCTCAGCTTTCTTATTTTTAAAACAGGGAAGATATTACTACTTCACAGAATAGTTGTGAAAATTAAAATGACTCCATGGATTGGCTGGTGGGGGCTTCTGAACTCCCTGAAAACATACACAAAATGCACATATTTGTAAATGTACTTTTTTTGGACAGAAGAACCATAACTTTCATAAGAATCACATGAAATCTGTAATTCTCAAAACCTGAATAATCAGGTGTGTGAAAGTATGGCAAATCCTTAACAGAAGCACAGAACAAGTTAGGTTTGGGTATTTCTCTTTGCAGAGCCACCTATAAAGTCACCGCCCCCTCCTCCGTGGGAATAATTAAAGAGGCTGGCGTCAGCGGCCTGCCCTCAGCGTGACTGGCAGCTCCGGGGGCACAAAGCTGCTGGAAGGAAACTGCCCGTTCCACAGCTCCCGACGGCCGCAGCTCAGCAGTTCATCAAAGGAACCCGAGGAGGAAACCGCTGAGCCTGGGCCGGTGAGCTGCACCGGGCCGGGAGTGAAACCTCTGCAGCCGCTTTTCCCGAGGGCAGACGGCGCTCTGAGACTGGGCTGGGTGTACTATCCAGGGTGCCGAGGCGGGCCTGCGCGGTAGCTGGGAAGGCGTGTTTCCAGCAACCCCGAGTCCCTCAGGTTCAGCCCGGCGGGGGATCCATGAGCACTAGGCAGAGGAGCTGGGGAACTGAGCACTCTTTCACCAGGCCAAGAGATGTGGGGGAGGTAACAAGAAAGGCTCCCAAAGTCACCAACTTCAACGCGAGAAGGGTGCAGATGGCGGAAAAGCCCCCTGCGGAAGCCCCTAGAGGACTTAAGTCCGGGGGAACAAAGGGGTATCTCCCCTCGAGTGGATCCCGTGGGGGGTCGTGAGAAGCCGCCAACTTCCCCCATGTGCTCCCAGGGGGCCGTCACGTCACTGAGGGTGTGCCCCGGGGCTAAGCAGGCGGGCGGGGGAGGAGCCGAAGGGGCTAAATCCGGGCCGCGCCTAGCTTCGGGCCTTAGCCCGCTTCCCTCCAGTGTCCTGCCCGCTGCGCCGTCTCTCACCTGCTTTCCGGGCTCCGGAGCACACCGTAGGCCTCAGGACCAGGCGCCCACAGGCCGCGCGCAGCCCAAGACGGTTGTAACGCCTGTCTCTTTAAATCCGGGTCCTTGAGCTCGTGTCAGTGCGCAGGCGTAAAAGCGACGACCTAAGTTACGCGACTCGTCTCCGCCCCTGGTCTATCACGTGGGTAGTGGTCAGTTTCTGCCGCATGTGGCCGGTGTCTCTGGAGTGAGTTTGACCTGAGGGGGCTTTATTTAGGTCTGATCAGGTCCTGAAGGAGCGAAGCTGAGGGCATGTGGTTGTGCCCTGAAGTGCATTCTTGCCTGAAATTCCAAGGATCTCGCTGATTTTCTCATTATTAGCGATTATCTAGGTAAACATACTGGTTGAGAAACTACATTATAATGAGCTTGAAGAAGGCAGAGATCCCTAGCACAGTACTTAGGATGTAGTAAGTATTCAAAAAATATTGAATTAAAACATATATGTAGATATGAAACTCTGTAAAGGGAAGATGGAAAAATAACCCCTTACATTATATATAGTTTTTTTTTTTTTTTTTGGTAGGGAAGAAAATCACTTTATTCTAATTAACAAACTAACATTAACAACATCTAGTTTAAGGAGGTGCAAAAAGGACATGGGAGTTGGTGTCCTCTGACCTCCTCTAACTTAATGAGGGGAAGACAGAATCACCAAGAATACCCAAGGCGTATTCCTATGAGGCCAGATATACCACCACCCTACAAACTTTACCAATTCTAACACCAGCCATCCCTACCACAACACTCACTATTTTTACGGGTTCAATAATTTGTTGCAGTGGACACAGAGAACTCACTGACCCACAATTATGGGGTTTATTAGGGGAGTAACTTCTTACCATTCAGGTTCAGGAAGGCCCAGGCTACAATTCTTTAATCAGGATAGTATTCCCTTGGCAATGCCTTCAGGCATGCCTCTCTTTGGCCTTTGGTCTCTTTGCCTGGCCTCTGCCCGGCTCCAGTAAGTGTTAGAAAGCTTGTTTAGCTCTTGGCAATAGGTACACCTAGGTGTACCCCACTCTGCCAGGAGGCCTCCTGCCCAAAAGCACTCAGCTTTCTCACTTTGTGGGCTGGCATGCCCACCACTCTGTTTCTCGATTCTGCTGCCACCACCCCTCTGCTGCCATATCTCTGCCACCATCTTGCTAAGGAGATCCAGCATAGGGATTCCAGGTACAAGAATGCTTTCCAGTCCACCACTGACTCTTCTCTCTGATGGCCTTGAGATCCCCGCTTTCTGCCTCTGGGAGGGCTCATTTTAAGCGTTGCGGATGACAAAACTGACCAATCCCCACATTAGGGTTCCTTACACCTTGTTACATTACTAACAAGCTCTCCAGTTCCCTTGGTAGACCACAAGCACCTCACATTCACATAGTTCCACTCAGTCATCTGGTAGGCATCACAAAGACCATGCCTAGAAGAGCCACACCAAGTAATTCCCTACACAACAGAAGGCCTCACTAACGTTTGCCCAGCAAACTTGACCTCATCTCAGTATAATAACACCCTCTTCCGTGATGATTCTGAAGCAAGGAAACTTAATGATGGAGGAGAGGTTTAACTGGTGCTGGTACACTTTATGCTGTCACTATCAATTATAGTTTTATGCCAAATTAACTTGGTCATGAGAACCAATTTTCCATTTCTTCAATTGGAACTTCTTCATTATGCTAATCCATTTGCAGATCTACACTGCTTTAGCATCTTGATGAAACCCTCACAAAGCTTGAGGTTTCTGGGCAGACTTCAGAAACTGTTTCATCTTGTAGTGACAAAGGCTACGCTGCTGCTGCTGGTATGGTGGGCTTCCTGAGGTTCCAGGTATGTGATGCCAGGCCTTGAGGGCTCAGTATTACTTCCTCCATTAAAGCCTCCAGTGATGGCCTGGCCCAGTGTGTGCCCGACAGTAGAGCACATTGCCAGGTTGGTGGCAATGATTGACATCTGGGCCAGAAAGGTCATGTGGGAGCTGTAGCTCTGGCTTCCACTTGGCCTCGTAACTACTTAGTGGACTGGCTTCCAGGTGTGTAAAACCCTGAGGAGAGAGCCTATATATACTTTGAAGTGCATCATCTCTTTTAAACCTTAAATCAGCTTTATGAGAGATTACGTCCATTGCTGTTTAGTCGATTCTGACTCATAGTGATCCTGGTGAACAGAGTAGAACTGCCCCTTTGGGTTTCCAAGGCTGTACTCTTTATAGAAGCTGAAGCCAACTGCCGTATCTTTTCTCAGAGCGACTGACAGGGTGGAACCACCGACCTTTCAATTAGCAGTGAAGCATCACCAGGGCCCCCTATGAGAGACTGGAATGTCTTTTTTTTTCAATGTTTATTTTGGGTGAAAGTTTATAGAGCGAATTCATTTTCCATGCAACAGTTCATACACATTTTGTCTCGTGATGACTGCAGTTTTCCACAGTGTAACAAGCTCTCTTCCCACTTCCTCACTATAGTTACCTCTTCCCTGTGTCCTTCCCTCCCATGCACTCCTGCCCCACGAGCTGTCTCCCTGTGCATACACAGCCCTTCTATTCTCCCATGATTGCTCTCTCAAAGGAGTGTATCTACCTAATGTAAATGTTCAGCCCATATGCTAGTCTTTTATTTAGCTGGAAGCCACAGGAGTGAGTTTAATTTCAGACCTGAAAGGCAGCTAGGGGCCATAGTCTCAGGGGTTTCACCAGGCTCTATCAGACCAGCAAACCTGATCTTTTTTTTTTTTTTTTATGATTTTGAGTTTTATTCCACATTGTTCTCCCACTCTATCCAGGATCTCTTAAACAGATCCACCTCCAAGTGGTTGACACTGGTAGCCAGGCAACATCTAGTTCTTCTGGTCTCATAGTCATATAGGCTGAGGACTCATGGTCTACCAGTCCCTTGGACTAATTGTTTCTGTGCATCTTTGGTTTTCTTCATTCTTCTTTGCTCTGGACAAGGAGAGACCCATTGTTGAATCTAGATGGCCGCTTGCAAGCTTTTAAGATCCCAGTTGCTACTCATCTAAGTAGGATGTGGAACAATATTTTTGTGTAGTGTGTTGTACCAATTAAGGTTGATATCTCCTGAGACCATGGTCCTGAGCCCACAGGTCCAACTATTTGCTCCCTCCAGGTAGCTGGCTCTGGCCAAGAAGTCACCACAACCTTGTCCCTTGTTAGCTCTACTATATACCTGGACATTGTTACAGAACATATAAATACACTTGTAAAAACATTGTCTGTCAACCCTATACATGGTCATGGGCACACTCCCCCCTGCTAGACATACCTGATCTTTCAGCCTGTCCACTTATCTATCCACCTGTAGATCAATATTTCCCATCGTTGACAATGCAGTACTATATATGCAAAAGGGTTCATCTTTGTTGTCAGTATCTCCCACGTACTTCTATGTCTTCCTCTTCCTCAGTGCCACTGTGTTGATCACTCACATTTGGTGCATTGCCATTCCCTTCACCCAAATCAATACTTGCTCTACCTATCTAGCAGTGTTCCCTCCCTTCACTCCCACCCCTGGTAACCAACAAAGAAAGTTTCTTTCCATATGGAAACCTTTCCTTGACTTTTTACAATAACGGACTAATACAATATTTGTCCTTCTGTGATTGACTTATTTCACTCAGCATAATGTCCTCTAAGTTCATCCACGTTATGCGGTGTTTTGCAGATTCTATGTTATTCTTTAGGGTTGCATAGTATTCTGTTGTGTGTATATACCATAGTTTGGTTATAGGATGTCTATTTTTATAAATGGGTAGCAGGCTCAGAGAAAGTTAGTGACCTTGTTCAGGGTTTGAGAATGGCAAACATTTGGGCATTATTGGAGAGAGAAGCAGGCATCATAACCTGGTGGAATTGTGTGCTGTGTGCTAAAGGACTTGCCCTTCATTCTACAGAGCTGTGGAGGGCTTTTCTGTATAGAAATTACTGTTGAAGCTCAGTAGGGGAGAAGCTGAGGCAAGGGGGCCAATTAAAAGGCTCTTACAGTGACCCATGAGAAAGATGAAAATAGCCTGAACAAACCCAGAATGGAGAGGAAGATGCACTTTTGAGAAACATTTAGATTCCACTGTTCTAGATAAAATGCTCATTTATCTAAAGATGAAATGAGCATGACTTGAGTGAGCAAGTACATAATAGATAATCAACTGAAACAGAAAATGAGAGGGGGAGGGGGTATTTGGAGTAGGAGGATGAGCTTTGTTTTGGATATATTAAGCTTGGTTGATTCAGGCCAATTGTTTGAAGTGGGGTAAAGCCTCTTCTCTAACATCCTGCAGAATAAACAAGGGCTTTGGAATTGGAAGTTCACTAGAGGCTCAGGTCTTAACTCTGGTAGTTGAGTGGTCCTCTCTATCGCTGCATTTATTACACTGTTTTGAAAATCTCCTTGAATGTAGCTGTCTCTTCCCCTCACCATGTGCTGTCCAATATTGTAACCTCTAGCCACATGTGGCTGTTGAGTGCTTTTAATGTGGCTAGTCCGAATTGAGATGTACTGTAAGTATAAAATGCACACTTATTTTGAAGAAGAATGTAAAATATCTCAATAAAAATATATTTATAATGATTACATGTTTAAATGATCATATTTTGGATATGTTGGGTTAAATGTATTAAAATTACTGTATTTTTCTCATCTAATACACCCATGTAAATAGCATGCACACACATATAAGACACTAGCACATGAGGAGGTTGTGTGGTTTGCAAAAAAAATCCTATAACATGTTATTTGCATGAAAATATGGTAATTGTTTATTTTTGCTTTTTTAAAAAACATGGCTAATACGTTATATAAGATTACTTTTGTGACTTGCATTACATTTCTTTTGAACAGCACTGTCCTAGACTTCAAACCAGATTGTGGAGGGTGGCATCTGTGTCTTATACATCTTTTTGTTCTCATTGTCAAGAACGGTGCCTGGCACATAGTAAGCACTCAGTAAATATTATGAATAAGTAAATGAAACCCATGAGTGAATGGAATGAATGAAACAATGGAGATAATGGAGAAGAACTAAGCTAGGTCTATAAAGAGTCATATACGTGATGACTCACATATTTATCTCTATCATGTTGACTAGCATCTTTCCATAACCAGCTGAAAATTTTGCTGCTGTCTGAACAATTGATCATGTTATTTTGGAAAAGTTCTGGTTTCTTCCTTTGTTTTTGTGCTTACCCAGTGATAGATTGATTCAACAATAAATATGTAAGAACTTTTGTTTGAAAAAGAAAACAAAGTACACTGCATAGATTAAGATGATGGGTGCTACGGAGAAAAAGGAAGCTGAGGAGGACCAGAGGTGCCCACAGAGTGGGAGGTTTCAGTTTTAAATACAGTGGTCAGGAAGGTCTCACTGACAAAGTGACAACTGAGTAAAGTTGAAGGAGTGAAGGAGAGAGCCACATAGAGATATAAGGTAGAGGGACATCTTTAAAGGCTCAGAGGTTAGAATGTGCCCGGCGTATGAGAGAATAGCAAGGAGAGCTGTGTGGCTACTCCAGAGTTAAAGCTGAGAGGAGCAGAAGATGAGATCAGCAAAGTAGCAGGGAGACAGATCTTTTTTTTAATTGTGATTTGAGTGAAAGTTTACAGAGCAAATTCATTTTATATACAGCAGTCCATATACATTTTGTTTCGTGACATTGACTGCAATTCCTCACAATGTAACAGCTCTCTTCCCACTTCCTCCATATAGTTACCTCTTTATTGTGTCTTTCCTTCCCATGAACTCCTGCTTCCCCAGCTGTCTCCCCTGTGCAAACACTGCCCTTCTCTTTTCCCACAATTGATCTATAGATCTCTCCCAGGAGTGTATCTACCTTATGTCAATGTTCACCCCATATGCCTGTCCATTGTTTGGCTAGAAGACGCAAGAGTGAATTCAGTTCCGGACCTGAAGGGTAGCTCAGGGCCATAGTCTCAGAGGTCTCACCCTCTATCAGACCAGCAAACTTGGCCTTTTTATTTTTTTTGAGTTTTGTTCCACATCGTAGGGAGGCAGATTTTGAAGTGCCTTGTAAATCATTATAAAGATTTTGGCTTATATTCCAGGTGAAAGGAAATCAGTGAATTTTACTGAGCAGAGAAATGACATGATCTGACTTAGGCTTTAACAAGATCACTCTAGGTGCTGGGTAGAAATGGGGAAACAAGTTAGGTGGCTACTGCAATAACCTGGGGGGAGAAATGAGGGTAGCTTGGGGAGGGTGGTAGAAATGGAAGTAATGAAAAAATAACCTGAGGCTCATGGACTCCTAGGGGATCTGTGGAGAAGCCCAAGGGTGTTGTTGAACATCCTGAAATTTTACACAAATGTTTGTGTGTATGTGCATTTTGTGGGGAGAGCTTGTATTGGAGTGTCAAAATAGTTCCTTGGTCCAACTTAAGAACTGCCTTGATGATGAATAATGAGGATACTTCATGCCTATTCCTAGCTGTTTCATCAAAGTCCCATGATTAAATCCTTCCCTTAGACCTTGATCATAAATCCTCCAGAGCAATTTACCCTGTTTGTGAGCCTCTCAGAGCTCCAGTTTAGACCATCAAGATTGTTAAGCAGAAAACGTAATCATGAGGAAATGGGTAGATTTTGCTCATTTTCTATGCCACTCACCATGAAAAGCTTGGGAACCCTGGCAGGAACAGGGAAAAGACTTCCAGAGAGAGTGCAGGACATTTGTGAGGCTCGTTTGTTCTCAGTAGATTCTTTCTTAATAAGCTCTGGTCTGTGAACCACATAAATCTCAGCAGCTAGAGCTGATTTAATGGTTTGGTTTGCTTAATAGTCGCACAATTAAAATAAGCTGTAAAAAATGGTGGTGGTGTTTGCCAGAATAAATATTTAAAAGGAAACAGCTGCTGGAAGATAACAATAATTCAAACAGGCCCACGGTTCTTCATTCTCAATAAATGTTACAGACGTTGATTTTTAACTGGAGGCGTTTCTTGGCCTCTCCTTTAAATATCTTTGTGCTGTAGCTGCCAGGTTGAGGTAGGGCAGAGCCAAGAGGAGTCAGGGGTGCCTTTGGGAGTAACTGGTCTATGGCAGAGAGACAAAGGCTTTTGGGGCAGGGATAAGAAGAGAAGGTTGAGGTCACAGGTGTGGAGTGAGGAAGACTCAAAAGTTGTTGCCACTCCTGGGTTGGGCCTTCTAGTCCTAAGTCCTGGTGGATATGTTATTCAGGAGACAAGTTAATAATTTTCAAAGGGAAAATAGGTTTTACGAAGAGATGAACCTATCTGAGTACCAAAGTTCAACTTTGTCATCTTCACTGGACTCTTGGCTGGTTGATAAGTAGTATTGATGACAATTTTTCCAGCTTTGGTATGGTGGCAGTGGTTGAAGACTGGGTTGAACACCTTCTGCTTCTGTTGTTCCTCACACATTTCCTTTACACCAGGAGAAGCCCACCACTCTTCTCCCCTTCTGTTCTGGTTACCTAGTGCCGCTCTGACAAGAATATATGCCACAAATGAGATGGCCTTAACAAACAGGAGTTTATTCTTACAATTTGGAGGCTTTAAGTCCAAGTTCAAAGTGCCAGGCTCTAGGGGCTTGAAAGCCCCTCAACTTTGGGGTCCAGCTCTTCCTCCTGCTCCCAGCCCACTGAAGCTAGAGGAGTTTCTTCACTCAAACAGCTTCTGGCTGCTGAGGCTGAGAAGCCCCAAGGTTGACAAGTAAAAAGGCACAGTCCTGATGTTACCAAACCACACAGCAGGCCATTAACTTAAGTCCATTGTAAGTCCCAAGGTCGACAGAGCATAGCAAGCTGCTGAACAACGACATGGCTACATGGAGTGTCCAAGCATGTCATATGCAAGAGACCATTCCCAAGGCTTCTCCTTATATACAGGAAGCAGACCATATACCCAAAGCAGCTACTCAACTGCTTGTGGTAGATCCCACCATGGAGTTGATTGCCAGTCTCATTATGGGGAATAACTACCACCAGCTGCCCAGCCACTCAACCAGGCCTAGCCAAGTTGACATACAAACATAACCACCACACCTTCCACAGGAGATTCCACCCAAGCCCTCTTCTTGAAGCCTTTCTCGCCATGTAGCCCACTGTGTTCCCTCCTGCTTTCACCTCCTGCCTTGATAGACAGAGCTGGAAGGAACCTTAGAGAGTACTCAGATACAGCCCAATACTCAGAAGGAGTAAAACTAGGACTGGAGAGGTGAACTGAGTAGGTAGATATTACATAGCTGGTGAGTGGCAGAGGTGGGATTCTGACCCTAGACTCGATTAGCCCTCATTCCACTAACTATACCAAGAGTTCAATAAATGATAATGTCCTGCCCAATTTCTTATACTGTTTACAATGCAACCAGATTGTAGTTTTCTTGAAGGTAAGGGCCATGTCTTCATTCATTTTTTCAACAAGTATATGAATGTCTGCCCTGTGCAGGGCACTGGCTGGGTTCTGGGTGAATAAGGTAAACTGCTGCTTTTGGGGAGCAGTTGATATACACCTCTGAATTCCTTATAAGTGCTTGTACAGTATCTTACACAAAGGAAGTACTCAATGAATGTTTATTATTGTTAATAAGTATTTACTGAGTGTATTATTGAGTGTTTGTTATATGCCACTGTGCTGAGTAATTGTGTATTTATTTAATTCTCATAGTAACCCTATGAGACAGGTTCTATTATTATCTCAACAAATGAGATAGGTTACTTTTACTGCTTCAAGGGTTGGTTTCTGCTACTTCAGAATTACCTGAAGAACTTGTTTAAAATGCTGTATCCAAATCCCTCAAACTATTGCCCTTGAGATAGTCTTTAAACCAAAAATATCTCCTGAAGTCTTCTTAAAACCAAGTAGTGGTTTTAGCTTAACTAGCAAAAATATCTCTCGAGTATTATGCTCTTTTAACTATCTATATGGGATCAATTTTTTAAAAAAATTTTATTGTGATTTGTGTGAAAGTTTAGAGAGAAAATTCATTTCCCATACAGCATTTCATACACATTTTGTTTCATGACGTTGACAACAATCCCCACATTTCCTCCCTGTAGTTACCTCTTTGCTGTGTCCTTCTTTCCTGTGCATTCCTAACCCCTGAACTGTCTCCCTGTGCAAACACTGCCCTTCTGTTCTCCCATGATTGATCGTTCTAAGGAGTATATCTACTTGATGCAAATGTTCACCCTATTTACCTGTCTAGTGTTTGGCTGAAAGGCATGTGAATGAGTTCAATTCTAGGCCTGAAAGGTAACTAGGGGGTTTCTTGGGGGTTTCACCAGGCTCTATCAGACCAGTATACCTGTTTTTTTTTTTTTTTTTTTTAAATGATTTTGAGTTTTGTTCCACGTTGTTCTCTCACTCTATCCAGGATCTCCTGCAGTGACCCTTTCCGAGTGGTTGACAGTGGTAGCTGGGCACCATCTAGTTTTGGTCTCACGGTCATATAGGCTAAGGTTCACATGGTGCACTAGTCCCTTGGACTAATTGTTTCCATGCATCTTTGGTTTTCTTCTTTGTTCCAGACAAGGAGAGCAATTGTTTCACCTAGATGGCTGCTTGCAAGCTTTTAAGACCCTAGTCAGTACTCACCAAAGTAGGATGTAGAGGGGATGGCAAATGGGGAGTGAAACTAAATGTACATGTAATATTGAATGTAAAACAAACTCTGCTCTGTTAAAAAAAAAAAAAGTAGAATGTAGGACAATGTTTTTATGTAGTATGTTAATGCCAATTGAGCTTGAAGCCCCCTGTGACTATGGTCCTGAGCCCACAGGTCCAACTTACTCCATCAGGGTGGTTAACTGTGCTTAAGAAGTTATCATAACTTTGCCCCGTTAATTCTATTTATATGGACATTTTTATAGCACATACAAATTTGTACATAGAAATACTGTCTGCCAACCTTATATGTGGTCATGAGTAGATTCCCTTTTGCATGGACACACCTGATCATTCAGCCTGTCTATCCATCTATTTAGGAGCTCTGGTGATCTAGTGTCTAAGGCATTTGACTACTAACCAGAAGGCCTGCTTTTAAAACCCACTAGCTACTCCTCGGAAGGTTGGGCAATCCTACTTCCGTAGTGATACTGCCTCGGAAACCCAAGGAGGGGTCGCTATGAGTCAGGTTTGACTTGACGGCACATAACAACAACAACAACAGCTACTCCTCGGAAGGAAGGTTGGGCAATCTACTTCCGTTGAGATACCTCTTGGAAACCCAAGGAGGGGTGTCTATGAGTCGGGACTGATTCCATGGCAGTGAGGGTTTTTTTTTTTTAATTCATCTATTTATCTGTAGTTTAATGTTTGTTATCACTGATAACACAGTATTGTATGTGTGAAAGTGTTTATCTTTGCTTTGTTGTCTGTACCTCTTGTGCACCTGTCTTCCTTTTCCTTAGTGCTATTGTGTTGGTCACTTGATTTGGTAAATTGCCTTTCCTTTCACCCATGTTAATACTCCTGTTTTACCTGTCTAGCAGTTTTCCTTTCCCTCCCCTCCTGTCCCTGGTTATATGGTATCAAATTGACAACAGCAACATGAAAGATAAGATAGATAAGATTTTTTTTTGCTCTTGCGATTTTATTGGTTTTCAACCTTAAACATTGCATATACACTCCCAAAGTCAGGTGCTCTCCAGTGCTGCACAGCAACCTCCAAGCCCACCAAAAGCTTAGAAAACTGTAAACGTCAGCCGGCCTCTGGGAGGAGCGCCTCCCTGATTTTGTATGCCAGGGCTGACACGGTGCCTCCTTCCCACGCGAAGGGAAGGGTGACTGCATCCTGTGGACTGCGTGCCTCTCCTGGTGCGTTGGCTGAGCGGAGCGGCCCCAGCACCCGGTCTGGTTCTGTGCTGCTGCCCCGCCCCTGCACCAGGCCCTGAGATGGGGCTGCTCGGGACCAGGCGAGGTCACCCCGCTATCCCTGCCAAGTCTCTCGCCATCCTCCGACAGGAAGGGCAAGGCACCCAGCAGGCTCTCTCCGAGCAGCTCCCTGGTCCCCCACTGCACTTTTCCTGCGGTCTCCCTGAACCAAGCTGCTCCTAGCCTCTTTGAGAGCATGACCAATGGGCTGAAGGGCTCAAATGTCGACGGGCCTAGTCAAACGGGAGTCAGTGATAGCAGCTACGGTTCCCAGGGGACAGCATCTATGTTGGGAGCCAGGGGTGGTGGCAGCAGGAGGGCTGGGAACCTTAGAGGACAATGAGTTTCTGTGACAGGGGAGGAACAACTCACAAAAGGAAAGTGAGAATGGTTGTACAACTCAAAGAATATAATCAATGTCACTGAATTGTCAATGTAGAAACTGGTGAATTGGTGTATGTTTTGCTGTGTGTGTTCTCAACAACAAAATAAATAAAATTGAAAAAAAAAAAAAAAATTTCCAATGTTCCAACCTAGACCCACTGACCTAGAATCTCAAGTAGGCCAAGATAGAGGGATTGAGTATATTTTGGCTAGGGAACTATTGTTTCAAGGAGGCCTGTTCAGGCTGACTAGGTGAGACAAGGCTTCATCCAGAATCTACAGACTGATGTGATGGCACAAACATTGGTCAGGTATCTGTCTGCTCAAGCATCTATCAAAAAATTTTTTACTTTAACCCCTGAGCTCCTTTGAGATATGTCAATAACAGTTCTCTGGTCAGCAGAATGTGTCTACTCAACACTCTTAACTTTGGTTTTAGCCATTTCTAAACGGTTTTAATTTTTGAAAAAAATGCTGGGTGGTGAATACATGTTGTTTATTATATTATTTTCTGTATGCTTGTATTTCATAATTAAACTTTTTGAAAATTAAAAAAAGAGACACAACACACACATGCACATATAGAGGTATGTGATCACCTTACCACCTTCCAAAGTGAGGGTTTGCAACATGGCCTCTTGGACTTGAACTCTAAAAAGGAGAGAAAAATTCAGGGCCCTTTACGTAAGCCAATATTAGCTGCTCTAAGTAAATGAGGTCATCTCTATTTTTACCTTCCTCTTATTTGAAGGGCTCTAGAAGCTGTGGTGGCATAGTGGTTAAAGCATTTGGCTGCTAACCAAAAGATCGGCAATTCAAACCCACCAGCTGCTCTGTGGGAGAACGATGAGGCAGTCTGCTTCTATGAGGATTTACAGCCTTTGAAATCCTATTGGGCAGTTCTATTCTTTCCTAAAGAGTCACTATGAGTCAGAATTGACTCAGTGGCAGTAGGTTTAGTTTGGTTTTTAGAAGTTGTAAAGAGCCAATCCATAACTACAAGGAAAATCCAAACTAAAAGAAAGAATTGTTCAGTTTTGTCCATCCTCTCTTTTCTCAGTTGAAGAAGATAAGACTTCCTCAGAAATGAGTTAGCTTTTCTCTCTTCTTTACCATGTTTGGTTTCTGTTTTTGAGTGGGAATCTAAACTCCTTAGGGTAGCATACAAGGCCCTTTACAATCTGGACCCAGTAGACTTCCTGTCCTACCTCTCACCACTACCTTCCATGTACTCAAAGCTACTATTTCCCCAACACTCTGTATACATTCCCTGTCTCTGTGCACAGGACAGCCCATACGGATCTCCCTCTGGCTAAGTATTACGTGGTTTCAAATGTCCATAGTGCCAAAGTTGAGAAACCATGATTTAGACAGAGATTCCTTGGTTCAGGGACCACATCTTCGGATCCCCAGTATCTGTCACACAGTAAGTTCTCAGTAAATGTCAGATATACAAATGAGAGGGAATGAAATTGTTGCCACTGACTCAATTCGAACTCATAACAACCCTACAGGACAGAGCAGAACTACCTCACAGGGTTACCAAGGCTGTAATCTTTATGGAAGCAGATTGCTGCGTTTTTCTCCTGAACCACTGACCTTTTGGTTAGCAGCCAAGAGCTTAAACACGGCACTGCCAGGGCTCATCTTGGGAAGTACCTCTCTCTATTTAATCCAGGTTCTCTCCTACTTCTAGATTATCCCCAACAGCACATACCCCTTACTTTGTATTTTCCCAAAAAACCCCACTGAAGGTGGTGCCATGGGGAAAAAGCAGTGTCCTAGAATAAAGAAAGGGGATCCAACAGAATGTGGAAATTAACAAACAATACTATCAAAATCAAAGAGCTCTGGTGGTGTAGTGCCTAAGACATTTGACTGCTAACCAGAAGAGTGGCGGTTCAAACCCACCAGTCATTCCACAGAAGGAAGATGGGGCAATCTACTTCTGTAAAGATTTACCACCTTGGAAACCCAGTGGGGGTCGCTGTGAGTCAGAACTGACTCGATGGCAGTGAGTTTGGTTTAGTTTTTTGTATCATTAATATCATATGCAAGTAAAATTTTGCTGAAGATAATTCAAAAACAGTTGAAGCATTATATTGACAGGGAACTTCCAGAAATGAAGCTGGATTCAGAAGAGGATGTGGAATGAGGGATAGCATTGCTGATGTCAGATGGATCTTGGCTGAAAGCAAAGAATAGCAGAAAGATCTTTACTTGTGTTTTATTGACTATGCAAAGGCATTCACCTATATGTATTATAACAAATTATGGATAACACTGTGAAGAATGTGAATTGCAGAAAACTTAATTATGCTCATAAGGAACTTGTACATAGACCAAGAACAGAACAAATGGATACTGCCGGATTTATAATCAGGAAGGGTGTACATCAGGGTTGTATACTTTAACCATTCTCATTCAATCTGTATGCTGAACAAATAATCCAAGAAGTTGGATTATATGAAGAACACGGCATCAGGATTGGAGGAAGACTCATCAACAACTTCCGATATGCAGATGACACAATTTTGCTGAAAGTGTAGATGACTTGAAACACTTGCTGATGAAGATCAAAGTATAACCTTCAGCATAGATTACACCTCAACATAAAGAAAGCAAAAATCCTCACAAGTGGACCAAGAAGCAACATCACAATAAATGGAGAAAAGATTGAAGTTGTCAGGGATTTCCTTTTACTTAGAACCACAATCAATATCCATGGAAGTAGCAGTCAGGAAATCAGATATCATACTGCACTGAGCAAACCAGCTGCAAAAGACACCTTTAAGTGTTAAGAAGCAAAGATGTCACTTTGAAGACTAAGGTGTGCCTAACCCAATCACCTCAATGCATGTGAAAGCTGTACCATGAATAAGGAAAACAGAAGAGTTGATGCCTTTGAGTTGCAGTGTTGGCGAATACTGAAAATACCATGGACTCCCAGAAGAATGAACAAATCTGTCCTGGAGGAAGTGCAGCTGGAATGCTCCTTGGAAGCAAGAATGACCAGACTTTTTCTCACCTACTTTGGTCATGCTGCCAGAAGGGACCAGTCCCTGGAGAAGGATATCAAACCAAAGGATATCATGCTTGCTTAGTAAAGTAGAGGGTCAGTGAAAAAGGGGAAGACCCTTGACAAGATGGACTGACACAGTGGCTGCAATGATGGGCTCAAGTATAGCAAAGATTGTGAGGATGGCACAGGACCAGGCAGTGTTTCCATCTGTTGTACACAGGGTTGCTATGAGTTGGAGCCAACTCAATGGCACCTAACAACAGAATATACTGGTTGATGTGTAAATGTGTGTATACACATACATATAAACATGAATAATGCATAAAACACATATTAACATGAATAATGAATAATATTAGCTCATAGTTGGTGAATGCTTACTAGGAGGCAGATGCTGTACTAAAAGCATTTATGTGCATTTAATTCCTTTAATTTTCTCAATAACTCCAGAAGGTAGGAATGGTTACTCTCCCTGATTTAAAGTTGAGGGAAACTAAGGGGAAGTAACTTGCCCAAGGTCACATTGTTAAAAAGTGGTGGATAACAGGGCACTGTGTAGCTATTTCCTAGTTGAAATGTCTTGCAACAGAAATCGTCCTTCTTCCCATCAGAGCCTACTGAGGGATAAAATATTGCGGGTGAAATGGGGGTAGGGCAGGGCAGGGTGAATGTGTGGAGAGAATCTGAGGGTAATAAACTTCAAAATATATGGCTTTCCCATCCAGACAGGTTTCTGAAGAACACTAAATTCCCTTAACCTTGACAGCAAAATCCCTAACCTTGATTCTTGGGTGTTTGGGGGATCTTCCTCCATTTTCCACATTTTATTAGTTAGTAGAAGAAATATTGAACGGGAATCAAGTTACATCTGTTGTTGTTATGTGCCGTGGAGTCAGACCCAACTCATAGCGACCTCTCCTTGGGTTTCCAAGACAGCATCACTACGGAAGTAGATTGCCCAACCTTCCTTCCGAGGAGTGGTTACATCTAGTCTTTAGCAATTAACTTGCTGAATGACCTTGACAAGTCATCAGACATCTAAAATGAAGGTGATAATATTTGTGTTGCCTTTCTGCAGGGTGTGAGACTTGAAGGAGATTGATATGAGGGTGGAGAGAAAAATACCCTCAATGTGCAAATACAAATACAATACACTCATTAAGTAGTAACAATGCAGGGCACCAGTGGGAAGAACAGGGGCTTCAGGATGTTGCCTTGAGCAACTTGCTTCAATTCTGAGCCTCAATTTCCTCATCTGTAAAATGAAGATATTATGTAATTTACGGGGTTGTTGTGAGGATTAGAGATGGTGTATTTCAAACTCTAACATAGTGCCATACATGGTAAACACAAAAACGAAACTCACTGCTACTCATAGCGACCCCTCCTTGGGTTTCTGAGGCGGTATCTCTCCGGAAGTAGATTGCCTAGTCTTCCTTCTGAGGACTTACATAGTAGGTGTCCAGTAGATTGTAGTTTTATTAATCTGACAGCCTGGCTTGATTGATACTCAAACCATATTTGGCAAAACAAGCAAACAGACACACAATAGAAAAACCACCACCACTACCATCAACTACCCAACCAGTGTGATCCTCCTCACCCCAATAAAGGTGAACACCGGCCCCCAAGTATACAGGAAGCCAACCAAATGCCATTAGCAAAATGGAGGTGCAGCCAGATGGAATTCTCTCCTCTGAGAGAGTGGAAGTGCTTTCAGTGAAGGATGACTGAGCACAAAAATTCTTTCTGAAATAGCTTTGACTGCCAAGCAGCAGGAGGAGTGAGCCAAAGGCAGTGGTGATGGCAGACAAGGGGACTGAGGGCTGAGAGCAGCTGGGAGGCAGAGTGTATTTGCTGACTCTTTGATCTTACCCTGCTACTGAATCACTTTCTTCCTTCTGTTCTCCAGTTAAGAGGCCTCTAGACAATCAGGGCTGCCCACTTGCTCCCGCTGCCATATGGACATCCCTTTTTGTTTGCTTGGTGCCATGAGGAATTCCTATTAGCTGCTAAATGCAGGGGTGGCCCATTGCACTCTAGAGGCTGTTGTGTATGCCTCCTCATGCTGCTGTGTGCTCTCAGAATGGGTAGGGGATTCCTGTGCCAGGGAAGTAAGGGAGAAACATGGCAGGAAGATTTCTTAGCCCTTTGTTCAAGCTGCTGTTCTGGTTATAATTCCCACGAGTTAGCTTGGTCTTTTTGTTTTTAAAACCACTTTTCAAGCAACTTTCTGCTCTATGGCTATTATTTATTCAACAGATATTTATTAAGCCCTATTTTATGTGCCAGGCATTAGTTCAGGTTGTGAACAAGTCAGATATAAACTCTCTGCTGTCGTGAAGTTTACATTCTGGTGTGGAGAGACATTAACTTATGTACACATAAAATAATTCGTAAAATAGAGTAGTGTCCTAGAGACTGACAGGAGGTGAGGGGATGCATGTTTATGTCATCAGTTAATCAGATAAGGCCTTTCTGAGAAAGAGGTATTAGGTATGATGAGCAGACTGCCATGTTATCTGAAGTCAGATAAGCAAAAGGAACCACAAGGGCCTAGGCCCTGAGTTGACATGTCTGGGAGACAGAAAACTAACCAGTGAGAATGGACAAAGAGATTCAGGGAGAAGAGTGTAAAAGAAGAGTGATACATCTCAAAGTGAAGACTCATGGATAACATTCACCCAACAGTTTCTGAGATTTCACTTAAAAATCTTGGTTTGCAGTTTCTCTTGAACTTAAAGAAAACCTGATTGTGCCAGGCTATTATTCCTGAATGCCAAACAATTTCAATATAGAAGAATTATACTTTCCTTCCCTTTAACAGAGGCTTGTGGTCAGTAAACCGAAAACCAAACCCACTGCCATTGAGTCGATTCCGACTCATAGTGACTCCCTTTGGATTTCCAAGGCAGTACATCTTTACAGAAGTAGATTGCCCCATATTCCTTCTGCTGAGCAGCTGGTGGCTTTGAACCGCCAGACTTCTGGTTAGCAGTCAAATGCCTTAGGCACCATGCCACATGAATTAGCCACCCTTGAACACCGTATAGGATTCATCAGGACTTGGATAATTTTTTTTTTTAAGTGTGATGAAGTGTATAATGGAGAGTTTTAAGGCTCAGAGTAACTTGATCTAAATTTTCCAAAGATCACTTTGGCTTCTTGGTGACAATAGATTGTGGCTGGGGTAGGGGGGAACAGGCAGAGTGCTGATGGGTAGGATCTGTGGAGACAAAAAGAACTGGACATATTTTGGGCATATTCTAGCGGTATAATTGACAGGTAACTGATGCTTTAGATTGGGGGGATAAGGGAAGGGAATGAAGGCTTAGTCCCAGGGTTTTGCCTTGAGCACTCAAGTGCCATTCACTGTGATAGGAAAGACCTAGGGGAGGAACAGTTGTGGAAAAAAAAAATCAAAAGCTCTATTTGAGATTTAGTAAATTTAAGATGCCTATTAAACATCCATTCGAGAGGTGAGGTAGGCAGTTAGATGAGTCAGAAGCTTAGAAAGGTCAAGGCTGGGAGTACAACTGAAAATCATCAGTACATAGGTGATGAATGAACCCACGGAATGAATGGCATGCTGAGGGAGGTAAGGTAGTTAGAATACAGTGAGTTTCAGGATTTTTTTTCTATTCAAATTTAAAGCTTCTAAATTCCTGGTATAATACAGGTATATAACGGACTTCTAATATTAAAAAAGGAGCTCTGGTAGTGTAGTGCCTAAGGCACTTGACTGCTAACCAGAAGGCTGGCAGTTCAAACCACCAGCCACTCCTCAGAAGGAAGGTTGGGCAATCTACTTCCATAGTGATACTACCTCAGAAACTCAAGGAGGGGTCGCTATGAGTCGGGTCTGACTCAACAGCACAAAGCAACAACAACAATATTAAAAAGCAATCTAAGGTCATCTAACCACTTCTACCCATATGTTTACTCAAATCCTATATACAACATCTAGCCAAGTAGCTAGCCAATTCATGCTTCATTGACATGAAACAAGCTTTTTCCGTTAAGACCTTCCATTCTGTTCAGATTGCTCTATTTTTGAGTTGTAGATTTTCCTCATATTAAACCTTTAGGTAAGTGAAAATATAACTTTTTCTGGAGAGGAAGTGGTCCCAAAAGGGAGTGTTGAGTCAAAGGGGGCACTATTAATTATATAGCATGTAAACTGGGGCAATCCTCAGAAAATCTCAGATGTATGATTAAAAATACTTTTAGCTATCTCTGCCTCCAGGTAGCCAATGGATCGACTTTAAAATCTTTAAAAGGTGAGATGCCACTTGTTTCATGTCAACCAACGATAGCAGAGTTAAGGTTTTGAAGTTAAAACAAGTCTCAAAACATCATCTGGTATAATTCTCTCATTTAAAAAAGGAAATTAAGGGATATTAAATTGTTAGACAAAGATCGAGTCAGCAAGTTAGTAGCATGGGGCAGGGAAGAAGACCAGATGGTATTAGCATGAAGTAATACTTTTATTGCACTTCAGTTACGAAGCTCTTTCAAATGCATGTTTCATTTGAGTCTCACCACATCTCTGTGAGGAATTATATACTAATTCCTATCCTCATTTTATCATTAGTATATATCCTCACTTTATGATGAGCGAACTAAGGTTCAGAGAAGTGATCTGCCTAAGGTGGAGTGGGAGCTTGAATGCAGGCTTCTACTGCCAAGTTCTTTGTTCTTTCCATCACTCCATACTAACCTAGTGATTGTTACCTCGAAAGGTTTTAGTTTTAAATTATATTCTTTATCCTGTCATTTGAATTCTGCAGCCTCGTATTTTGTTTCCTGTGTGTAGAAAGCAGTCACTACTTTCAACATTAAATGAAATATACATGGGAGCATTTTGTAAATTTTAAGGCACTGGACAAATGTAGGAGCCTGGGTGGTGCAAGGGTTAAAGAGCTTGGCTGCTTACTGAAAAGTTGGTTGTTTGGACCCATCAGCTGCTCCCCAGGAAAGATGTGTCAGTCTGCTTCCTAAAGATTTACCACCTTAGAAACTCTACAGGGCATTCTACCCTGTTCTAGAGTCCCTATGAGTCGGCAATGACTGAATGGCAGTAGGTTATATTATTTTTTGAGGGGGGGGGGCAGGTTGGACAAATGTACGTTTTAAGACTAGGAGAGCAGCTTTTTTTTTTTTTTTCCCCCAAGTTAAGGGAACTGTACTGAAATGGTTAAGTTGAGTGGGTGAGAGGATACTTTTGTAGCATTAGCAATAATTCTAACTTGATATGGATTGAATTACGGGGTTCTACAAACAGAGAACAAGTGACTGGAAGGAATCCTAGGGCTAATCCTTACCATTTAGGAATATTAGTGATATTCAGGAGCTCTGGTGGTGTAGTGCCTAAGGCATCTGACTGCTAACCAGAAGGTTGGCAGTACAAACTGCTGCTCCTTGGAATATTGGGCAATCTACTTCTGTAGAAATCCAAGGAGGGGTCACTGTGAGTTGAACTGACTTGACGGCAGTGAGTTTAGTGACGTTCAGTCTGACACCAAAACTTATTTGACCAAGTTCAAAAAGGTATAAAGGAGCTTTCCAATGTTGAATAGAGCCACTAACCCCTGTAACTGCTTACAATCATCTCAAATTCAATAAGGATTCATTAAACTCTGATTATGGCCAGGGTACCATCCCTTATCCTCTAATTACAGAGCATTGGGATCAGATTTTGAGGGACTATTCCCTGGAGAAGGATATCATGCTGGGTAAAGTGGCCAAAAACCAAACCAAACTCACTGCTGTTGAGTCACTTCCCGAGGTGATATCTCTACGGAAGTAGATTACCCAGTCTTCCTTCCGAGGAGTGGCTGGTGGGTTTGAACCACCAGCTTTCTGGTTAGTAGTCAAATGCCTTAGGCACTAGGTAAAGTGGAGGGTCAGCAAAAAAGGGGAAGACTCCCAGTGAGATAACTGGCACAGTGGCTACAATGATGGGTTCAGGTATAGCAGGGATTATGAGAATGGCTCACGACCAGGCAGTGTTTGGTTCTGTTGTACACAGGGTCGCTGTGAGTGGGAGCCAACTCTGTGGCACCTAACAACCACCATCCAATGAGGATTCCTAATAGTAACACATACCTAGCATTCCTTAAGCTCTTCTTTAACTGCATTACAACCAAGGACTCAACAACCTTCAAGGATATTCGATTGTTAAAGTTCGTAGTCTTTAGAGCATGGCATTTGGGACCTCCACAATTGTTCATAATCTACTTTTCAAATCATAAGTCTCACTGTTCCTCAGAATGAATCCTCTGCTATAGTTAAATTGATCTGCTTACTACCTCCTGAGCATGATTATTTTTCCACCTGGACACTTTTCCCTTTAGATCTGTGCCACTAGTCACATATGGCTATTGAGAAAATATCTTAGTAATGAGTTGGGGCCGACTCGACGGCACATAACAACAACAATTTAAAAAATGACATATTGAAATGTCAAACTTAGATGAAATGCATTATTAATATTCCTTTTTTGCTTTTTAACGTGACTAGTGTTGTTGTTATGTGCCATCGAGTTGGACATGACTCATAGCGACCCCTCCTTGGGTTCCTGAGACAGTATCACTACGGAAGTAGATTGCCCCATCTTCATTCCGAGGAGTGGCTGGTGAGTTTGAACCACGAGGCTTCTGGTTAGCAGTCAAGTGCCTTAGCCACTATGCTACCAGAGCTCCCAATGTGACTATTAGAAAATTTAAAATTATGTATGTAGCTTAGGGAGCTCTGGTGGTATAGTGCCTAAGGCATTTGACTGCTAACCAGAAGGCTGGCGGTTTAAACCCACAAGCCACCCTTTGGAAGGAAGCCTGGGCAATCTACTTCCATAGTGATACCACCTTGGAAACTCAAGGAGGAGTTGCTATAAGTTGGATCCCACTCGACAGCAGTGAACTTGGGCAGTGAATTTGGTTTATATGTAGCTTGCATTATTATTTTTGATGGACAGTGCTGCTACAGATCATTAGCTTAACCTCTTAGACCAAGCAGAACTGGGCCCATTACTCAAGCCCATCTCTGTATTTTTCACATTCTGAAATAAGTGAAGAATGATAGAAAATTCTGAGTGAATGTGGGTTCATACACTTTTGGCAGGCATGTCCTCTTTGTCATCAAAGTTGCTATCTCTGATCAGCTGACAACTCAAGAAACAAAGACTGTGTCAAAGGCAGAGGATAATTAATATCTTGTGGCATACAGCAGCTGCTCAGTATTAAACCAAAAAACCAAACCCACTGCCATCGAGTTGATTCCTTAGATGACTTCTTTTAGTCATCCACACTAAAAAAATCTTAGATCCCATCTTAATCTGTCCCATTTTTCATCTTCCACTTCCAGTATGTCACTAAAATGTCAGCTCTTCTTGTGAAATTCTTTCAATTCTATTCCTTTTCTCCCAACCCACACCTAATCAGTCTTCTGAAAAACTAGTTTCTGATTTTTGACAGCTAGTTGCTGACTAGTTTCCCAGCTTTCTTTTCCCCTCCCTGTGTTCATTCCATTCTATGTACTGTACCTAGAATAATCTTCCACAGTATTTCTTTACTCAGAAACCTCTAGTTTTTTCCATATTGCCTGCAGGAGGAATTCTTTCATTTAACATTCAAGGCTTTCCATACTTTATTTCTTAGTACACCATTCCATAAAACCTGGGCTTAAGCTAAACTTGTTGTTGTTGTTGTTATGTGCCGTCGAGTCAAACCCGACTCATAGTGACCCCTCCTTGGGTTTCCGAGGCAGTATCACTACGGAAGTAGGATT
>NW_006921629.1:290869-306730 GCF_000298275.1 Orycteropus afer afer
ACCCACCAGCCACTCCGTGGGAGAAAGATGAGGTAGTCTGCTTCTGTAAAGATTTATGGCCTTGGAAATTCTCTGTGGCAGTTCTACCCTGTCCTATAGGGTCACTATGAGTTGCAAACTATTCAAGGGCAGTAGGGGTTTTATCTACAAAGGGAGGAGTAATTTAAACTATCAATGATCAGCAAAAGCCAATTTTTACAAATAACATAAATATCCTTCTTACAATAGATGCTGTTAAATGCCAGCAAGTCATTTCCGACTCATAGCGACCCCATGAACAGCAGAATCAAACACCGCCTGATCCCGCGCGAGCTCCATGATCCCTGCTATACTTGAGCCCATTCTCGCAGTCACTGTGTCAATCCGTCTCGTTGAAGGCCTTCCCCTTTTCATTGACCCTCCACCTTACCAACCACGGCATCTATTACAATGGATAGAACCTGTAATTCTGAACTATAATTTACCACAAAATATACTAAGACTGGCTAAACTAAACCAAACTCACTGCTGTCAAGTCAGATTTGATTCATAGCGACACCTCCTTGGGTTTTCAAGGCACTATCACTACAGTAGATTGCCCAATCTTCCTTCTGAGGAATGGCTGGTGGGTTTGAACCACCTGCTTTCAGGTTAGCCTTAGGCACTACAACACCAGAGCTTCTAAGAGTGGATGAGATATAAATAAAACACAATCTTTCTTTTATACAAGAGACAGTAAACTTATGGAAGATGTTATCTAAGGAAAAAGCAAAACCCAAAAAAATACAAATGGCTTCTGGATTTGTGGCAGTTTCTCCAACTTGGGTGGATATTAGAATAACCTAGGGAGCATTCAAAAACACAGATGTCTGGGCCCTGCTCCATATTTATTGGCTCCCTAAGGGTAGGGCTCAGACACATTATATGTATCTCTCTATATATTTGGTATATATGAACGAATGCACTGCTGTTGAGTTGGATCCAACTCATAGGGACCCCTCTTTGGGTTTCCGAGGTATCACTACAGAAGTAGATCGCCCAACCTTCCTTCCAAGGTTTAGCTGGTGGGTCTGAACCACCAGCCTTCTGGTTAGCAGTCAAATGCCTTACGCACTATGCCACTGGAACTCCTATTTGGTATATACTGGTAGATATTTAAGTTTCAAAAGTGATTCTCACCTGTACCTACATCTGAGAATTGCTATTTTAGTCACGAGAAACTTTGAGTTTGAGCAAGTTGGTCATGTTTGGCATATTATATTTCTCCACGTTCTTCTAAAGCATGTTTTTGAAAAACAAACAATATTCAGCTAAAGAACTGATTAACCTAAAATGACTTATGGGTTTATGAGCAGTGTTCTAAAAAACAAAACAAAACAAAACATTCACTTGAGTTTGATTTAGGAGTCAGAAAATGCCATATACATCCCAAATAGCACATTTATATTCATTGAAAAGCTTGTCTGCTAGACTGGTATTAATTCATAAATTTCAAAACAGACTTACTTAAGTAAATATATATATATTTAACTATGTGCAATATTTACAGCTCACAGATTTTACAACTCGAAATTATACATTTTAAACTGTAAATGTGTGAAAAACTTGAAAAACAACTTTACCTCAAAAATATTTACAACAATTTTCCAAATTAAGCCTCACAGGCTCAATTTAGCTCAATAACCTGGTTGAGTAGCCTAGTCTCTAGGTATAGAGTAATGGAGATCATACCAAGAGATAGAATTTTCTATACAAAAGTAGAAGGCATTAAAACCCTTCGGTCTTTGAAATCCTATAACAAAGCCCCTTTCACCCTCCAATCCTGAGACAACAAATCCTGCAGTTCTCCCTCATCGTCACTGTCAACATTTTCCTCTTCCTTTTTCTGCAGTTCTTTTATGGTCAGAACCTCTTTAAGCTTATTTTTTATTTCATCCTGGCGATTCCGCAGCTTTTCCACTCGACGGTAACACTCTATCTGCTCATCGATCTCCCCAATCTGCCGGTCCAACCGTCCCTCCTCATCTTCTTCAGCAACTATGGCTTCGGAAATAGTGTTGACCTGCCTTATAGCTTTTTGAAATTCGTCCCACTCTTTGTCCATCTGATCCTTCGGGGCATCAACCTTTCGAACCCTCGCATCTACTTCAGGGTCATCAAAAAAACCTTCTGGTAATGCTTCCGCAGTGTTCTCTCTCCTTTCCACCACCTTTTCATGTATTTCTGCTTTCTCAATTGACCCTGAATGAGGGATTAAGGGGGCCTTGGGAGGATTTGTATCAAATAAATCGTTTGGCAGCACACTATTTGCTGTCTCTCTCGAGGAGGCGAGTGAGTGTTCCTTGCCCTGTGCGTCAGGCGGCACCCTGCTAGCGTCCTCCTTTTTCCCTTCTCCCTCCTCCTCTTCCTCCTCCTCCTCTTCATCTTCATAATCAGGGAGTAAACCTAGTCTTGCAGTATTACTGGGGGTCGCTTTAGTGGACTCCTTTCCTGTTTTATCAAAGTTAGTGGGCAAAGCGGACGTGGAAGGCTGTACCTGGGGCACCGTGGAGGCCTTCGCTCTCTTGGCATCTCGGTCCTCTGCGTCCGTTGCCTTTCTTTTGGCGGACTGATGCTCTGCACTGGCGGACAATCCCTGGGTGGCTTCCTTCGTGCCTTTCAGTTCCGCCACTTTCTCTCTGTGCTGCTTTCCCAGGACATGAGTCTGCCACAGAAGCTCACTCTTAACCGAGGTGTTACATAGGACACAACTCAGCTGCCCCAAACGGTTATACTTCGCGAATGGAGATTCTATCCGTTTCCGATTGGTGCTCAAACGTTGCTTCTCCTTCATCAACCGCCGCAGTTCGTCCTGATTTACCACTCGCTTCCCCGCCGAAGTACGAGAGGAGGCGGACGACGCCATTTTTGCGACCGGACCCAAGGCGATTCTGACTTCCGCCCCGGCGATGCTTGAACACATCATTTCCTGTTCTGGCTGTGATTGGCTGAGGCTCAGAGTGAGGCACGGCTGGGTTTTCCTCAGCCAGAATCGCTGCTTTTGTCAGGGAAATCGGTGCCTTGTTTTTTCTCCCTATGGCTGCAGTCAAGGCCGTAAACTCCAAAGCTGAGGTGGCGCGGGCCCAAGCCGCTTTGGCTGTCAATATATGCGCCGCCCGAGGGCTGCAGGATGTACTGCGAACCAACTTGGGTCCTAAGGGCACTATGAAAATGTGAGGCAGAGGTTGGAGCGGCGGTTAGGGCACGGGGAGTTGTTGGGTGTGTGGGAGTGCTGAGGTAGAAGTTCCGCAAAGAGATTGGCGCGATGTGGGACGGCTTGTGGGCTTGTTTCCCCAGTTCTCATTCTTGTCCTGAGGTCGTTTCCCGCTTGATGGCGGAAGAGGAGAAAAACCTCCCGAGGCTGTGATTGAAACTATGGAAACCCTTTCACCCCACCAACTTCTCACTGTGATGTGCATATGCAATTACAAAGTCAATTCACTTAGTGTCTCAGTAACGTAAGCCATTCAGTCCTCTTGGTCTTTGAGACTACGTACCCTTAGTGTGTAAATTTGACAGATTGATTTTGCGTTTGTGTGGCAATGGCTTTGGAGCCAGGCAGGGATGAGTTCAAGTTCCATAACCTGTCTGTGACTCGTTAGGTATATCACTTGGTCCCTCTGTACCTATGGGTCTTCATATCTATTCAGCCTCTCAGCATGAGTTTATTTAGCACCATCATTTTCTTTGGAAGAAGGTGAGAGAAAAAGAATGGTGGGGGGAAATGGATATAAGAGGAGAGAGAGAGATCGATCTTTAAAGGAATAATTAATATTAACTAAATATAACTGTGCTAGTTATTGGGAACACAGATGGCCAAGATAGAGTTTCTGTTTTTAAGGAAATATGGTAGGGGAAGACAGATGTGCTAATAGTTTATATCTCTATCTTGTATTGAGGAAAGGGAGTAATTATATGTGGAAGAAAGAGAGGCCTCTCAAATGACAGATGATGTTTGATCAGTCTTGAAAGAAGAATAAGAGTTCACCAGTTGGAGAAGGGAGGAAGACCCTTCTAGGTAGGGCAGCTTCAGGAACAAGAAAGCCCAAAGATGTAAATCCAATAGAAACAAAAACAAAGAATGATGTATAGAGAGAACCACAAGATCTGCTTATGGGAGAGTGGTAGATGAGGCAGGAAAGATACAGAAGCCAGATTGGGAAAAGTATGTCATTGTTAAATAGTTTGGCTTTTACTTGGAAGGTGATGGAGAACATAACATTAATTGAAGGATTTTGATTAGGAATCTGACTAAATCACATTGCCTTTTAGAAAGATAAATGTAATGTGGAGGGTGATTTCAAATTCAGAGAGATCAGGAGAATGTTGAAGTAGTCTGGGGTAGAAATGATTACAGTAGAAATGGGAGAGAAGGAGGTAAATCCAAAAGATGTTTAGGTTGTAGAACGGACAGAATTGGTGACCTAGTAAATATGAGGGCTGAGGGAAACTAAGTTGAGTAACTGAATGAATGATAACATTCACCAAAATAAAAAACCTGCAGGAAATTTGGAAATTTGTGGCTTGTAGACTTCCAAGTACTTTTCTTTGAACAAGCACTGTTTATAGCCCATCACCTGCTATCTTTAAACCTGTAGATGAGCCATTTGGAATGAAATAGCCCTAGCAGTCCATCTTGAGAAAAATGATTCTGTGGACTGCAAACGGCAGTAACTACTATGGTGTCCCTTGTGGTATGGTAGAAGTTTTCCAAACCCAGTTCCCTGTATTAAGGATAGTGGAATGACAAGCCCTGGAAGTGCCTTCTTGACTCTTGCTCTGGAAGGTTAATAATACCACTCTTCTCTGGGTAGGCTTGTTTCTGGAGCAGGTGACATCAAACTCACCAAAGATGGCAATGTGCTGCTCCATGAGATGGTGAGCTGATGCTGCTGACTTTAATAACCTTAATAAACTTTAATTAGTAACATAGTATGACTTGTATGTTTTTAAACCAAGGCTACAGTCTTGAGATACACTTGGTAGATTAAACTTCAATAAAAATGTTTATTGGCTATTTTCAATTCTTTGTATAGTCTAAGTAATAGCTTAGGGGTACTTCCAAATTAATAACATCATTTAAAGGCACTGCATTATATTCTTTGTAGTCAGGGAAAAATAAAATGGTATTCAGTTTTAGTAAATGTATTCATCTTTGAGATTGAAAGATTTAATCTTATTTTGAAAATGTCATTGCATTCTGAAGCAGAAACTCTTTTAAAATGTTCAAACCTCATTACTTCTCAATTTTAAAATTTTGAACTTGACATTTATTAAATATTGATAATACAAAACTTGTAAACTTACAGAATGAAACTTCATTTCTTAATTTTACCATTGACTTTAAGGTTATCTTGTTTTTGGTGAACTACATCTTTATCACCTTTTCTCTTTTTCAATCTGTTGCTTAATTTTTCCAGCAAATTCAACACCCAACAGCTTCCTTGATAGCAAAAGTAGCAACGGCCCAGGATGACATTACAGGAGACGGTACTACTTCAAATGTTCTAATTATTGGAGAATTACTAAAACAAGCTGATCTTTACATTTCTGAGGTATTAGAATTTTGTAGAATTTGCACTCATTAGTACTTTATTTTGAATGAAAAGTTACTTGTTTATGAGTGAAATGGTTTTATTTTAGAGGGTGAAAGTTAATTTGAATCAAGATATTCTTGGACAATTACAAATGAGAAAAAGTAATAAACTTTTTCTCCCCTAAACTAATCCCTTTTATTGGAATTATATCTCTTTAAAAAATGAAATATTGAAGATGTATTAAAAAGTGAAAAAAAAAAAAAACCTATGTACCCAAAGCTAGCCTAAGAAAACATTGATAAAGTTGAAACCAAGTTATGCACTGTTTTAAAAATAACTGGAGAAAACTATTGAAGGTTTTCTGCATTGTAAATTTACCTACCTTCATAATTTTCTTTTATAAACCATCTACTCTAGCCAGACTCCCCTACTCACTAGCCTCTGAAATCACTACACACGTTTCTATCTCTACCTCTTTTCAGTCTGTATTCTTTTCTTGGCATTACTTATCACTCTTTTTCAAGTAAGTATTTGCATTTTTCCTCTCAGGAAAAATTTCAGCAAAGCATAACGTAGCCAAATTGCTAAAGTTATTATTTTCTTTGTGTTTCATTTCATTTAGTATTTGGAATTTTATATTAATTCAATATCTGCTACTTATATCAATTAGGATGCTTTTGGCTATAATAGTGGAAACTTGAAACTCAAACAATAAGGAAATTATTATCTCCCATAACAGAACATATAAAGATAAGGCAGGCCCCAGGGTTGGTTGATTAAAAAATTTAATCAGTTGTTTTATTCAGCTCTTTTCTGTCTCAGCTTTTTCACTCACAATGCTATTTCATCCTAAGGCTTATTTCCATCTTGAAAGTAAGATTGCTGGAGGTAATCATAGCTACATATTTATTTTAGTATAACACCCAGCAAGAGAAGGAAAGAGAAAACCATTCACCCAGATACTGAATACAAATCCTTTAGTATGATTGACAAACTTTGCTCTTATGGCCAACCCAAACCAATAACACTTTTAAGGGTAATGGACTTAGGCTAATCAGGATCTATCTCTTGAGCTGTGGATAGGCTTCCTCTGAAGTACATGAGAGAAAAACCTAAACAAAATTAGGGTTAGGAATAAAGGTATTTTGGGAGAGGGTACATAACTATCAATACAAGTATGAAACGTTGGTATAGTGATAGAGTGAGGCACAGGTTATGATAGAAGCACTGAGGCAGGATGATAAACTAGCCTGAGGTAGTCAGAAAGAGCTTTCTGGGGGAAGTAAGGCCTGGGCTAAGTCATCAGGCTGTATAGGAATGAGCCAGATGAAAGAGTGAAGGGTAAGGAGAATGATGGCATTCCAGAAGGAAGGGAAGACATGAGCAAAGGCACAAGAAGTAACCTGATAGGTATCTAGAGCTATGAGTAGTTTGGTATTGCTGGAGTTTAAAGTGTTGTGGATTGTAGTAGGAAAGAGGCTGCAGAAGTAGGTAGGAGGGCTAGATTACAGAGGGCATATATATCAACCAAGAAGTTTATTCTTTATCCCACTGGTGTTGTGGAGCAAACATATTCACATATTGTTGAGAGATATGGTCAGAATGGCATTTAAAATATTATTTGGGGAACAGTTTTAAAGGAGGTTCTCATAGTAACCCAGATGAGAGATCGTGAGTCCTAAATTTAGGAAAGTTTTTTGAAAATGGTTAATAATGCAGGCTTTGGAGTCGGCCATTGTTGGTTGAAATCCTGGCTTCAATTTTACTAGTTGAGTAATCTAAGGCAAGTTGCATGATCCCTTTAAGCCTGGGTGTCCTCCTCTGTAAAATGGGAATAATAATAACAACACCTCTTTCACAGTGTTGGGAGCTCTGGTGGTGTAATGCCTAAGGCATCTGACTGCTGACCAGATGATATAAATTGGTGGGTGGTTCAAACCCACCAGCCACTCCTCAGAAGGAAGATTGGGCAATCTACTTCTGTAGAGGTACTGCCTTGGAAACCCAAGGAGGGGTTGCTGTGAGTCGGACTTGACTCCACGGCAGTGAGTTTGGTTTTTTCCCCCACAGTGTTGTTGAGAGGATTACATTAAATAATGTATGCAAAGCACAGAGTAGTGCCTGGTACAAATGCTTAATAAATAAGAACTTAAAAAAAATTATTATAAGGCTGATATAAAGGATTGGAGGGAAACAAGACCTAGAGGTAGTTTTCAAGAAGTTTGTGTATTATCTTGCAGGATAAATAATAGCCTCTCTCTCTCTCTCTCTTTCTCTCTCTCTCTCTCTCTCATGTCCTATTTCAGACTTACAGCAGATGCAAGAATATTACAAAAAATTCCCATATATTTTTTTCACCAGATTCCCCTGGTGCTGTCTCCCTCCCTCTCTATTATATAAATATGTGCCTATCTCTTGCTAACATATGTATCTTGTTATATATATATGGAAGAGAAAGAGAGCTAAGCACATTTTTTTTTCTGAATGGTATGAGAATAAATTGCAGATATGATGATCTAAATATTACAGTGTGTATTTCTTAAAACTAGGAATTATATAGCCAAAATATAATTGCCCAAGCCAGTAAATTAATATTGATGTTGACACATTGATACAGTACTGTTACCTAATCTGCAGTTTAAATTCAGATTTCACCACTTGTTCCAATAGTGTCTTTTATGGCAAAGCAAATCTAGACTTATGTTACATTCAGTTGTTGTGTCTGTTTAATCACCTTTAAGCTGGAATAATTCTTGAGCATTCCTTGTATTTCATGACATTGCCACTTTTAACGTATAGGCTAGTTATTTTATAGAAATGTTCTCAACTTGTATTTGTCTGTTTCCTCATGATTAGACTCAAGTTACAAACGTCTAGCAGGAACACCATAGCAGTAGTGGTATGTTTTTCTCAATGCATCATATTAGAAGCGATATGATATCTGTTTGTCCCATTACTGTGATGTAAACTGATCACTTGGTTAAGGTAGTATATATCTGTCAGTTTTCTGCAAGTCAATGCTGGTTTTTCTCCCCCTCTGCATTGAAAATCTTTTGTTTTTTCTTTGGTGCCAATTCAGAAGGTCATGGCACAACAATGTAATCATAATTTTCTAAAAAAAAAGACTTGTATTTGTTTTTTAATTAGATATGTAACTTTTCTGTAAAATATGATGCACTGAGAAAAAGACTTATGAATTACATACATACATTTATATTTAGTGGCATTGATATAGGTGATACTACTTTTTTGGACATAGCTATTAATAATAAAGCATAATTACTTTTACTTTGGATGACTTACTTCATAATTTATAGTTTTATGTTGCTATAATAGGGCCTGCACCCTAGAATAATAACTGAAGGATTTGAAGCTGCAAAGATCAAAGCACTTGAAGTTTTAGAGAAAGTTAAAATTAAAAAGGAGATGAAAAGGGAAATCCTCTTAGATGTGGCTAGAACATCTTTACGAACTAAGGTTCATGCTGAGCTGGCTGATGTGTTAACAGAGGTATGTGATTAAACTTTTCATATTTAGAAGGAGGGTATCCTGACACATGGTGATATTTTTCTTTTTCCTGTTAAGATAATTAAGTATTGCACGCAGTTCTTTTGAACATAAAATATGGAGACAAACATTTATAGACTTACCTATAGGCTAGATTTGATTGTTTAGGATGGTATTCTGTTTTTCTCAACTATCATAAAGTTAGAAAAGTTTTTCTAAGGTAATATAATATTTGGTTTTAAGTGACTTGAAAGTTGGGAGAGGCTTGGCTATCTGTGGACCATGTCTTGTAGATGCTGTTGGGGTGGTGTGGTTGTTAAGGTGTGGTAACTTGGCTGGGCTGTAATTTTGAGTGGCTTGGCAGCTGGATGTAATTATTCCCCATGATGAGACTGGACATGATGTAATCACTTTCATGGTGCAATCTGCTGTGAGCAGTTAATAAGTTGAGGGAGAATTGCCTTTGGGGTGTGGGCTGTTTCCAGTGTATATAAAAAGGATCCTGCATTTGGTTCAGGCTTCATCTCCAGTTCCTAGACCTGAACTTGTGCCCTGTCATGTTGCCTGCTGATCTTGGGCTTGTTGCCTTTGTAGCCTGTGAGCCAGCAATCTGCTTTCTTACATGCAGATCTTGGATTCATCAAGCTTCAGCATCCATCAACTGTGTGAGTCAGGAGAACGCTCCAGGTTGCTTCAGTGGGCCTGTAAGGCAGAGCTGAAGCCAACGGTTGAGGGGCTTCTACCCAGCCCCTACAGCCAGCACTCAACTTCTAGCCTAGTCTTCCCCTAGAGCCAGCATTCTAAATTCAGACTTCTAGCCTCCTAAACTGTAAGAGAATAAATACCTGTTTGTTAAAGCCATTCACTTGTGGTATTTCTCTTACAGCAGCACTAGAGAACTAGGACAGGTAGTACACTGGTCTTTTTAAACCTTGAGGTCCATGTTTTAATATGTGAGTTAACACATGAGGAAGTTGTTTTGGCAGTGTGCCTTGTGATTAAAGTTACGATTTTAGTGAAGCGTTGTTGATCTGGTGGAAAAAAATTCACATTTGGAAAATGCATATTTGTTTAACTTTTAATACTAGGATTTATGTAATATAAGAACAAGGTTGGCTGTATATTTTGGGAAGGCTTTTATCAGGTGGCTATAGTTTGATAGTATCGTTATTGGTTTTCTGCTTTGTGGTTTCTAAAACTTAAATATATTGGTTATCAGGAATGATCAATTTATAACAACCAGATTCCCAGGAGATTGACTTATAAATCAGAATGCCATCTTATTAATTTATTTTTGTGAAATATAAATGCCAAATGGACTGGAACACCTGAGCTGTTTCTGGTTGGTTCTTACCAATAGGGAAGTCTACTTGTGATATCAGATTAAGATCAGTTTCTTGCTGAGGAGGGACTGGATAAAGACTATAAGAACTTGCTGCCTTTTCTACTGTTGGAGTATACATGTATTAAGTGCCTGGGGTCCTTATGATTAGGGCCCCATTCTTTTCTTGGAGCTATGGAAACACTTATATTCTCACTATCTAGGTAGTCTTTTTTCATTATTCCCTGTTAGGCACCAAAAGGAAATAAATGTTACTTCAGGTAAACTTTTCTGAGATGTATATGTGTCTGTGTGTGTGTGTGTGTGTATATATATATATATATATATATATGTATGTATGTGGGGAGATCTATCTATCTTATCTTTATTTTAGGGTGGTTATCCTCTAGCACTTAATTTCTGTAGGCAGTTCTTTTCATATTATATGAGTAAAGCAATAAATAGGATGTGTTGGCCTGTGCTTCTCGGATTGCATATCCTTGAAGATATTTGGCAGAATAAATAAAACACATCTTTTTGGAGTGTCAGTTTTACTTTAGGATTTTGGGGAAAAGCATTACTTTCACATTAAAACAAATATATTCTGGCATGATATAGAACTTTTTCATGATAAAACATGATATTTTGAAAATTGTCATTGTTATAACTAGCAAATAAAGGTATTCTTTAGTGGAACAGTTTGAGTAGTGTTGGTATAGTAGAAAGATCATTTAGTTTAAAAGACCTGAATTCTAGTCATGGCTCTGCTACTAGCTATTAGACCCTGTGTTTTAGTTCTCTAGTACTGCTCTAATAGAAAATACCACAGATGGGTGGCTTTAACAAACAGGAGTTTATTCTCTTACAGTTTGTTGTTGTTATGTGCCATTGAGTCGGACTCGACTCATAGCGACCCCTCCTGGGGTTTCCAAGGCAGTATCACTATGGAAGTTGATTGCCCCATCTTCCTTCCGAGGAGTGCCTGGTGGGTTTGAACTGCCAGCCTTCTGGTTAGCAGTCAAGTGCCTTAGGCACTACGCTACCAGAGCTCTCGTTTTACAGTTTAGAAGGCTAGAAATCTGAGTTCAAAGTGCCAGCTCTAGGGGCTGAGTGAAAGCCCTTCAACCTTGGGCTTCAGCTCTGCCTCATGTTCCTGGCCTACTGAAGCTGGAGGCATCTCTTAGCTTGGGCAGCTGCTGGCTGCTGAGGCTGACAAACCCAAGGTCTACAAATAAAATGGCACAGTCCCAAAATTTCAAGCACCACTGTTAATTCAAGTCCATTAATAATCCCAATGTCAGCAGACAGCACAGCAGGCAACTGAGATGAAGACTTGGTCTAAACATGCCAAAAGCTCCAGAGACCTTTCTCAATGCTGCTTCTTATATACTGGAAGCAGACCACATCCCTAAGGCAGTTGCTTAGCTGCTCTATTAGGTTCCACTATGGAGTTGATTACCAGTCTCATCTTAGGGTATAACTACAGCCAGCTGCCCAACCAATCAAAACCAGGCCCAGCCAAGTTGGCACACAGCCTTAACTACCACACCTTATTTTAAGATTATATCTCAGTTTCCTTATGTATGAAATGAAGGGATTGGATCTGATGATCTCTGAAGTTCTGTCAGTTCCACTGGCATTAGTCACTAGGTCCATAACAAAATGGCACTTTTGGCCTTGCACTATGCTTGGTAGAATGTTATATACTTTTTTGGAGCCTAAAGCCTTTTACCTGCTTAGTGTAGTGATAGATTACTTGGCCCAGTAGTTTAATAGATCAAATAATTTACTGTTCTCATTCACTTCTCTTTCAGGCTGTGGTGGATTCTGTTTTGGCTGTTAGAAGACCAGGTTATCCTATTGATCTCTTCATGGTAGAAATCATGGAGATGAAGCATAAAGCAGAAACAGATACAACGTAAATTACATAAAATTTTGACAACACATAGATTTTTCTTTAGTTATCTTCAGATATTTAATTAATTTCATTACTTACTTTCATTCAACACACACAAATATCCATTTCATTTATGTATTAATTGGGTATTTACCACTGTTCTTGGTGCTGGAATGACGAGTAAATAAAACAATTTATTTCCCTAAGGACCTTTCATTTCCAAGGGGAAGAGATAGATGGTAAACAAATAAATAAGTGATGATAGATGTTATGAATAGGCTAGAGTGATAATGTGTGAGCATGAGTGATTTTACATTGGACAGGGAAGGCCACTTTGATGAGAAATTAGCGAGCTAAGGAGGTCTCTCAGGAAATAAGGGAGCTAACCATGTGAATGTCTGGAAGAAAAGTGTTCTAAGCAGAGGGAATAACAAGTGAAAGACCCTGAAAATATGCCCAGAACACAGTAAGAGGAAAAAGTACTAAGAGATGAGGTCAGAGATATAATAGGGGCCACCTGAAGCAGCACTTTGTTGAGTTTGGACTTAACACTTCTTAAAATGTTTATTATAAAAAATTCTAAACATACATAACAGTAGAGAAAACGGAATAGTGAATCCCCATGTACTTGTCACTCATGTTCATCACTTTTCAATATATGTCCAGTCTTATTTCATCTGTACCTCTCCCTTTGTTCCTCTACCCACCCTCTGCCAAACTTAGATTATTTTGAAGCAGAACCTGACATATTTTCCCTGTAAATACTTCAGTTGAAGTATCTACATCTATAAAGTATCTTTTTATTTACGTAACACATTCACATTACTGAATCTAAAAATTAGTAATTATTTAATGTTGTTGTTATGTGCCATCAAGTTGGACCCGACTCATAGTGACCCCTACTTGGGTTTCTGAAGCAGTATCACTACGAAGTAGATTGCCCCATCTTCCTTCCGAGGTGTGGTGGATTTGAACCACCAGGCTTCTGGCTAGTAGTCAAGTGCCTTAGCCACTATGATACCAGAGATCCCAATTATTTAGTAGCATCACATACATAAGTATTCCAGTTTCAACAATTGTCTCATAATTTTTTGTTCGTGTTAGTTTTGTTTGAATCAGGATCCAAACACAGTCTACACATTACATTTGCTATATCTCACATTGCATTTGCTGTATCTCTTAAGTCTCTGTTAATTTGTAGGCACACAACACTCCATCAGCAAGCTTCTTGCCCAAAGGCACTCAACTTTCTCTCTCTGTAGGCTGGCAAGTCTGCTGCTCTGCTTCATGCCTCTTGGTTTCACTGCCAGTGGTATCAACCAGTCATTTCTGCCAATGAAGTCCAGTGCAGGGATCTCAGGTCCAAGAACCCGCTCCACTCTACCTCCAATTCTCTTAATGACAGTGAGATCCCTCCTTCTGCCTCTTGTTGTTGTTGTTGTTAGGTGCCGTCGAGTTGACTCCAACTCATAGCCATCCTATGTACAACAGAATGAAACACTGCCCAGTCTTGTGCTTCTATTTTAATGCTGTACCTGAGCCCATCATGGAGCCACTGTGTCAGTCCATCTCATTGAGGGCCTTTCTCTTTTTTGTTGACCCTCCACTTTACCAAGCATGATGTCCTTCTCTAGGGAATGGTCCCTTCTGACAACATGACCAAAGTAGGTGAGACAAACTCGGGCCGTTCTCACTTCCAAGGAGCATTTTGGCTGCACTTCCTCCAGGACAGATTAGTTCATTTTTCTGGCAGTCCATGATACTTTCAGTTTTCTTTGCTAACGCTACAACCCAAAAGCTCAGCTCTTCTTCTGTCTTCCTTATTAATTGTCTCACTTTCACATGCACATGAGGTGATTGAAAACACCATGGCTTGGGTTAGGTGCACCTTAGTCTTCAAAGAGACATCTTTGCTCTGCAGCACTTAGAAAAGTCTTTTGCAGCAGGTTTTCCCAGTGCAATAAGTCGTCTGATTTCTTGACTGCTGCTTCCATTGGTGTTGATTGTGGAACCAAGCAATAGGAAATCTTTGACAACTTCAATCTTTCCTTCATTTATCATGATGCTGCTTACTGGGCCAGTTGTCAGGCTTTTTGTTTTCTTTATATTGAAGTGTAATCTATACTGCAGACTGTAGTCTTTAATCTTCATCAGTAAGAGCTGCCAATTATCGTCACTTTCAGCAAGAAAGGTTGTGTTGTCTGCGTATCGCAGGTTAATGAGTCTTCCTCCAATCCTGGTGCCACATTCTCCTTCATATAGTCCAACTTCTTAGGTTATTTGTTCAGCATACAGATAAATACGGTGAAAGGATACAACTCTGATGCACTGCTTTCCATTAAGCCTAGCAGAATTTTCAAAACTAACCAGTCCTCACATTAGGGTTCATATACCTTATTTGCGTGGTCCCACCCCCATAAGGGTGCCATGTACCTTATCCAGTCCCCTTGGTAGCCCACAAACACCTTATATTTGCATAATTCTACCCAGTCATCTTGTAGGAATCACAAAGACCATGGCTAGGAGAGCCATACCAAGTAGTTCACTATACCACAATGGTTATAGGGCTAGTTAGGTTTTCTACTTATTTTTGAGTTATTTTGGTAAGTAATGTTTTTTCCAGAAATTTATCCATTTTGTTTAAATCTCCATAATTTTTGGCATAAAGTGTTCAGAAATATCCTCTTGTATTTTAATGTTTGCAGGATCTATAATGATATCCTCCTCTTACCTGCTATTTGTGCCTTCTCTCTGTTTTGATAAGCTTTGCCAGAGGTTTTTATGTTTGCTTTTCATTTCATAATGTTTTTCTCTTTACTATTTAATTTCTTGGGACTTTTTTATTTTTTGAGATGGTGACTTATTAATTTTCAGCTATCTGATTTCATAATCAGTATTTAAAGCTTTACATTTTTTCTCAAAATTCTATTTAGATTCATCCCTCAAGTTTTGATAGATCATTTTATCCATTTTAATTCAGTTTAAATTACTTTCTAATTTCTACTTGAAGTGTGTTTCTTAATTTCAAAATACATGGGAAATTTTCATTTATTCTTTTCTAGTTTAAAAAAATACATTATGGTCAAAAAATATGAGATTCCACTCCTTTGATTTGTTGAGAGTTCTCTATGGCTTCATGTATATTCAATTTTTATAAATGTTTTATGTTCTTGACAGAAATAATGTGTATGTTGCCATTATTAGATGTAATTTTATATGTGTCCACTTGAATCAAGGGATCAAGTTTATTAATCCTGTTATTCAAACCATCTATATCCTTACTGATGTTTTAACTGCTTATTCTATCAGTTACTGAGAGACATATGTTAATATATTTCAGTATGTTTTTTATTTATGACAGTTTTGATTTGTATATTTTGAGACTGTTATTAGCTACATACAATTTTTAAATTGTTATATTGTCTTGGTGCTTTGAACTTTTTGTATCATTTAAAGTAGCTATGTTTTCTCTTTGCTGGTCTGCAGATGCTTTTATTGCCTTTATTTCATTTTCATTCTTTACTTTTTCACTGTGTGTAAAATACTAAGTTGGTAGTTATTTTCTTTTTTTTTTTTTTTTT
>NW_006921629.1:309668-332091 GCF_000298275.1 Orycteropus afer afer
CTTTGGAAGCACATAAACATTTAATTTTTAGAAGGTCCCAATCATCTGGCTTCTCTTCTGCTGTTGGTGCATTTTGAATTATGCTTGGTAGTCTATCGTGAGCATTTCTTCATGGTAGTTATTGTCTTTCAGCTCATTGAAGATGTCATCTCTAGCTTCCATTATTACTATTCAGAAATTAGCTGTTAGTCCTTTAGAGGTAACATTTCTTTATTTGCCTTAGTGATTTTAAGAATGTCTCTGTCTTTGGTAGTCTGTACTTTTACTATGATGTATCTGAGTGTAGATTTCTTTCTTTCTTTTTTTAACCTATCTAGGAATTTTCCCTCCTCTCCCATCTCATCCCTGGTAACCAACAAAGAAAGTTTCCTTTCTTTGTTTCAAAAGTTTCATATAGAAACCTTTCCTTGACTTTGTATAATAGTGGACTAATACAATATTTGTCTTCTGTGATTGACTTATTTCACTCAGCATAATGTGCTCCAAGTTCATCCACGTTATGTGGTGTTTTGCAGATTCTGTTGTTGTTAGGTGCCATCAAGTCGTCTCTGACTCATAGTGACCCTATGCACAGCAGAACGAAACACCACCCGGTTCTGAACCAGCTCCATGATTCTTGCTATATTTGAGTCCATCGCTGCTGCCACCGTGTCAGTTCATCTCATTGAGGGCCTTCCTCTCTTTCGTCAACCCTCCACCTTACCAAGCATGACATTCTTCTCCAGGGAATGGTCTCTTCTGACAACGTGACCAAAGTATGTGAGATGAGTTCTGGTCATTCTTGCCTCCAAGGAGGATTCTGGCTGCACTTCCTCCAAGACAGACCTGTTAGTTCTTTTAGCAATCCATGATACTTTCAGCATTCTTTACCAACACCACAGCTCAAAAGCATCAATTCTTCTTTTGTCTTCCTTATTCATTGTCCAGCTCTCACATCATATGAGGCGATTGAAAATACCATGGTTTGTGTCAGGCACACCTTAGTCCTCAAGGAGACATCTTTGCTCTTTAACACTTGAAAGAGGTCCTTTGCAGCCGATTTGCCCAGTGCTATACGTTGTCTTATATCCTGACTGCTGCTTCCATTGGCGTCGATTCTAGAACCAAGCAATGTGAAGTCTGACAATTTCAATCTTTTCTCCATTTATCGTAATGTTGCTTATAGGACCAGTTGTGAGGATTTTTGTTTTCTTTATATTGAATGTAATCCATACTGCAGACTGTATTCTTCAGTCTTCATCAGTAAGTACTTCAAGTCATCCTCACTTTCAGCAAGCAAAGTTGTGTCGTCAGAATTGTGAATGAATCTTCCTCCAATCCTAATGCCATGTTCTTCTTCATATAGTCCAGCTTCTTGAATTATTTGCTCAGCATACAGATTGAATAAGTATGGTGAAAGGATACAACCTCGATGTACTCCCTTTTTGATTTTGAACCATACAGTATCCCCTTGCTCTGTTTGATCAACAGCCTCCTGGTCTATGTACAGATTCTTTATGAGTACAATTAAATGTTCTGGAATGTTAGGCAGAAACATGGCTGGCCAGGCAGGTGAATGATTGAGCCGGAGGGAATTATAAGAACTGGTCAAGCAAGAAGGCGCCTGACCAGAGCCCATACCAAACCCCAGCACATAGCCCTTGCTTATGAAAGACCCCAGCACCTGACTCTTTATGACAAAAGCCCCCAACCATTTCCTGCCCACTATGTTAATGAAGTGCTTCAACTCTGCTTCCTGCCCCCATGCTAATAGGTTAATAAGGTACTTTAACCTTATTGGTTCCTGTAACACATACCCTGCTCTCACTCCGGTCCTCTAAGAACCAGGAAGAAAATCACTATAAAAAACCCTTTCTTTCACCTGGGCAGCTTGACTTCTCTGGCCCCTCTCAGGGACCCGTGAACCTCACCTGGGCCCCTCTCGGTGACCTGTAAACCTCTCCTGGGAGCGCAGAATAAAAACTTCTCTTTAACCCCACTTTTGTGCATCCTCTTCTCCTTAGTGCGACTTATATGGAATTCCCATTCTTTTCAATGTTATCCACAATTTGTTATGATCCACACAATTAAATGCTTTAGCATAGTCAATAAAACACAAGTAAGCATCTTTCTGGTATTCTTTACTTTGAGCCAAGATCCATCTGACATCAACAATGATATCCCTCATTCCACGTCCTCTTCTGAATCCAGCTGGCAGATTCTACATGATTCTTTCGTGTTGCATAGTATTCCATTGTGTGTATGTACCACAGTTTGGTTATCCATTCCTCTGTTGATGGGCACTTAGGTTGTTTCCATCTCTTTGGTGTTGTGAATAGTGCTGCGATGAACATGAGTGTGCATATACCTATTTGTGTCCTGACTTTCACTTCTTTAGGATATATACTTTGGTAACGGGATTGCTGGATCAAATAGTATTTCTATTTCCAACATTGTAGGGAATCACCATACCGATTTCCACAGTGGTTGTATGTAGACTTCTTTTTATTTATCCCACTTGGGATTTGCTGGGCTTTTTGAATCAGTTAATTGATATTTTTAATCTGGTTCTGGAGAAGTCTCGTCTATTGATATTAGCTCTTCAAACATTGTTTCAGTCTGATCCTCTCTCTTCTCCTGCTGCAATTAAATGCATGTTTGATGTTTTTACTGTCTTTCATGTCTCTTAACCTACCATTTATATTTCCCATCCTGTTGCCTTTTGTGTTACATCATGAATAATTTCTATTGCTCTATTTTGCTGTTCATGAATTCTCTCCTAAACAATGTCAAATCTACTTTAAAACCAATCTCTTGATTTAAAAGCAAACATCTTTTTAATGAAGGTGAATAAACTCTGAAAATTGCACCTATTACAAGTGTACAGCTTGGTGAATTTTCCTAGTACATTCATGTAACCACTTCTCATACAAGAAACAAAGCATTACCAATACCTTAAATGTGCCTCTTGTGCCCTTTCCGACCATTATCCTCCTTAAAGTAAATTGAATGTCTACAGCATAAATTAATGTTACCTGTTTTTATTTTACTAGATGGAATTATACAGTAGGTACTCTTTTGTGTCTGACTTCTTTGTTAAGTATTGTTTGTGAGATTCATCCATATTGTTGCATGTATTAGTAGATAATTAATTGCTGTTTAGTATTTTATTGTTAATATACCATTATTTATTTATGTTTATGCATTTTATTGATGAGCATTTGGGTGGCTTTTAATTTGGGGCCATTATAGATAGTGCTGATATAAACATTTTAGTACATATTTTTTTTGTTGAATATATGGATGTATTCCTGTTGTTTCCCTTGAATTTTTAATTATTGTATAGGTATATGTCTTTATTTATTTATAAAAGCTCTATTTGGTATAGGTGTATGTCTTTATTTATTTATAAAAGCTCTATTTGGTTCTTTTGTAAATCTGTCATGTCACTTTTTATGGTGTCCTTTTCCCTGCAGATCTTTTTAAACTTGCTTTTTATTTATTTACTATTTAGTTCATGTCTGATACTTATAATATCTAAAGTTTTGGGTTGTCTTTTATTAAAATTTATTTTGTTGTTGAGAACATACACAGCGAAACATACACTAGTTCAATAGTTTCTGCATGTTCGATTCAATGATCCTGATTACATTCTTCGAGTTGTGCAGCCATTCTCACTCTCTTTTCTGAGTTGTTCCTCTGCTGTTAATATAAACTCACTACCCCCTAAAATTCTTATCTAGTCTTTACGAGTTGCTGTTGTCAGTTTGATCCTATATAGAGTCTGTTGTTTTTTGCTAGTTCTCACTCATCATGCTTTGTTTCCATGTGTGCCATTCATTATGCTAGAATATTTGTTGAAATAATGAGGCCTTGATGAAGGTATCTTTCTGGAGAGAGGATTAGAATTTGCACCATCGTTCACGATCCTTGCTATACTCGAGCCAGTTGTTGGAGCCACTGTGTCAATCTATCTCATTGAGAGTCTTCCCCTTTTCCTCTGATCTTCCACTTTAACAAGCATGGTATCCTTCTCCATGGAATTGCCCCTTCTGATAACATGACCAAAGTAGCTGAGACAAAGTCTGGCTATCTCGCTTCCAAGGAGCATTCTGGCTGTTCCGTTTCCAGGACAGATTTGTTCATTCTTCTGGCAGTCCATTGTGTTTTCAGTATTCTTCTCCAAGACCATAATTCAAAGGCATCAGCTCTTGTTTTGGTCTTCCTTAGTTGTTGTCCAGCTTTCACTTGCATACGAGGCAGTTGAAAATACCATGGCTTGGCTTAGGTACACCTTAGTCTTCAAAGTGACATCTTTGTTCTTCAATACTGCTTAAAGAGATCTTTTGCAGCAGATTTGCCCAGTGCAGTATGACATCTGATTTCTTGACTGCTGCTTCCATGGGTGTTGATTGTGGATCTAAGTATGAAATTCTGAATAACTTCCAATCTTTTCTCTATTTATTGTGATGCTGCTTATTGGACCAGTTGAGAGGATTTTTGCTTTCTTTATGTTGAGGTGTAATCCATACTGCAGACTGTAGTTTTTAATCTTCATCAGTAAGTGCTTCAAGTCATCCTCACTTTCAGCAAGCAAAGTTGTGTTGTTCAGCATATTACAGTTTGTTAATGAGTTCTTCCTCCAATCCTCATGCCACATTCTTCTTCATATAGTCCAGCTTCTCAGATTATTTACTTAGCATACAGATTGAATAAGTATGGTAAAAGGATACAACCCTGATGCACACCCTTCCTGATTTTAAAACATGCAGTATCCCCTTGTTCTGTTCGAACAACAGCCTCCTGGTCTATGTATAGGTTCCTCATGAACACAATTAAGTGTTCTGGAATTCCTATTCTTCTCAGTGTTATCCATAATTTGTTATGATGCACGTATTCAAATGCTTTAGCATAGTCAGTAAAACACAACTGAAAATCTTTCTGGTATTCTTTCAGCCAAGATCCATCTGACGTCAGCAAAGACGTTGTTTCACGTCCTCTTCTGAATCCAGCTTGCATTTCTGGAAATTCCCTATTAGTATACTGCTGTAGCCATTTTAAAATTATCTTCAGCAAAGTTTTACTTGCATGTCATATTAATGATACTGTTCAATAATTCCCAAATTCTGTGGGATCACCTTTCTTTGGAATGGGTACAAATATGGGTCTCTTCCAGTCAGTTGGCCAGGTAGCTGTCTTCCACATTACTTGCCATAAACAGGTAAGTACCTCCAGTGCAGCATCTGTTTGCTGAAACATCTCAAAGGGTATTCTCTCAATTCCTGGAACTTGTTTTTCACTAGTTCCTTCAGTGGATCTTTGACTTCTTTCTTCAGTACCATTGGTTTTTGATCATATGCTACCTCCTAAAAGAGCTGAACATTGACCAGTTCTTTTTTGTATAGTGATTCTCTGTATTCTTTCCATCTTCTTTTGATGCTTTCTGAATCATTCAGTATTTTGCCAATAGAATCTTTCAGTATTGCAACTCAAGGCTTAAATTTTTTTCTTCAGTTCTTTCAGCTTGAAAAATGCTGAGCATGTTCTCCCTTTTTGGTTTTCTAACTCCAGGTCTTTGCTTGTTTCATTATAATAATTGACTTTGTCTTCTTGAGCTGCTCTTTGAAATCTTCTGTTCTGCTCTTTTATTTTGTCATTTATTCCATTTACTTTAGCTACTCACTGTTCAAGAGCAAGTTTCAACATTTCTTCTGACATCTATTTTGGTCTTTTCCTCCTTTCCTGCCATTTTAATGACCGTTTGCTTTCTTCATGTATGCTATTCTTGATGTCATCCCCCAATTCGTCTGGCTTTTGGTCATTGGTGTTCAATGCATCAGATCTATTCTTCAGAATGTTTCTAAATTAAGGTCAGATAAAATCAAGGCATAGTTCGGCTCTTGTGGACTTGTTTTAATTGTCTTCAGCTTCAGTTTGAACATGCGTACGAGCAGTTGGTGGTCTGTTTCATAGTCAGCTCTTGGCCTTGTTTTGGCTGAAGATACTGAGCTTCTCCGTCGCCTTTTTCCACAGATGTAGTTGATCTGATTCCTGTGTATTCCATCTGGTGAGATCCATGTGTATAGCTGCTGTTTATGTTGTTGAAAAAAAGATATTTTCAATGAAGAAGTCGTTGCGTTGGCCTTGCAAAATTCTGTCATGTGATCTTCAGCCTTATTTCAGTCTCCAAGGCCATATTTCCCAACTACTGGTGATTCTTCTTTGTTTCCAACTTTTTCATTCCAATCACCATTAATAATCAATACATCTTGATTGCATGTTTTTCTCAATTTCAGACTGCAGAAGTTGGTAAAAATCTTTAATTTCTTTCACTTTAGTGGTTGGTGTATAAATTTGAATAATAGTAGCATAGTAGTAGTAGGTCTTCCTTCTAGGGGTAGGGATATTATCCTATCACTGACAGCCATTGTATGTCAGGATAGATCTCGAAACATTGTGATGATGAATGCTACACTATTCTTCCTCAATTTGTCATTCCCATTATAGTGCATCATATTATTGTCTGATTAAAAATGGCCCAAATCAGTCCATTTCAGCTCACTAATGCCTAGGATATCTATTTTTATGTATTCCATTTCATTTTTGACAACTTCCAATTTTCCTACATTCATGTTTTGTACATTCCACATTCTGATTATTAATGGATATTTATAGCTGTTTCTTCCCATTTTGTGTTGTGCCCCATAAGCAAATGGCAGTTCTGAGAGCTTTACTCCATCCACATCATTAAGGCCAACTCTGGTTTGATGAGGCAGCTCTTCTTCCCAAGTTGTATTTTGAGTGCCTTCGACCTGAGGGGCTCATCTCCTGGCACTATATCAGACAGTGTTTCAGTGCTATTCATAAAGTTTTCCAGTAATATATCAGACAGTGTTTCATTGCTATTCATAAGGTTTTCACTGGCCAGTTTTTTGAGAAGTGGGTGGTCCTTTCCTTCTTCCCAGTCTTTCTTAGTCTGGAAGCTCTGCTGAAACCTGACCACCATGGGTAATCCTTCTGGCATTTGAAATACCGATGACATAGCCTCCAGCCTCACAGCAACATGCAAGCCACCATAGTATGATAAACTGACAGATGAGTGATGGGTATAACAAATAGTGGGTAGAAGAAAAAAATCAGTATAACAAATAGTGGTTATAAAAAATTCCTATTCCCCTGGAAGCAGCAGTCAAGAAATCAAACAATGTACGGGGAAAATCTGCTACAAAAGATGTTTCTTAAAATGTTAAAGAGCATTAAAAGAGCATTAAAGAGCAAAGATGTCACCTTGAGGACGAAGGTGCACCTGACCCTAGCTGTAGTCTTATGAATTGCTTCATAGCATGTGAGAACTGGACAATGGATAAGGAAGACCAGAGAAAAATTGATGCCTTTGAATTATGGTATTGGCAAAGAATATTGAATATACCATGGACTCTGCCAAAAGAATGAACAAATTTGTCTTGGAAGAAGTAATGTCAGAATGCTCCTTAGAAGCAAGGATGGTACTTTGGACATGTTATCAGGAAGGACCAGTTCCTGGAGAAGGACATCATGCTTGGTAGAGGGTCAGGGAAAAAGAGGAAGATCCACAATGAGAAGGATTGACACAGTAGCTGTAACAATAGGTTCAGACATAACAACAATTGTGAGGATGGCACAGGACCTAGCAGTAATTCATTCTGTTGTACACAATAGGGTCACTGTAAGTCGGAACCAACTCAGTGTCACCTAACAACAACAAAGTAGAAGTGACATTACCTAAATATGTTTAAAAGAGTCTGGTAGCAAAATTGGTTTGTGATCGGCTGCTAATCTAAAGATTGGTGGTGTGAACACACCCAGGGCCTCTAAGGAAGAAAATCCTTCTTAGCTGCTTCAATAAAGATTACAGCCAAGAAAACTGCATGGAGCAGTTGTACTGTGTAATACATAGGGTCACCATTAGTTGGAATAGATTTGATGGCAATAGGTGTAAATGTGTTTATATAAACTTACAAAGTTATAAAAATATTTACTTTTGATATTTACTCTTGGAAGAACATTTGGAAAATGGAAAAATGGGGGAAAAAAAACCCCTCTAATTCCTATACCACCCATTTATAACCCTACCCTTAGTTTTCTTCCCTTCTTTCCTTTTTATGCCAAGGTGCTTATTTTTGAAAAAGAATACTTATAATCATGCTTAATATGCGATTACACATTCTGTGCTTATCAGCTACCACTGTAAATATTTTTCCATGTTATTATATAGTTTTCATGACCATCAAATAGCTGGGCCATTATTTACTGAACAATGCCCCATTGTTGAACATTTAGGCTAACAGTTTCTAGCTGTTCCATATAATTATTTTGAACAAATGTTCCTAAGAAACCCATTGTGTGCCTACCTTTCATTACTTGATCAACTCTGTCATATGTTTGAGCCTCATAACTTAGAGAATAATTCTGGGTTGACTTTTTATTGTGACTTCACAGTCATACTGTGTTAAAGTAGATTCTCTTTCCTAATTTTACTAATTATGTGTTAGGTTTAAAGTTGATGCAAGGAAACATCATATGCCCTGGCAGTTTTTCTTACAACTTAAGGAGTACAATTCTAATTTTATACCAAGTTTTAATGAGTATATTCAAAGTGTTGTTGTTATGTGCCGTCGAGTGGGACCCAACTCATAGCGACCCCTCCTTGGGTTTCCGAGGCAGTATCACTGCGGAAGTAGATTGCTCCATCTTCCTTCCAAGGAGTGGCTGGTGGGCGTGAACCGCCAGCCTTCTGGTTAGCAGTCAAGTGCCTTAGACACTATGCTGCCAGAACTCCTAATATTCAAAGTAAAAAACAATATATGTTTTTAATAGGTTGATCAAAGGATTAGTTTTGGATCATGGAGCCCGTCATCCAGATATGAAGAAGCGAATAGAAGATGCTTTTATCCTTACTTGCAATGTATCACTAGAATATGAAAAAACGTATGTATGCCAGTTTCTCTTTATAACTTTATGCAATTTTTTTCTAAAAGTGTTTTTTAAATTTCCTCCCTGCCAGTTGTTTAGTATGGACTCCACCTACCTTTCCCTTCTTTTTTTCCCCTACCTTTACTAGCTTATTTTTATTAATCCTTTAGAGAGGTGAACTCTGGTTTCTTTTATAAGACTGCAGAAGAGAAAGAGAAATTAGTAAAAGCTGAAAGAAAATTTATTGATGATAGAGTACAAAAAATAATAGACCTGAAATACAAAGTCTGTGCTCATTCCAACAAAGGATTTGTTGTCATTAATCAAAAGGTGAGAAAGAAAGTACTGATTATAATTATTTGTAAGTGTTCTTCAGTGTTTCCCAAAATATGGTCTTGGACCTCTAGGAGTCCCTAAGACCCTTTCGGGGTGTCTGTGAGGTCAAAACTATTTTCATAATATTAATAATAATGCCCTTTTCACTGTGTTGATATTTGGATTGATGGTGCAAAAGCAGCGGTGGGCAAAATTGCTGGTGTCTTAGCACAAATCAAACCAGTGGTGTCAGACTACCAATAGCTACTGCATTGTTTACTAATGCACCACCAGACATATATATATATATATATATGCTGTGGTGGCATAGTGCCTAAGGCATGTGACTGCTAACCAGAAAGCTGGTGGTTCAAACCCACCAGTCACTCCTCAGAAGAAAGAGTGGGCAATCTACTTTCGTAGTGATACCGCTTTAGAAACCCAAATGTATGCGTGTATATATATAGATATATATAGCCAATTTCATTAAAGAATGTCTTGATGAAGTAGTTAAAAAGTATTAATTTTGTTAAAATTTTATTTGTAAATATGCATCCTTTTATAATTCTGTATAATGAAATGTGAAATATGCACAAAGCACTTCTGCTGCATACTATAATATGATGGTTGTGTTGAAGGAAAGCTGTGGTGCAGTTGTTTGAGTTGGAGGTTAAACTAGTCACTTGTTTTCATAGAACTCCATTTGTGCTTGAAGGAATGACTGACAGAAAAACTATTGTTATTTAGTATTTTGTATTTGGTAAATTTTTGCTCAAGAATGGAGTGATCCTTTAAGGAAAACAATTGGCAGTATTTGTTGCCAGTGGTAACATTTGAGCTTTCAGATGAAGTTAGAATTTTTGTAATATTCATATCTGTATTCAAACATTCTTAATACTTAAAAGACTTTTCTGATAATATCAATGGTGATACTAACAAATGCAGTTTTTAAAAATATTGCAGAACCATGTACTATGTCAACATTTGGAAGCTCTGCCTAACTCTGTGAATCAGTGTTTTCCAAATAACTAAACAAATGCATTATTTCATGAAACCATCATGGATAAATAATTCATTCAATGTGTAAGATACACTAACAGATTTTAATGTAATAGAGTATGAAAAGCTATTTCTGTGTTTCATATTCTACATTAAAACTAAACACATTAAAACTTGTTGAGTTTTGGTATAGTATCAAAAACAATATGTTAATTTTTCTGAAAAGTCTATTAAAATACTACTTTTTCCAAGACATATCCGTGTGTGGCCAGATTTTCTTCATATACTTTAACCAAAACAGTGTATCGCAGTAAATTGAACACAGAAGTAGGTATGAGAATTAAGTTTTCTTCTTTTAAGACAGACATTAAAGAGATTTGTAAAAAAATGTAAAATAGTGCTACTGTTCCTCATTATATTTGTTTTTGAAAATATGATAAATTTTCATAAAAATGTTACTTATGTTAATATGAAATGGAATTACTATTTTAAAATGGATTAATAAGCAGTTTTGGAATTTCTCAGTTTTAATTTATAATAAATACCGAAAGATACAGCTCACATAAACAGAACCATTTTGGGGGTTCTTAATAATTTTTAAGGGTGTGAAGTGATGCTGAGGCCAAAAAGTTTGAGAACTACTTGCTTAAAATATCCATGTCACCATTATTCTAATTTGATTATAGGGAATTGATCCACTTTCCTTAGATGCTCTTGCAAAACATGGCATAGTAGCTCTCCGCCGAGCAAAGAGAAGAAATATGGAAAGGTAAGTTTGCAAATAACGATATATCCTCAATTTTTTGACAGATTAAATTGAAATGATCCCATTTGTATTCCTTTTTGCTTATATGTATACATTATTATGCAAAAAATAATGTACAAATTCCAAATTTTGTTCTAAATTTCAGTAAATAATTGAACTGTCAAAAATCAAAGTTGTGAACCTAACTCAGAACTTTGTTGAAGTATGAAGAAGGTTTTTATCTTCTTAAATCAGATTTTAAAAGCATTGTGACAATACTGTTGTCTGAGTTAGATTTCTTTCCATCTTTAATAAGTTAGTCTTTATGTTTTCCATAACCAAAACTATGGTGACATGTATAATTTCAGACTATCTCTTGCTTGTGGTGGAATGGCTGTGAATTCTTTTGAAGACCTTGCTGCAGATTGCTTGGGACATGCTGGTCTTGTATATGAATATACATTAGTAAGTGTTTCTGTGAGCTGTGGTTATAAAGTGAATATTAAACCTTTTAATTTTAAATATTGAAACTTTTAATTCAGGTTTTACATTTTGAGGTCCAAAAGTAGATCTTGCAACTTATTTACTTAAATGTTTGTTCAGAGTTCCAATATAACTTAACTACATTTAACATATCTTTAGAAAAATTTACATGAAGATTGGATTCTAATATTATAAACTTAGTCTTGATTTCATAATTATAATAAATATTCAAGTTATAATTTCTTGTATTATCCTTTAGGGTGAAGAAAAGTTCACTTTTATCGAGGACTGTGTTAACCCTCTCTCTGTCACCTTATTGGTTAAGGGACCAAATAAGCATACTCTCACACAAATAAAGGATGCCATAAGAGATGGACTTCGGGCTGTCAAAAACACAATTGAAGATGGTAAGCTCTGTTTTTTGATAGATATGAACTTCATATATTTTCTATGTGGTAATAAATGTACCTTGATATATATGATAGTTTAAAAGATAGGTGTGATTTCTATTCTCTCATTTCACTTTGGACAATTATAGTTTGGATTGGGAGCTCTGGTAGCATAGTGCCTAAGGCACTTGACTGCTAATCAGAAGGCTGGCGGATCAAACCCACCAGCCACTCCTCAGAAGGAAGGTTGGGCAATCTACTTTTGCAGTGATACCGCCTTGGAAACCCAAGGAGAGGTTGCTGTGAGTTGGGTCCGGACTCAATGGCAGATAACAACAACAACAACATAGTTTGGATTGTGAGCATTCTTGTTTAGAATATTTTTGATAGTCTGCTGCCCTTTTAATTAACTTCTGTTTATGAAATAAAGCACTTACTACAAGAGTATCACTTTGTATTTTGAAATTTATTTTTAAAACTTCCAAAAATGAAGTAAAATCAGATAAAACTCACCACATTATCTCAGTACAGTGTAATTTTAAGAACAATTAGGAAGAATATTAGCATTTGTTATTTATTGATAATTTATAAACAAATTCCTTCTAAAAGGAGTTGGAGTAGATAATTTAATAAAAGTATACATATTTAAAATAGAATGATGAGGCCATGAAGAAATGCTCAACATCATTACCCATTGCCATTGAGTTGGATGCGACTCATAGTGACCCCTCCTTGGGTTTCTGAGGCTGTATCACTATGGAAGTAGATTGCCCAACCTTCCTTCTGGGGAGTGGCTGGTGGGTTTGAACCGCCAGCCTTCTGGTTAGCAGTCATATGCCTTAGGCACTATGCCACCAGAGCTCCCTCCATTAGGCATTACGGAAATGCAAATCAAAACCAAAAAGAGCATTTCATAACCACTGCGACGATGAAGATGTGAAGAAATTGGGACTCCTTGCACACTGCTGCTGGAAATGTAAAATGATACAGTAGCCTTGGAAAACAATTTGACAGTTCCTCAAAAAGTTAAACAGAGTTACTATATGACCTAGCAATTCCACTCCTACGTATATACATAAGAGAGCTGGGAACGTATGTCTGCACAAAAATTTGTATACTGATGTTCATAGCAGCATTATTCATAATAGCCAGAAAGTAGAGACAAACATCCCAGTTTGGTGAGTGGCGACTGGGATCTTAAAAGCTTGTACACAGCCATCTGAGATACAACTATTGGTCTCTATTCTTCTGGAGCAAAAGAGAAAGAAGGAAACAAAGACTTAAAAGAAGAAACTAGTCTACAAAATTAATAGCCTACACAAACCATGGCCTCTTCTGTCCTGAGATCAGAACTAGATGGTGCCTGGCTACCACAACTTAACATTCTTATGATGGACACAATATATAATAGACACGATATAAGGTCCTGGATAGAATGGGAGAAAAATGTACAAACTCAGATTCTTAAAAGACTAGACATTAACTGTACTGGTAAAGATTACAGGAACCCCCAAGGCTATCATCATGAGATACCCTTTAAACTTTGTACTGAAACCACACCCAGAGGTCACCCTTAGGCTAAACAACAGTTTGGCTCATTAAATAACAATATCACCTGTGAGTACTATGCTCCTTTAAAAGATCATCTATATGATACCAGATAGTCAACATTTACCCTAAAACAAAGATGAGAAGGTAAGTGGGGTCAGGGAAGCTAGATTAATGGGAATGGAACAACCAGAATGGAAATAATAAAAATGTAGACACATTGTGAAAAATATAACCAATGTCATTGAACAGTATGTATAGAAATTGTTCAATGGAAACCTAATTTGCTGTATAAATGTTCACCAAAAATACAATAAAATAATAAAAAAATGGAAATAACCCAGATATTCATTAGCTGATAGATGGATAAACAAAATGCATTATATCTATAAAATAGAGTATTATCTGACTATGGAAAGTAATGAAGTATTGATATATACTTGTAGGGATTGACACATACATGACCTCAGGGAATCTGTGAGGTAAAAATAATTTTCATAACATTTATTAGTAATAATGCCCTTTTTGGTATGTTGATATTTACACTGATGGTACAAAAATTATGGTACATAAAACTGCTGGCACTTTAGAGCATGGATAAGCCTTGAAAACATTATGCTATGTGAAAGAAGCCAGATACAAAAAAACACTTACTACATGATTTTTTTTTATAAGAAATGTCCAGAATAAGTAAATTCATACAGACAAAAAATAGATTAGTGGTTGCTAGTCGTTGTGGGGCAGGGACAGGGAGTAATTGCTAATGGGTAAGGATTTTTTGAGGTGATGAAAATGTTCTGGAATCATGTAGTAGTGATGGTTGAATAACCTTGTGAATATACTAAAGACCACTGACAAGTACATTTTGAAAGGGTGAATTTTGTGGTATGTGAAGTATATCTGAATTTTAAAAAGCATAATTTTATAAACAAGGGGTCAGATTTGTCTAATAGGCAAAAACATAGAAGTGAAAAAATGGTAAAATAAAAGTTGAAGCAGAAAATTGGAACCTGAGAAAAAAGAATATAAATATAGCAGACATAATGTTGTTGTGTTGTGTGCCCTCGAGTTGGACCCAACTCATAGCGACCCCTCCTGGGTTTCCGAGGCAGTATCACTATGGAAGTAGATTGCCCAGCTGCAAAAACGGCGAGGAGGCCACATGTTCTGACCACCTCTAATCCCGCAAGAGAAAGACAGGATTACCAGCAGTGACCCAAGGCCTATTCCTGCCAGGCCAGACATGCTGCCTCCCTCCAGCCCTTTCTCCAACCGTTCCTCCCAAAGCACCCACCACCTCTCTCCTGGGTTGGATAATTCACTGCAGTGGCCACACAGAGCTCACAGATTACGGAGTTTATTAGGGAAGCACCATAGGCTACAATTCAAGTTCAGGAAAAATGCTCAGTCTCTCTCCCAGCCCACCATCCCTCAGCCAACAGTCTTTCACAGTCTCTTTTCCAGCAGTGCTGGTCCCTTGGTGTCTCACTCAGCAATGTATGTCTCTTGCGTCTCTTTCCCAGCAGCACGTGTCTCTTTCAGGGGCGCATGTCTCTTTGGGCAGCACATCTTCCTCAACCAGCAGTCAGAGAGAGTTCTGCCTCTAGGATGCCTCCTTTTGAGCCTGGCAGAGTGGCCAAACTAGCCAATCATAGCATCAGAACTCTAAGCACTTGAGAGAGAGTGGGCATCTCCCAGAACATTGTTTTGTGCCACTCCCAACAGAAATACTCCAGGTGGACAACTTCAGCAATCAGGAGCTCCTCAGTTGCTCATAAAAAATCCCACCTTGGAGTTTACAAAGACTTATGGGTAGAAAAGCCACACTAAGTAATTTACTACACCACACCAGCCTTCCTTCCGAGGAGTGACTGGTGAGTTTTGAACTGCCAGCCTTCTGGTTAGCAGTCAAGTGCCTTAGGCACTATGCTACCAGAGCTCCCAGCAAACATAATAGTCACTATAAATATTGAAGTGGCTAGAATATAAAGAGAGCCACTCCATGGAAGGAAGACTGGGCAATCTACTTCCGTAAAAATTTACTGCCTTGGAAACCCAAAGAGGGTCACTATGAGTCAGAATCAACTAGATGGCAGTTAGGTTTTTTTTTTTTTTTTTTTTAGTATAATCAGTTATATATGTTTTACTGAAAAAAGAAAATACCTAAGTTCCTAAGTGAAAATAATATGGAGCTTTATATAAATAAATGGCATGGTCTACATTTTGTTATCATTGTTGATAAAACCTGGCAGAGTTTTTTCAAGAAAAATAATAAATAAATAAATAAATAAATAAACAACCAATCAATAAAAAGCATGTATAAAAATATAAAATCCATGAATGAAGCCTTCGGTAGTTCATGATACTTAGAATTTAGAATACACAGAAGAATGGCTGGACTACTATTTTTTTAATCATTTCAACCAGTTAGTTTTTTTTTTTTTTTAAACCCATATATTTATTGAGCTGAAACCCATTAATGGGGAAGAGATAGTTTCTTTAACAAATGCTGCTGGCAACACTGGATGTCCATTTTCAGAAAAATGAAACAAGATCCGTACCTCAAACCATACACAAAAACTAATTCAAGATGGATCAGAGAACTTAAATGTAAAACCTAAAACTATAAAGTTCATCAAAGAAAAAATAAGGGCAAACTTAGGGCCCCTAATACATTGTATAAATAGACTATGAAACAACTAAAAGTATGCAGATAGTAGAAGATAAATTAGATGACTGGGACCTTCTAAAAATTAAATTCTTATGCCCATCAAAAGATTTCTCTGAAAGTGTAAAAAGAGAACCTACAGATTAGGAAAAAATATTTGGCAACAACATATCTGACAAAGGACTTATCTCTAAAATTTATAGAAAACCAGTACCTCAATGTCAAAAACACAGAAAACCCAATTAAAAATAGGCAGAGGACATGAACTGACACTTCACCAAAAAAAATATTCTGGTGGCCAACAAACATGTGAAGAAATGCTATTAGCCAGCCGTTAGAGAGATGCAAATCCTAAACAACGATGACATATCGTCTCATCCCACCAGATAGTAATATTCAACAAGACAGAAAATAGCAAATGCTGGAGAGGTGTAGAGAGATTGGAACTCTTAAACACTGCTGGTGGGACTGTAAAATGATACAACCATTGTGGAAAACGATGTGGTGCTTCCTTAAAAAGTTGGAAATAGAAATACCATTTGATCCAGCAATCCCATTATTAGATATATATCCTAAAGAAGTGAGATCCAGCATGCAAATAGATGTATGCACACTCATGTTCATTGCAGCACTGTGCACAATAGTGAAGAGATGGAAACAACCTAAGTGCCCATCAATGGATGAATGGTACATTTGGTACATATACACAATGGAATATTGTGCAGCACTAAAGAATAATGAAGACTCCATGAAACACCTTATAACATGGATAAACCTGGAGGATATTATGCTGAGTGAAATTTGTCGGTTACAGAAGGACAAATATTGTATCAGTCCACTATCATAAGAAGTCAAGGCATGGTTTATATATATATGTAGTAGTTGTGTGTCAACTTGGCTGGGCTGTGGTTTTGAGTGCCTGGGCAGCTGGATTTAGTTATTCTCCATGATGATATTGTAATCATCTCCATGGTGGAATCTGCTCTGAGCAGCTAAGTAGTTACCTTCAGGGTATGGCCTGCTTCCAGTATATAAGAAGAAGCTTTGAGAAACATCTCTAGTTTTTTTTGGTACACCTGGATCCTGCATTTGGCTGAGTCTTCTCAGTACCTGCTGATTTTGGGATTGTTCTTGGACTTGAACCAGAGGTCTTCCATGTGCTTGTTGATCTTGGGGTTGTGCCATTTTCCTTGCTGACCTTGGGTTCATCAGCCTTAGCAGCCAGCTCCTGACTGAGTTATGAGAAGCCGCCTGTTCCAGTGGGCCTGGAATAAGAGGTAGAGCTGACCCAAGGTCAAGGGGCCTTTACCCAGCCTCTAGAGCTGGGACTTTGAACTCAGACTTCTAACTTCCTAAACTGTAAGAGAGTAAATTCCTATTTGTTAAAGCCATCCGTTTGTGGTATTTCTATTACAGCAGCACTAGAGAATCAAGACAACATGGAAGGAATTTTTCTTTGTTGCTTACCAGGGATGGGAAGGTAGGAGAGGGAAAATAACTAGCTAGGTAAGAGACATGTATTTATTTGGGGGGAAGGGAAAGGCAGTACACCAAAAGCAAGTGACCAACACAATACCACTAAGGAAAAGGAAGACACAGAGAAGTATACAAGAGGTACAGATGACAAAGGTAAATACTTTTACACACACAATACTGCATTATCAGTAGTAACATTAATCTATGTATATGGGTGGATACATAGGCAGATAGGCAAAATGATCAGGTATGGCTAGGCTAAAAAAAAGTATACCCATGACCATATATAGGCCTGGCAGACAATATTTTTGTATATGTATTTGTGCTAAAAGAATGCCCATATATGTAATAGAGCTAACGGGGCAAAGTTATGATAACTTCTCAGCCACAGCCAAACAACTTGAGGGAATGAGTTCCTGGGCCCATGGTCTTGGGACCATAGTAACGGGAGACATCAGTCTCAATTGACATAACATAGTACAGAAAAACATCCTACTTTGGTGAATAGTGACTGGGGTCTTACAAGCTTGCAAGTGGCCATCTGAAATGCAATGACTGACTGGTCTCTTTTTGTCCAGAAAAGGAAGAGTGAAGAAAATCAAACCAAACTCAGTGCCATTGAGTCGATTCCAACTCATAGCCCTACTGAGTTTCAAAGGCTATAAATCTTTATGGAAGCAGATCACCTCATCTTTCTTCCAGGGAGCAGCTGGTGGGTTTGAACCACTGACATTTTGGTTAGCAGTCAAATTCCTTCACCATTACACTACCAGAGTTCCTTGAAGAAAATCAAAGACATATGGAAATAATTTTACAAGGGACTAGTGGACCATGGTTACTTCAGCCTATATGACCCTAAGATCCGAAGAACTAGATGTGGCCCAGCTACTACTGCCATTCACTTGGAAAGAGATCAAATTGTAGATACTGGATAGAGTGGGAGAAAAATGTAGAAGAAAACTCAAAATCATAAAAAGACCCGGCTTACTGTTCTGATAGAAACTGGTGAAACCCCCAAGACTATGGCCCCTAGTCACCCTTCATGCCTGGAATTGAACTCACTCCTGTGGCTTAACTTTGAGGAAAACAATAGACAGGCGTAAGAGGTAAACAATTACACCAGACAGGTACACTACTTAGGACAACCAACCATGGGAGATCACAATGGCAGCATTTGTGCAGGGAGAAATCTCAGAGGACAGGAATGCATAGGAAAGGACACAGGGAAACGTTAACCACAGGGGGAAGTGGAAAGAGAGCTGTTACGTTGTAGGGATTGCAGTCAATGATGTGAAACAAGATGTATATATGGACTGTTGAATGGAAAATGAATTTACTCTGTAAACTTTCACCCAAACCACAGTAAAAACAACAACAACAACAACACATCTTTATTGAGGCATAATTAACATGTAATAAATGCAACAGGTACTGATATCTAGGTACCATAATAATTCTCTGGTCTCAGGATAGTGAGACTGTGGTGCATATGGTCCATTAGTCCTCTGGAGTAATTGTTTCCTTGAGTCTTATTTTGTTCACTCCTTTTTGCTCTGGATGGGGAGAGACAAATAATTGTATCTCAGATTGCAAGTAGGCCATAAAATATTGTCTTTGTGGACTGTGTTATGCCATTTGACCCAGATGTTCTCCGAGACTATAATCCTAAACCTTCAAGCCCAGTGACTCAGTTCCTCAATATTTTTGGTTATGGTTAAAAACTTTGTACAATTGATTTTTGTGTATTGATCCTGAATCCTGCAACCTTGCTATACTCGCTTATTAGTTCTAATAGTTTTCTTGTAGATTTGATTTGATTGTTTACATAAATGATCTAATAAAGGTAATTTTATTTCTTTCCTTCCAATATGTTGTTGTTGTTATTAGGTGCTGTTGAGTCAGCTCCGACTCATAACAACCTTATGTATAACAGAATGAGACACTGCCCGGTCCTGCGCCATCCTCACAATCCTTGTTATACTTGAGCCCATCGTTGTAGCCACTGTGTTGATCCATCTCGCTGAGGGTCTTCCCCTTTTTTGCTGACCCTCCACTTTACCCAGCATGATATCCTTCTCCCAGGACTGGTCCCTTCTGATAACATGACCAAAGTGCATGAGACGAACTGGCCATTTTCACTTCTGAGGAACATTCGGCTGTACTTCTTCCAAGATAGATTTGTTGATTCTTCTGGCAGTCCACGGTATTTTCAGTATTCTTTGCCAGGACCACAATTCAAATGCATCAATTCTTCTGTAGTCTTCCTTATTCATTTTCCAGCTTTCACATGTATATGAGGCTATTGAAAATACCAATTTGGATGTCTCTCATTTCTTTTTTCTGACTTGTTTCACAGACTAGAGCCTCCAGTACAGTGTTAATAGAATGATAACAGTGGGCATCTTAACCATGTTTCTGATCTAAGGGAGATATCATCCAGCTTTTCTCCATTATGTATGATGTTAGGTGTAGGTGTTTCTGGAAGAAGCCTTTTATCAGATTGAGAAAATCTCTTTTATGCCTAGTTTGCTGAGAAGTTTTTTTTTTTTTTTTAAATCAAGGATGGATATGGGATTTTTGTTAAAAGTTTCTTTCTGCATCTATTGAGATGACAATATGGTTTTTCATTTTTAGTTTCTTAAGTGAATTACACTGATTTTCATATTTTAAACTAACCTTAACCTTAAAACATTAAGGTCCATTATTGGACTAAATCCTACTTAGTTATGAGGTATTATTATTACTATTTTTTAAACTTTTTATTGTAATTTAGGTGAAGGTTTGCAAAGCAAATCCGTTTTCCATTTAACAGTTCATGAACATTTTGTTTCATGTCATTGATTGCAGTACCCACAGTGGAATATCACTCATCCCACTTCTTCCCTGTATTTCCCATTTCTATTCCTTCTTCTTTCTGATCTTTGTATTTAAGCACATTCTATGCTTTTGATCTTGAATGGTTGATTGTTCTAAGAAGTGCTTACCTCCCTGGTTTATTGTTCACCTTCTAGAACTGTCTGTTTTTAGGTGAAAATTGAGCTACTGGAGTGAGTTTAATTCCAAGCCTGAAGGGTGACTATGGGCTATAGTCTTGGAGGTTTCACCAGTCTCTATCTGACCAGTAAGCCTGATCTTTTTTATGATATTGAGTTTTGTTCCACATTTTTATCCCACTTTATCCAGGACCTCCTACTCTAATCCCTTTCAGAGCGGTCAGTAGTGGTAACTGGGCCCCATCCAGTTCTTCTAGTCTCATGCAGGCTGAGGTTCACATAGTCCATGAGTCCTTTGGACTAATTGTTTCCACGCATCTTTGATCTTCTTCATTCTTCTTTGCTCTGTGTGGGAACTGACCAATAGTCGCACCTTAGATGGCTGCTCACAAGCTTTTAAGACCCAGTATCTATTCATCAAAAAGAGATATAGATCATCTTCTTTGTGGATTGTGTTGTGCCATTTGACCTTGATGTCCTCTGAGACTATGAGCCTGAGCCCCCAGGCCCAACAACTCATTCCCTCAAGGTGTTTGGTTATGGTTAAGAAGTGTTCATGGTTTTGTCCCCTGCATACTCTATGTAAATACATATGTGGTGTTATTTTTAAGTATTGTTGGATTTGATTTGCTAAAATGTTAACAATATTTGTATGTATGCGTATAAGGGATATTGGACTATGTTGTTGTTGTTATGTGCCATCAAGTCAGACTTGACTCATAGCAACCCCTCATTGGGTTTCCTAGGTGGTATGACTAAGGAAGTAGATTGCCTAGCCTTCCTTCCAAGGAGTGGCTGGTGGGTTTGAACCACCAGCCTTCTAGTTAGCAGTCAAGTGCCTTAGGATCTATGCTACCACAGCTCCTTATTGGACTATAGTATTTCCTTTTAAAATTCCTTTATCTGGATTTTGTATCAGAATAATGTTGGACTCATAAAATGAGTTGGAAAGTATATCTTGCTCTTCATTTTTCTGAAAATGTGTAGAATTGGTGTTATTTCTTCCTTAAATGTTTGGTAGAATTCACCAGTGAAGCCTTATGTTCTTGACAGGGGAAAGTTGTTTTTTTAAAAACTTTTATTGTGATTTGGGTGAAAGTTTACAGAGTAAATTAATTTTTCATACAATAGTTCATATACATTTTGTTTCATGACTTACTGCAAGCCCACCATATAACAGCTCTCTTCCCACTTCCTCCCTGTAGTTACCTCTTTCTTATATCCTTCTTTCCTGTGCATTTCTGCCCCCTGACCTATCTCCCTGTGCAAATACTGTCCTTCTGATCTCCCATGGTTGATTGTTCTAAGGAGTATCTACCTGATGTAAATGTTCACCCTACATGCCTGTCTGTTGTTTGGCTGGAAGCCACAGGAGTGAGTTCAATTCCATGCCTGAAGGGAAACTAGGGGCCATAGTCTTGGGGGATTCACCAGGCTCCACCACTAACAAGGGGGAGAGTTTTTAGCTACAAATTCAATCTCTTCCTAATAGATAGACGGACAGTCAGATAATCTATTTTTCTAGAATGAATTTTAGAGTAGTTTGTGTTTTTCAAGGAATTTGTCCATTTCCTCTTAGTTAGGGGTTATCAAACTACTGCCCATGAGCTAACTGGCGTGCTGCTTGTTTTGTAAATATTATTGTAACACAGCCACCACTATTCATTCATGTATTGTCTATGGCTGTGTTCAACTACAATGTCAGAGTTGAGTAGTTGGAACAGAGATGATATGGTCCATGGAGCCTTTTATAGAAAGTTAAAAACACTTGATACCATTTTTAAAAATTTATTGGCATGCAATTGTTCATATTTCCTTGTTTATCCTTTTAGTATTTGTAGAATCTTTAAGTGATATTACCTGTTTTTTTTTTTTT
>NW_006921629.1:339836-351733 GCF_000298275.1 Orycteropus afer afer
TTAGTCCAATTCTGTATCCTTCCCTTCAAGGCTCAGGGGTCCAAGATTATCTTCTGTGTCTGTGTTAATTGGTTTCCCTTTTCTTTGTTGAAGAGGGTCTTTGCAATCCTTCTGCCTAGTCCGCCATCTTGCCGGAACTCCCCGATATTACCTGTCTTATATTTGATATTGGTTATTAGTGTTTTCTTCTTCTTCCTTTTTTTGGGGGGGCAAGTCTAGCTATTACAGATTTTACTGATGTTCTCAAAAGAACCAACTTTTATTTTTATTGATTTTCTCTATTGTTTTTCTGTTTTTTCCTTCCTTGACTTCCACTCTGATCTTTTATTATTTCTTTTCTCCTGTTTACATTAGGTTTCATTTGCTCTTCCTTTTCCAGTTTCTTAAAGTAGAAGCTGAGGTCATTGATTTGAGACCTTTCTTCTTTTCTAATATAGGAGTTTAGTGATACAAATTTCCTTTTAAGTACCATTTTCATGGCATCTTACAAACTTTGATATATTGTGTTTTCACAAAGGAATGGGATCAGAGAGATTTTCAAAGGTATTAGTAATGTTATGTTTCTTAAGCTGGGTGGTTGGTACATGGGCATTTGTTTTATTGGTGTTCTTTATACCTTACAAATATTTATTGTAGTGATACTGCCTCGGAAACCCAAGGGAAGGTTGTTGTGAGTCGGGTCTGACTCTACGGCACATAACAACAACAACAACAACATTCAATATTTAACAAGGAACTTATTTTTAAAAGTAAGAATGAGAGATGAAGATGTGATCGCCTCTTTTGAGCAATTATATTGTGAAGTGAGGCAGAGAAACTGGATAATAATGAAAAAATGATATGGGATAAAAGGAGATAGTCTTTTTGTATTGTTTTATTTTAAAGATGAGTGATTCCAAAGTAAAGTTTCTGATTCAAAGGAGAGTCATATGCTCTATAGAACCATACCAGCAGGTGAAAAAGTCACAGCATGATGTGTTTATTTATTTAACCAGATTCTTGCCTTGGAATAATAATTTTTTTTCTCAGTTTGCAGTCTGGGTTCTCTTCCAGTATAGAAAACAAATACTTCATTGAGTCCCTAGAATTCCATACCAAAAACTGTGACTTAATTATCTTAGTCTAAAAAATTTTCAGATCAGATATTGCAATCAATTACTTGATACATTTAAGCCTTTTAAACAACATCATAAGGGAGTAAGATAAAGGTGAAAGCATATTTCTTCTTACTAGCCAGAGGATAAACAATGAAATAAAACTGTTTACAAGCCATTTGTGTATACTGTTAATAATTATTTAATGACATATAACTTCAGAATGCTTCAAAGACAACTGAGTAATCACTGAACTGTGCAACTTACTTGATTTCTGTCTATATTTAAAAACATTCTAGAGGTAGACAAGATAATGGAACACACTTGAATAACGACGTGCTTTTTCGTCTGTTTTTTCTGTATGGTTTGTCTGCGGAATCATTTTTCCCTCCAACAGGCTGTGTGGTTCCAGGGGCTGGTGCAGTTGAAGTGGCAATAGCTGAAGCTCTTATTACAGACAAGCACAGTGTGAAAGGAAGAGCTCGTCTTGGAGTCCAAGCTTTTGCTGACGCCTTACTCATTATTCCTAAGGTAAAACTATTCTGATGTCCAAAGGAACAACTGAGTAGACATAAAGGTTTTTGACTGCAAATTGCCCATATTATTCAACAGCAGAGCAGAAAGACAGGTACTTATTTGAAAATACAGTTTTTCTCTTACATATTTTACAGCAAAAACTTGGAAATTTTGGTGATAAAAGTTTAGAATGCTTACAGAAGCTCCATGAGATAGCTAGATTACTCCCTTGCTTCCTTCTTGAAGTATGCTTCTTGAGAGTAGCTCCAAAAATTTCCTTCAGAAATAGTTCATAATTAACTAATCATGGTGAAAAAGTTTAGAACTAAAAATTTCATTAGATTTTAAGATAGATCTTTATTTTGTTGGTGGTATCCAAAGTGTTGTGATTTTAAGTTGTGAAAGGTAAGGACTTCAGGCTGTTTAGCACTCCCATATGCTAGCTTGCATTTGTCATTGTCATTATAATTCCTATAGAAAGGAAGAGAAACCAGATATTTCCCATGTGGCAAGAGAGGAACAGAGAAATACAGTTCCTTTTTTCTTTGCTTAATCTGGTTGTGAACTACTTAGAAATACAGGAAAACTATTTCATATATGCTATTATCATGAATTAAAACATGACTCATAATGCTAGCTAAGGTTCCTGCTTGATAGTTGCTGTTCATATTATCCATGCTTTGTGGGATCTTTGTGAACCAGATTTCTTTTTTTCCTAAGGAGTGGTCCTGTAGTTGACACAATTTGGTAAGCATGATACACATTGGTGATACCTTTTTCCTCCTCACGTTTGGGACGACTTGGAATATGAACCTGGTTTGGAATGTAGATACCTCATCCCTGTTGCCCTAGATCACGGCTGTCCTCAAGGAGATGAGGGGCACAAAGGTGCTGCAAATATGCAAATGTCTAGGAACAACTGGGAGACATGTGGCTGGAGGGATCAGAGGAAAAAGAATACTATACTACTTTCCCAGTTTTATATTTAATCTTTTGCATGCAGGGAAATTAGTGCAGTTGGTTGGGGATGGGTCGCCTTAATGTCCTCTTTAGAATTAAGTGTAATGGGCATAAGATAAGTGATTATTTAAATATAAAAATTACTAGAAAGACAATAATTTGATTTAGATTAAGAATGAAATTCCTCAAAATAAGAATACCATGATTAGCATGTTATGGATGTGTTTTCACAAAACTAGTGAATAGTGCCTTATTTTCCATATTTGATATTGAAGTACATATGTGTAGGTATTCCAAAAAAATTTATTATTTTTATTTCTAAAGGTTCTTGCTCAGAATTCTGGTTATGACCTGCAGGAAACACTATTAAAAGTTCAGGCTGAGCATTCAGAATCAAAACAACTTGTTGGCATAGATTTGAATACAGGTAAGAAAGTAAAGAAAAATTGTTGTTGTTATGTGCCACTGAGTCGGACCGAGCCATAGCGACCCCTCCTTGGGTTTCCGAGGCAGTATCACTACTGAAGTAGATTGCCCCATCTTCCTTCTGTGGAGTGGCTGGTGGGTTTGAACCACCAGCCTTCTGGTTAGCAGTCAAGTGCCTTAGCCACTATGCTACCAGAGCTGCTTTATAAAGGAAGAGATTTTAATATAGTGACCCAGATTTTATAAGAGAATGAGGGTTTAGGTGACTTTTGATATTTAAATTTTAGTTGTCTTTGTTGTTGTTGTTGTTATTTGCTGTCGAGTTGGCCCGACTCATAGCGACCCCTCCTTGGGTTTCCGAGGCAGTGTCACTACAGAAGTAGGATTGCCCAACCTTCCTTCCGAGGAGTGGCTGGTGGGTTTGAACCGCCAGCCTTCTGGTTAGCAGTCAAGTGCCTTAGATGTCTTTAGTTTACTCTTAAACTTCTTAAAATATTTATTCACTTAAGAAATAGGTACTAAATGCTTATTTTACTCTTGGGATTCATCACAGAGCAAAACAGACAAAAATCCCTGTCCTTGTGAGTTTATGTTCTAGTGGGAAAAGACAAGCAGTAAATAATATGCTTAATATGAGCTGACCATTTACATTAGGTAGATACACTCCTTGGAAAGGTCTATCATGGGAGTATAGAAGGGCTGTGTATGCACAGGGAGGCAGCTCAGGGGGCAAGAGTGCATGGGAGGGAAGGACACAAGGAAGAGGTAACTATGGGGAGGAAGTGAGAGGGGAGCTGTTGGATTGTAGGAAATTGCCATTAATGTCATGAGAGAAAGATTTTGTGAGCTACTGTACGGAAAGTGAATATACTCTAAACTTTCATCCAAATCACAATAAAAAATATGCTTAATTAATAAGTACAATTAACATTTCAGAAAATAAGTCCTAGGGGAAAAAAAAGAGTAATATAAAGATGATCATGAATGCTAGCACAGAAAGGCAGGGGCATGGAGAAGGTTGTAATTTTGAATAGAAGTGTGACATGGTCTGGTTATGCTTAAAAGGATCACTCTGGCTACTCTGTGGAGAGGAGTCTACTGAGCATCTAGAAGGTTGGGGTTGCCATTAACTGACTTGGACGGTGGGGGGAGCAGGTTCTGACATGGGCTATCAGCATTTGGTTTAGGGAAAGTTAACTTTAAAGTGTCTATAGACTTCCAAGTGAAATAGGTAGCTGTATGAGTCTGGAGCTCAAGAAATATCTGAGCTAGAGATTCATTTTTTTTTTTTTTAATTTTTAAAATTTTTATTGTGATTTGGGTGAAAATTTACAGAGAAAATTCACTTTCCATACAACAGTTCACATACACTTTGTTTCATGGCATTGACTACAATTTACCCCAATGAAACAGCTCCCCTCTCGCTTCCTCCCGATAGTTACCTCTTCCCTGTGTCCATCCTTCCATGCGCTCCTGCCCCCTGAGCTGTCTCCCTGTGCATAAACAGCCCTTCTTTCTCCCATGATTATTCTCTCCAAGGAATGTATCTACCTCAGGTAAATGTTCAACTCATATGCCTGTCTTTTGTTTGGCTGGAAGCCACAAGTGTGGGTTCAGTTCCAGACCTGAAGGGCAGCTAGGGGCCATAGTCTCAATGGTTCACTCAGGCTCTATCAGACCACCAAACCTGATCCCCTTTATTATTATTATTTTTTTTTCCAAATGAATCTGAGTTTTGTTCCACATTGTTCTCCCTCTCTATCCAGGATCTCCTCCATAGATTCCTCTCTGAATGGTTGACAGTGGTAGCTGGGCACCACCTAGGTCTTCTGGTCTCATAGTCATATAGGCTGTGGATCCCATCGTATACCAGTTGCCAGGACTAATTGTTTCCATGAACCTTTGGTTTTCTTCATTCTTCTTTGCTCTGGACGAGGAGAGACCTATCTTTGCATCTAGATGGCTGCTTGCAAGCTTTTAAGATCCCTGTCGCTACTTGCCAAAGTAGGAAGTGGAACTATGTTTTGTGTAGTATGTTATGCCAATTGAGCTTGATGTCTCCTGCGACTATGGGCTTGAGCCCACCGGTTCAACTATTCAGTCCCTCTGGGTAGTTGGCTGTAATCAAGAAGTGACTACAACCTTGTCCCTTGTCAGTTGAGCTGGAGATTCTTAATAATAATTTCATCTAAGATGAATCTGTCATTCTAAGATGCAGCAATTTGTCTCTCTCTGTCTGGAGCAAAGAAGAGTGTAGAAAATCAAAGACTCAAGCAATTAATCCAAAGGACTAATGGACCACAGTAGCTACAGGCTCTACTGTCCTGAGACCAGAAGAACTAGATGGTGCTTAGCTACCATTACTGACTGCTCTGGTTGGGATTACAATGGAAAGTCTTAGACAGAGTGTGAGAAAAATGTAGAACAAAATTCAAAATCATGAAAAAGACTAGACTTACTGGCTTTTAGAGACTGGTGGAAACCCTGAGACTATGGCTCTTAGATAGTCTTCAAACTTAGAACTGACCGCACTCCCAGAGATCACCTTTTAGCCAAATAATGCTTTTGTTGTTGTTGTTATGTGCCGTCGAGTCAGCTCCGACCATAGCGACCCCTCCTGGGGTTTCCAAGGTGGTATCACTACGGAAGTAGATTGCCCCATCTTCCTTCCAAGGAGTGGCTGGTGGGTTTGAACCGCCAGCCTTCTGGTTAGCAGTCAAGTGCCTTAGGTGCTATGCTACCAAATAGATAGGCCTATAAAGTGAACCATGACACCCATGAGGAATGTGTTCCTCAGAAGAGTCAACCAGATGAGACCAAAAGGGCAGCATTTCCCCAAAAACAAAGTTCAGAAGGTAGGAAGGGGTGGGAAAGAGGGACTGATGGAAATGGGAAACTAGAGAGGAAGTTGGAAGAGTGCTGTTACATTGAGGGTATTGTAACTAACATCATAAAGCAAAATGTCTATAAATTGTTGAATGGAGAACTAATTTTCTCTGTAAACTTTCATCCAAACCATAATGATACTACTACTACTACTAATAAAGTCTCAGAGTGTAGATAATTTAAATACAAAAGAATAGTTAAGATCTCTTGAGGAGTGAGTATATATAGAGGAGAGAAGAGCCCAGAACTGGACCTCCAACATTAAGAACTTGGAGAAGAAGTAGATAGTTAGCAAAGTAGATAGAGGAGGAGCTACTAGTACAAAAGAATGAAAACCAGGAGTGTGTGGTATCCTGGAACACAGTTGAAGAAAGAATAGTTAGGAGGGTATGACAAGTGTTACTGATAAATGAGGTCTGAGAATTGACCATTGAATTTAACAACATGATGTCATTAGTGACCTTGACAATAATAATTTTGGTGGTGTAGTAAATATTATTAGACTATGCCAGCTAATATTAGTAGAATACATCAGGTTTGTAATATTCAAATAATTTGCTTTTACTTTGTAGGTGAACCAATGATAGCAGCAGATGCAGGAATTTGGGATAATTACTGTGTGAAAAAACAACTTCTTCACTCATGGTAAGCTTGTATTAATATGAAGAGGGAAAAAATAACTTCAGGGACATAATTGATACCATTAAATTTTTAAAAATTACTTTTGTCATCATACAGTGGAAAAATTGTAAAGTATATGAGAAGATGTATCTAGTTGTGAACATTAGCTTTTGTCATTTTACAGTCCCTTTTATATTTTAGTTCTATTATTGTAAGTTGTAGGAATGGTTAATCTCACTGCTTATTTAGTAGGAGTAGGGGGAGAAACTTTACCTGCATAGTGGAAAAATCAAGTGATGTGTTAAAAATGAGCTCAGTTTTGCTGGAATATAAAAATGAGCTTCTTACCTAATCAGTAAAGGAGTTGAAATTATACTACAGGAGGTGATATTTGTATTTATAAAATCTCACACTTGAAGAACAAAATATGCTTCAGAGTGAATTGGTAGGCGTTACTCACCTTATCATCTTTTTTCTCAGCACAGTGATTGCTACCAACATTCTCCTGGTTGATGAAATTATGCGAGCTGGGATGTCTTCTCTCAAAGGGTGATTGAGTTCAAAGTCAACTTCTCTTGGAAGCTGAGATTTAAGACATCTGGCATCCAACTACCATTATGTAGCCCAGGCTATTCTTAATTTTTATACAATAAATGCAGTTTGTATTTGTTGATCTTGGCAGTCTCAAAAATATTTTATCAAAGTATAAAGAGCACAAGAAATATTTTCATAGTAAAGGAATAATAATGGAAATTTTTTTACCCTAGAGTCTTAACTCCCCAACTCTTTATCTCATGCTACTGTGATTTCCATAAGATAGAATCTATTATAATTCATAGAGCTTTTAGACAATTTTTAATTAACAAAATATGGAGCACAGGTTTTAGAGCACCCAAGTCAATTTCCAATGTATAAGAAAGGTAGCGATATAGTAGGACTAAATGTTTTATTCTCTCTCAAAACTCCTTCAGTAACTACCTGTCACCACTCTTTTTCTCTCATACATATGGCATTACTTTATGACTATAGGAGCTTTGGTGGTACAGTTGTTAAGGCATTTGACTACTAAACAGAAGTTTGGTGGTCTGAATCCACCAGCTGCTCCATGGAAGAAAGATGAGGGAGTTTGCTTCTGTAAAGATTTGTAGCCTTGGAAACCCAACGGAGGTCACTATGAGTTGGAAATGACTTAGTGGCAGTGAGTTTGTGAGTATAGCTTTGGCTTGCGTTGATATATAATATCTGACTCAGTTTACTTTGTATATAGTTTATTACATTTTACCTAGCTCTGTTGTAGTCATTAATTTATGCTTCTGTGCTAGCTCTTCGACTAGAGGATGGTATAGACAGGTTCCATTTGGAAAGGGGGAGCTCTGGTGGTATAGTGCCTAAGGCATTTGACTGCTGACCAAAAGGCTGGCACTTCAGACCCACTAGCCACTCCTCGGAAAGAAGACTGGGCAATATACTTCTGTAGAAATACCATCTTGGAAACCAAGGAGGGGTCTTTATGAGTTGGGATCAACTATATGGCAAGAAAATTTAGGGAGCTCTCTCTTGTGGTGTAGTGCATAAGGCACTTGACTGCTAACCAGAGGGCTGGCGGTTCAAACCCACCAGCCGCTCCTCGGAAGGAAGATGGAGCAGTCTACTTCTGTAGTGATACAGCCTCAGAAACCCAAGGAGGGGTCGCTATGAGTTGGAGTCGACTCGGCGGCAGTGAGTTTGAGAGTTTTTTATTTGGAAAGGTGAGATTGTTGGCACTAACGCTAGAAAATAGTTTTGACCTTGGATGCATTAGTTCCTTATAGGTATTACAGCAATATATTTTTTTGTTCCAAGCTCTAGAATTAATCTATTATACTTTCTATTATTATTGTGATTAACTTCTTTCCATGGATGCCAGGTGATAAGAGATTAAAATACGGCAGTTACATTAATGGAGCTTCTACGTTTTAGTACATATAGGAGAGCATTCCTTTAACTACTTAATGCCTTAGTTGAGAGCCTACTATTTTATAGCGTATCACTTTTAGTTAATATGTTGTCAACATTGCTCCAAGCTAATCATACTTTTCTGGCTATATGACATTTCACTATATGGTTATATTATAGTTTATTTAACCAATTGTTTCCCTTTTTTGCCATTACAAACAAAGCTCCATTATTAATCTTTGTTCTTATTCTATAGGATTGAACAGGCATATCAGTCATATTGCCAGGGCTTTTTAGTGTAAAATGTTTAAATTATAAGATATTCCTAATATGCTCAAAAGTACAGAAAATAATATAATAAACACCCTTATATCCTCCAGCTAACTTTAGCAAATAGTAACATTTTACTATAATTGCTCAGATTTTCTTTAAAGAATAAAAAGGTATGCTGTGTTGTTGTCTGGTGCTGTTGAGTCAGTTCAGACTCATAGCAGCCCTGTGTACAGTAGAATGAAAATCTGCCTGGTCCTGTGCCGTCCTCACTGTCGCCATGCTTGAGCCTATTGTTGTAGCCACTGTCTCTGTCCATCTTGTTGGGGCTCTTCCTCTTTTGTGCTGACTTCTAACCCTCTACTTTACCAAGTATGGTATCCTTCTTCAGAGAATGGCCCTTCCTGATAACATGTCCAAAGTATGAGAGATGAAGTCTAGCCGTTCTCATTTTTTAAGGGGCATTCCAGCTCTACTCCTTCTAAGATAGATTTGTTAGTTCTTCTGGCAGTCCATGGTGCACTCACTATTCTTTGCAAACACTGTAACTCAAAGCCATCAATTCTTTTCTTGGTTTTCCTTATTCATTGTACAGCTTTCACATGTATATGAGATGGCTTGGATCAGGTGCGTCTTAGTCCTCAAAGTGACATCTTTGCTTTTTAACACTTTAAAGAGGTCTTTTGTGGCTGATTTGCCCAGTGCAATATGTCCTTTGACTCCTTGACGCTACTTCCATGGGCATTGATTATGGACCCAAGTAAAATGAAATTCTGGACAACTTCACTTTTTCTCCATTTATTGTGATGTTGCTTATTGGTCCAGTTATGAGGATTTTTGTTTTCTTTATGTTGAGGTGTAATCCATACTGAAGGCCGTGGTCTCTGATCTTCATCAGTAAGTGCTTCAAGTCCTCTCTGCTTTCAGCAAGCAGGTCAGTTAATGACTCTTCCATCAATCCTCATGCCGGACCCTTGATTATATAGTCCAGCTTCTTAGATTATTTGCTAAGCATATAGATTGAATCAGTGTGGTGAAAGGATACAATCCTGACACACTTTCTGATTTTAAACCGTGCATTATCCCTTTCTCTGTTTGAAAAACTGCCTCTTGGTCTATGTACAGGTCCCACGTGAGCACAATTAAGTGCTCTGGAATTCCCATTCTTTGCAATGTTATCCATAATTTATTATGATCCACACAATTGAATGCTTTTGCATAGCCAATAAAAGACAAACATCTTGTAGTCTCTGCTTTCAGCCAGCATCCATCTGACATTAACAAGGATATTCCTTGTTGCACATTCCCTTCTGATTCCAGCTTGAATTTCCGGCAGCTCCTTGTTGATGTACTGCTACGACTGTATAGGATATGATTAAAGTGCCACCTACTCCCATGCATTCCGTATGATATTTTTCTCATCCTTTCTCCCTAGAGGTAAAAGATTACCTTTCTCCCTAGAGGTAAAATCACACATATCATTCCCATGTAATTAAAAAAACAATGACTTTGAACACATCAGTATATACCTAAAAACTCACTGCCATCGAGTCGATTCAATTCATAGTGACCCCTCCTTGGGTTTCTGAGGCAGTATCACTATGGAAGTAGATTGCCCAGCCTTCCTTCCAAGGAGTTGCGGTTGGGTTTGAACCTCCAGCCTTCTGGTTAGCAGTCAAATGCCTTAGGCACTATGCCATCAGGGCTCCCTGAGTATGTACCTAGAACAATGTAATATATTCTTTTTGGGTTTTTAAAATGTACATTAGTATCATTCTCTAGATATACTTTCACTGTTCTTTTTTCCCACTTAACATTATGGTTTTGAAATTTATCCATTCATTAATTTTAGTTGTTACAGAGTATTGCAGTGTATTTCTGTATTATAATATATACATTGATAGGCCTTTAGTTTATTTCTAGGAGCTCTGGTGGCATAATGCCTAAGGCATTTGACTGCTAACCAGAAGGCTGGTGGTTCAAACCCACCAGCCACTCTTTGGAAGGAAGGTTAGACAATCTACTTCCATAGTGATATTGCCTTGGAAACCCGAGGAGGGGTCTCTATGAGTCAGGTCTGACTCCATGGCAGTGAGTTTCGTTTTGTTTTGTTTATTTCTAATTTTACAGTGCTTTAAACAACATTGCATTGAATTTCTTTGCACATTTCTCCTTAGGCACTTAGGTTGAGAGTTTTCCTAGGATTATACCTAGAAGTGGAATTGCTGGTGTTTAGGGCTTTTCATCTTTACATTTACTAAGTGATTATATGGGAGCTCTGGTAGCATAGTGCCTAAGGCACTTGACTGCTAACCAGAAGGCTGGCAGTTCCAACCCACCAACCACTCCTTGGAACAAAGGTTGGGCAATCTACTTCCATAGTGATACTGCCTTGGATACCCAAGGAGGGGTCACTATGAGTCGGGTCCAACTCGACAGCACATAACAACAACAATAAGTGATTATACCAATTTACATTCTCCTTTGCAGTGTGTATCAGTTACCATTTCCTTATGATCTTATCAAGTCTTGGTATTATTAAACTTTAAATTTTTGCCGATTTGAATGTTATAAAATGATATCTCAATAGAAATTACTTTGATTACTAGTAATATTGACCTTATTTACATATATCTATTGCCTTTTCTAAAGAGCTCTGGTAGTATAGTGGTTAAGGCATTTGGTTGCTAACTAAAAGATTGGTGGTTCAAATACACCAGCTGCTCTGTGGAAGAAAGATGAGGCAGTCTGTTTCGGTGAAGATTTATAGCTTTGAAAACCCAGTGGGAGTCGCTCTGAGTCAGAATTGACTTGATGACAATGAGTTTGGTTTGGTTTTTATTGCCTTTTCTAGCCACTCCTTGGAAGGAAGGTTGGGCAATCTACTTCCGTAGTGATACTGCCTTGGAAACCCATGGACTCACCACTATGAGTCAGATCTGACTTGACATCAGTGAGTTAGTTTTAGCTCTGTGAAATTGCTTGTTCATATTGTTCACCATTTTTTTCTATTGGTGTCTTTCAGTCTTTCTAATTGGTGATATACATATATATTATAATACTTATTCCTAGTTTGAGGCTTCTCTTTTCTTTTTATTAGGATTTGGGTGAAGATTTACAGAGTAAATTCACTTTTCATACAGCCGTTCACATATACTTTGTCTCATGTCATTGACCAAAATTTACAAT
>NW_006921629.1:368306-376381 GCF_000298275.1 Orycteropus afer afer
GCTGTGCATGGGGTCGCTATGAGTCAGAAATGACTCAACGGCACTTAACAACAACAACAACAAAATTTATCAAATATTTTCTTTTTAGTTTGTGTTTCTATATAAAAAATTATTCTGTACTTAAATCATAAAGACATTTTCCTAAATTTTATGAGTTTAAAAATTTTGCTTATCACATTTAGACCTTTAATTCATTTGGAATTTATTTTTGTGTATGGTATGGGGTGGATCTAATTTTTTTTTTTTTTTCATATGGCTAACCATATGATCTCACAATGATTTGTTATGCCACCTCGGTCATATACCAAGATCTTAGTGCCTTCCAGTGGATTTATTTGGGTTTGTTTTTGGCCTCACTGTATTGTTCCATTGGTCTGATAGATTGTCACTACAACAATATAACATTGTTTAAATTCTTAAAACTTTATTAAAAAAAAGCCTCGATACCTGGTAGGTCACTTTCTCCCACCCCTTTATTTTCTTCAAATTTTTTTGACTGTGCCGGGATCTTTTCCTTCTTCTAAATGAATTTTAGGTTCAGCTTGTAGAATTAAATATTTAAATTGGAATTGCAGTGACTGCATAGATTATTTCAGGAAAAATTGGCATTTTAATATATTGAGTTCTCCCACTTGTAAATATTTTTTGTCACTTCATTTATATCATCCTAAGTGCTTCAATAAAGTTTTTTTTTTTAAATTAGGAAATGTTTTGTTTTAAATGTTTCCTATAAAAATGCATAACATCTTTGGTTAGATTTATTTCTAGGTATTTTGTTTTAGAAGCTATTGTGAATAGGGTCTTAAAAAATTATATTTTTAAATTGTTTGTTGCTATACTATAGGTACCCTGTGGAGTTTTATATATTGACTTTTGTATTCTACAACTTTGCTGAACTCTCTTATTTGTGGAATAGTGTGTAGATTATTTCAGAATATCTGTGTTGATAATGAAGTGTCTAAGAAGAACAGCAGTATAGTTATTTTTTTCTTTTCCAATCCTTATACAATTTCTTCTGTTTTCCTATTTTATTGCACTGGCTAAGACCATTAGTCCCATGTTGAATAGAAGCAATGATGGTGGTTACTGTTATTCAGGTTCTTCCTCTAAAAGGAATATTTCTAGTATTTTACTCCCCCCACTTCCTTTGCTGTGAAATGTTGGTGGTAGTTGCATAAGGTTAAGCCTAATCCTTTCTATTTCTGTTTGACTTTTTTAAAAATATAATTGTTGAATTTTATCAAATTATTTTCCATATACATTGAGTTTTTTCTTTAATCTGTTTATGTTCTGACCTAATTTAATAGACTTTCTAATGTTAAGCCATTCTTGCAATCCTGGGAAAAGCAGTATTTCATTGTGATATATCATATTTTATTCATTCTGAAATACATATATTTTTTTCACATTTTAACATTTGTATGATTAGAATATGCTTTATAGTCAATTTGGTGGTGTTCTCTGCTATCAAGTCAGACCCTGACTCATGGTGATCCCAGAGCAACCTTCCTCATGATCAGTTGCAGACCAGACTGTTGTGATCCATAGAGTTTTCGTTGGCTGAGTTTTTGGAAGTAGACCTCCAGGCCTTTCTTTCTAGTCCACCTTAGTCTGAAGCTCTGCTGAAACCTGTTCAGTATCATAGCAACATGAAAACTTCCACTGACTGACAGGTGGTGGTTTCACTTGAAGTACCCTGGTTGGAAGTCAAACCTGGGTCCACCACATAGAACGCGTGAATTCTACCAATGAACCACCAGGGCTCCCCCTTATAGTTGATGGTAGCTTCTAATTGCTCTTGGTCCTATTTGGTCACCTGTAATTTTGTAGTGTTTCAGTCAACAACCATTTAAGGATCACATAAGGAAGAAATATGAGTCTTGGTTATTGTCTGCGAACATTCTGTTATCATCTTCTGGTAAATTAAAGAAAACTTCAGCATCAAAAGTTTCAGAATGTATGTCAGTAGCTTAGATGAAAACACCTGGGACAATAGTAGAATAGTATGAAATGTTGTGCTACACATTATGATGTCAAGAATAAATATTAAAGACTGAGTTGAAAAGTGATTTAGAAGAGTTAGGCTCTGAATGTGAAATTTTTAAAATACCTTACCTCATTTATTTTACTTAAATTTTTCATGTTATGAGTGCATAAGAATGATACATGATAAAAAGGTCTAGAAATAAAAAGCTCCTTCAATAAGTATGAAATAAAATGTATATATGATAAAAGAAAGCATAATGTCATGGTTGAAGTGACAGCATTTTTCTTTCTTAGTATATAGAGTAATGGTGCATCTTATAATCAGTGACATTTTAGATTTGATGAAATATGGTCCTGCTTTTTTATATGTTGTTCGACTCAGTGTTAGTATTTAAGTTTTTTTGTGTGTTCAAAGCAGCATTGGCTTATAATTTTACTGTTCTACTATCCTTGTCTAATTTTTATATCAGTGACATACTAGCCTTTTAAAATGAGTTGGAGAATTTTTACTGTTTTTCTTTTTTTTTTTGGATCAGTTTGGTGGAGGGTTATCTATTAACAGCTTTTTCTGGGCCTAGTAGTTTTTTAAATGGGAGGGAAAAATTTTTGACTATTGATTTAATTTTCTTCATTGTTTTAGGTCTTGGGTTTTCTATTTCTTTTTGAGACAGTCTTGTTAACTTATATTTTTATAGATATGCTAAAAAATGTTGTTTCCTCTCTTTAAGTCTTATTTTATATTCTTTTACTCTAATGATGACAGCTGTTTTTGAGGCGGGGTGGGATGGAGTGTATGAGATATTTTTCTATTATATTTTTTTCCCTATCCTCTTACTTTGTTTTTAGGTTTTAAGTGTGTCTCTAAAAACAGCCTTTAGCTAGACTTTATTATTTCTTAAAATTCAATCTGACAATATCTTTTAACTGGCAAGTTCAGTTAATACTGCATTTCTTCCATATTATTTTGATGCTTTCTGTTTACTCTCTTTTCTCCTTTAACTACCTTCTATTGGATTGATCGGGAGCTCTGGTAGCATAGTGGCTAAGGCACTTGACTGCTAACCAGAAGGCTGGCGGTTCAAACCCACCAGCCACTCCTCGGAAGGAAGGTTGGGCAATCCTACTTCCGTAGTGATACTGCCTCGGAAACCCAAGGAGGGGTCGCTATGAGTCAGGGCCGACTCGACGGCAAACAACAACAACAACAACAACATTGGATTGATCCAATTGTGTCTGTTCCCCATTTTTTCCTGCTGCTGGTTTGGAAATGATATATCCTATTTTGATTACAGTAGGGTAACTTAACATTTTTAACTTTTGTACTTAACATAAACTCTCTGCTCTTCCCTAACAGTACAAGATCTGAGAACCTTGCATTGTTTAAAATATAGTCATTCCTCCTTGTTTTACATGTGTTCTTATTTAGTATTTTAATTCCATCTTTATAATCCTCTAAATTAGTCATCATCATCATAATAATTATTTTGTACATTCAGTTCCTTTTAAGATTTTCCATTTCTTTGCCAACCATTTCTTCCTGTCCTTCTAGTGCAAGTCTTGTAGTAATACTTTCTTAGTTTTGCTTGACGTAAAAGTCTTTATTGCCCTCACTATTGAGTGCCCACCCAATTGAGCTGAGTGGAGAATTCTGTTAACTTATTTTTTCTCAGCATATTGAAAATATTATCCTTTTGTCTTCTGCTATTGCTGCTATTGTACCTGCTTTATAATTTTGACAAATATAGCCAAGTTGCCCTCCATGGGGTTGATACCAATTTGTACTCTCAGCAGTTTATACAGTATGGGACTCATTTGTAATTTTTTTTTTTTTTTTTAACTCAGGTAGTATAAACTCATCATTCACATTTGAGCATGATGAAGATCGTGAACTTCTATTTCTTGTAGCCCTGAGCAGAGCAAGTTTCCTTGCTGCTTCACTTGACTGGTGGGTAGAGTTTGTCTATCTTTCTTATTGTGGAAAGGGCAGGGTTTCCAAGGCTCCTGTTTAATTTAGGAGCCTCAATTTCAACCTCTCTTCAAGTATGGCCCTGATTCTGTGTAGGCATTAAGAGCTTGATTCCTAGACCAGATCTTACATCTAGGCTATCTTGTCTTTACTGGCTTCTGTGGTTAACCTTTAGAGCTTCTTACTCTGCCTTGGTTTCGTCTTGAAGAAAATTTCCCTTTCTCAATTTTAAACTTAGCCATATAGCTTTAAAATATGCTGTATTTTATCCAACATTTTTATGTGTTTGTAAATTGGGCGTAGGGAGAAGAGTGGTCCACATTAGCTAAGGCTGCCGTGTGCTAGAACTGCCAGACCTATCTATTTTTAATGTAAATTACTTAACTAATTTTTCTATCTTTTGGAGAGTGGCCAATTTTAAGTACATAAAAAATTCATGACAGTTCCCTTAAAAATAAAGAAGATTTTATCCTCAGATTGTTTCATAAATCTTCCAGTTCCAGTGAAAGTATCATGAGCCAAGAATCGTTATCCCTCTGTCTGCCATTCTTCTAACCATTTGCTTCTTACCTATCTTCTTTTTTACTGTCCCTTTTGTAACAATAACTATTTCTCTGAGATCATTTTATTGGTACCATCACTGTTGCTTTATGTTTTGATCCTGTCTGATAGTCGTACATTACTATCCCCTAGCCTCAAACAATATCACTGTCATCCTAAGATTTTGGCTCTTGAACATAATTCACTTTAATATCTCCAAGTATTAAGGCCTTCCAACAATTTATTCACTCTTCCTTTATAGCTGTCTATATAATTGTCAAAGAAATCTAGGGGAACAAGGATACAATCATTAAGGGCATTCTCAGTGACTCTGTAAATAGTCTTGCTTTCCTTATGCTATTCTAGATTGAGGTGTTTAAGCTTATCAGTGAGGAAATCAAGTGCTTAATGAGATAGATTTAATCTTCAGTCATACTTTTTCTGGCCAGATGTTTTAGGCTATGTAGGAAAGGGACAAAGATGGGAAACTGGAAGATCAGCGTTTTGGTTAATTTTAGTGAAAAACAAACCTATGCTGCTAAGCTATTTATAGACTGCTCTGCAACACAGACTACCCTGCTCTTTGGTTATTCAATAAATATGGGCACTTCTTCTAAAGAGAAGACTTGGGAACCTGAGTTGGACTTTTTCCTAAGGTATTACCAGGCTGCTTGCATTTCCCTAGAGCCCACAGATGGTACAAATGGTTTTCCCACGGGCCTGGCTTGCCATTTTCTCCATGCTCTGCAGAGTCCTTAACAGTACAGAACTGAGCTGATGACAGTCACAATGAGCAATGACTACAGTTTCTTTCCTTTTGAGACTTTCTCAACATTTCTCAATTGCTTAATCCAAGAAACAGCTGGCACAGTCCTATGTCTGCTTGCTGCCTAAGCTAGTCTGGAGCCAAGTGTCTTGTTGGACAAATAGCCTGTGGACCTGGATCTGGCTCTTGCCCATACCTTGGTGATAAATCTAGATGCAGAGGTTGAGGAACAGGTTTGGGCCATATGCTTGCCTGGCAGGTGCTTCACAAAAGCTGAAGATACATAAGGTAAGCCTTCAAAAGCAGTGAGCTCAAAAGGATCTTTCTGATTGCCTCTTTTTATGTAGCTCCAGAGTGGTAGACAAGGGCTAATTTATCATGCGGTGTTTCATAATGGGGGTGCTGTTGACATATGCGAGGCAGCATTCATTGTGCTCGACTGTTCTGTTCATTGTAGGATGTTTAGCATCCCTGGCACCTGGGCACTAAAGGCCAGTTGCTGCTCCCCCTCCCCCAATTCCTTGTGACAGCCAAACGTGCCTCTGCATTTCCAGATGTCCTAGTGCCTAAGGCATTTGACTGCTAACCAGAGGCTGGCAGTTTCAAACCTACCAGCCACTCCTTGCAAGGAAGGTTGGGCAATCTACTTCCGTAGTGATGCCACCTCGGAAACCCAAGGGGGAGTCATTATGAGTCAGATCTGACTTGACAGCAGTGAGTTTGGTTTTTTTGGTTTTCTGAAAGATAGTACCACTGAAGCAAACTTTAACTGTTCAGGAATCTGTGCATTTACTCACTTGTATATCAAATCTGTCCTGGAGGAAGTATAGTCAGAATACTCTTTGGAAGCAGGAATGGCCAGACTTTGTCTTACATGCTTTGGTCATGTTGTCAAAAGGGACCATTCCCTGGAGAATGATATTGTTCTGGTTACCTAGTGCCACTCTGACAAGAATATACCACAAATAAGATGGCTTTAACAAACAAGAGAGTATTCTATGATAATTTTGGAGTCTTTAAATCCAAGTTCAAAGTGCCAAGTTTTGGGGTTTGTGATAGTTGGAGCTGTGTGTCAACTTGGTTGGACCCCAGTTCTGTGTGGTTGTTCCCATGATGGGATCAATGACTGTGTTCTGAGTGGCCAATCTGTTGAAGGGGAGTTTCCCTAGGGGTGTGGCCTGTTTCCAGGATATCCAGGGACATCCTGGGAAGAGAGACATTCTTCTGTGGATCGGGATTCTGTTGTGCGGCCTACAACTGTCCATGAGTGAGCAGTCCACCGTTCGGCCTGGAGATCTTAGATTCATCATTTTTTGGAGTCAACAGCCGGTGTCCTGCCTGCCAGCCTTGGGCTTCTCAGCCCCTGCGGTTGCGGGAGCCAGGAAAGCCTCCAGCTTGATGTTTGATCCAGGGACTTTGGACTTGCTGGCTTTTATATGTGTGTGAGCCATTTTCCTAAGATAAATTTCTCTCTCTCTCTATATATATAAAAGCTTTTCCGGTTTTTGTTTCTCTAGAGAACCCAGTCTAACACATTTGGTATTGGAGTGGTTCTAGAGAGACTAAATCATAAGGATGGGCTTCCTAGATTGGTTCTCCAGTTTGATTAATTTTAATGACACTAGCGACTCTGCATCTGCTAGTAAAGAGGGTGCTACTAATCCGTGGTGTGAGGTGGCAAAATTAATATGCGAAATAGCACCACCAATAGATCAAGTACTTGTGAGAAGTGATGCTCTGGGTGATCGGATAGTTGATGGTTTTCTGCAATTTTGTCAGAATGAGGAGTATAAGGAAGCTGGTTGGTAGGTCCTACTTACACTGGATAAAGTGGTCAAAGAGTGAGCTGAGCTCAAAGCTGCTGAGTCTCGGCTTAAGCGCCACATAAAAGACCTTAGTGCTTCCAGCTGAGCTCTGAAAGAAAGCCTTATATCTTCTATAACAGAGCTCATATTGCTGAAAACCAAACCCAGAGTCTTATTGTAAGGGTGGTTGAATTGCAACGCCAGCTAAATTGCCAATCCAGAATGATGTCTGACGTTAAAGTGAGGGCATTGATTGGAAAAAAGTGGGATCCTGAAACCTGGAATGGGGACATATGGAGAGATAATCAGGAAGATCAGAATATGGAGCCTATAAATTCTGTTGAATCCCTCCCATCTGAATGGATTACTGTAAAACCATTATCCCCTCCCCATGGAGTTTGATGGGACTAGCCAAACCAGTTATGCTGGGTCATTGTTTGAGGCAGAGGCCATGGAAGACATTCCCAAATGCTCCCAGGAACTGCCTCAAGTACCCATTGTTGCTACGAGACCCATAGCTAAAGTCAAGTCCAAGCGAGCCCCAAAAGCTGAAATAGAAAGTGTGACTGAGGAGGTGATACACTGTATCCGAAGAGACCTACTTGATTTCGCTAACATGTACAGACAGAAACCTGGAGAATATGTATGGGAATGGCTACTGAGGGTGTGAGATAATGGTGCAAAGAATTTAGATGGGATCAGTCTGAGTTTATTGATATACGCCCACTAAGTGTGGATTTTTCATTCATTGTCTCAGCTCGAGAGGTGAGGAAAGGAGCTAATAGTTTATTTGGTTGGCTTACTGAGGCATGGATTATGTGTTGGCCTACCTTAAGTCAAGTTGAAGTACCAGACCTGCCTTGGTTTAATGTAGAAGAAGGTATCCAGAGGCTTAGGGAAATTGGCCTGTTAGAATGGATTTATCAGATTAGACCCCTAGAGCCAGAAATGGAGAGTCCAGAAGACACACTTTTCACCAGTACCATGAGGAATAAATTTGTGAAGGGAGTTG
>NW_006921629.1:377646-378320 GCF_000298275.1 Orycteropus afer afer
TGAAGGCACAAGTAAGTTGCATGAGGAAGTGGCCCAAATACCTATGGTCTCCACTCCAGTCACATTACCTTTCCTGTCCCACTCTGCACCTATGGCCTCATGGGGAGTTCCTTATGATCAGTTGATTGAGGAAGAGAAAACTCATGCCTGGTTTACAGATGGTTCTGCGCAATATGTAGGCACCACTCAAAAGTGGACAGCAGTGGCACTGCAGCCCCTTTCTGGGATTTCCTTAAAGGACGGTGGTGAAGGGAAATCCTCCCAGTGGGCAGAACTTCGAGCCATGCATATGGCTGTTCACTTTGCATGGAACAAGAAATGGCCAGATGTGCGATTATATATGGAATCATGGGCTGTGGCTAACAGCTTAGCTGGATGGTCTGGGACTTGGAAGGAGCATGATGGGAAGATTGGTGATAAGGATGTATGAGGAAGAGATATGTGGATAGATCTCTCTGAATGGGCCAAAGGAGTAAAAGTATTTGTGTCTCATGTGAGTGCCCTCCAAAAAGTGACCTCAGCAGAGGAGGACTTTAACAATCAGGTGGCTAGGATGCCACGTTCAGTGGAAACCAGCAGTCCTTTTTCCCTAGCTACTCCTGTCATTGCTCAATGGGCTCATGAACAAAGTGGCCATGGTGGCAGGGATGGAGGTTATGCATGGGCTCAGCAAC
>NW_006921629.1:378710-393069 GCF_000298275.1 Orycteropus afer afer
GCAATGGGCTTATGCTCATGGAATTCACTGGTCTTACCATGTTCTCCATCATCCTGAAGCAGCTGGCTTGATAGAACGATGGAATGGCCTCTTAAAAACACAAATACGGCGCCAGCTAGGTGGCAGTACCTTGAAGGGTTGGGGCAATGTTCTCCAGGAGGCTGTATATGCTCTAAACCAGCGTCCAATATGTGGTTCTATTTCTCCAATAGCCAGGATTCGTGGGTCCAGGAACCAAGGGGTGGAAACAGGAGTGGTACCATTCACTATTACCCATAGTGACCCACTCAAAAAATTGTTGCTTCCTGTCCCTGCTACCCTATGCTCTGTGGGTCTGGAGATCTTAGTCCCAAAGGGAGGAACACTCCCACCTGGAGATACAATACTGATTGCATTGAATTGGAAATTAAGAATGCCACCCGGCCATTTTGGCTTCCTCATGCCTCTGGATCAGCAGACAAAGAAGAGCATTACTGTACTATCTAGTGTGATAGATCCTGATTACCAAGGGGAATTTGGGTTGGCTTTACATAATGGAGGTAAAGAAGAATATGTCTGGAATACAGGAGATTCTTTAGGACATCTCTTAGTACTACCATGCCCTGTGATTAAAGTCAATGGAAAATTACAGCAACGCAATTCTGATATGACTGCTAACGGCCCAGACCCTTCAGGAATGAAGGTTTGGGTTACCCCACCAGGCAAAGAACCACAACCAGCTGAAGTGCTTGCTGAGGGCAAGGGAAATACAGAATGGGTGGTGAAAGAAGGTAGTTCTGAATATCAGCTATGACCATGTGACCAGCTGCAGAAACGAGGACTGTAATTGTTATATTTCTTCATTGTATATGTGCATCAAATATTTTTGTTTCCTTCTGTTATGAACTGTGAAATGTAAATAAGATTAATGTATGCGTGTTAGTGTATCATGTTAGACACAAATATGCCTCTATAATTGTTCTTATTTAGAGATTATATATGGTTAAGAAGATGTGTACAACTGCCAAGTTGACAGGGGGACTGTGATAGTTGGAGCTGTGTGTCAACTTGGCTGGACCCCAGTTCTGTGTGGTTGTTCCCATGATGGGATCGATGACTGTGTTCTGAGTGGCCAGTCTGTTGAAGGGGAGTTTCCCTAGGGGTGTGGCCTGCTTCCAGGATATCCAGGGACATCCTGGGAAGAGAGACATTCTTCTGTGGATCGGGATTCTGTTGTGCAGCCTACAACTGTCCATGAGTGAGCAGTCCACTGTTCGGCCTGGAGATCTTGGATTCGTCATTTGTTGGAGTCAACAGCCGGTGTCCTGCCTGCCAGCCTTGAGCTTCTTGGCCCCTGTGGTTGCGGGAGCCGGGAAAGCCTCCAGCTTGACGTTTCATCCAGGGACTTTGGACTTGCTGGCTTCTATACATGTGTGAGCCATTTTCCTAAGATAAATTTCTCTCTCTCTTTATATATATATAAAAGCTTTTCTGTTTTTTGTTTCTCTAGAGAACCCAGTCTAACACAGGGCTGGATGAAAGCCCCTCAACCTTGGGCTTCAGCTCTGCCTCCTGCTCCTGGCCCACTGAAGCTAGAGGATTTTTCTTCACTCAGACAGCTGCTGGCTGATGAGGCTGACAAGCCCAAGGTTGACAGTAAAAAGGCACAGTCCCAATGTTACCAAATAACATAGCAGGCCACTAATTTAAGTCCAGATGAAGTCCCAAGATTGGCAGGGCATGACAGGCTATTGAACAGCGACTTGGCCACAGGCAGGGTTCAAGCATGCCAAAAGGCTAGAGACCATTCCCAAAGCTGTTTCTTAAATATGGGAAGCAGAGCACATCCCTAAAGCAGCTATTCAGCTGCTCCAATAGGTTCCACCATGGAGTTAATTACCAATCTTACCATGAGGAATAACTACAATCCAGCTGCCCAGCCACTCAACCAGGCCTAACCAAGTTGACACACAAACTTAACTACCACAGATATCATGCTTGGTAAAGTGGAGGGTCAGTGAAAAAGGGGAAGACCCTCAATAAGATGGTTCAACACAGTGGCTACAATGATGGGCTCAAGTATAGCAAGAATTGTGAGGATGGCACATGACCAGGCAGTCCTTCATACTGTTGTACATAGGGTCACTATGAGTCAGAGCTGACTCAATGGCACCTAACAACAGCAGCAGCATACCACCATTTGGATTACCTGATTCTTTGTCTTCACTAAGTTTCAGCTTGAAGAAGTATTCATTTTCTACCCATCCCTCAATCCAGATCGTCTGAGAGTGTGATGGGATATCATATGGGGAGGACAATGGGTAAACCACTTTTGACAGGGATTTGTCTCTATGGAGCAGGGTTGTGCTGGCAGTTAAGAATGCTACCTCTAAAGCCATAAAACACACACACAAACACACACCCACACTGCCATTGAGGCCCATTGGGTTTCTGAGGCAGTAAATCTTTACAGAAGTAGAATGCCCCATCTTCCTTCTGCAGAGTGGCTGATGGGTTTGAAACACTAACCTTCTGGTTAGCAGTCAAATGCCTTAGGCACCGTGTCACCAGATCTCCTTCTAAAGCCATGGTACCTGGAATCGTATTCCATCTTTGCCATCTCTTAGCTGTGTACCTATATGGTTACTTAACCTCAGTTTCCTCATCTGTAAAAGGGGGTAATAGTGGCACCTATTATATAGGATTATTGTGTGGATAAGTTAGTGTGCAACTTGTTTCACACAGTGTTTGGTCCATACTGAGCATTTAAAAACTGTCTAGCTATTATTATTTTTGTTACCGTAAAGTATAGGCATCAGAGAAGGGTTGAAGTATAGTTTGTGATACGTTGTTTGGTGCCACCGAATTGGCTCCATATCATAGTGACCCTATGTACAACAGAATGATGCATTGCCTGGTCTTGCGCCATCTTCACAATTATTGCTATGCTCGAACCTGTCATTGCAGACACTGTGTCAGTCCATCCTATTGAGGGTCTCCCCCTTTTCACTGACCCTCTACTTTTCCAAGCATGATATCCTTCCCTAAGGATTGGTCCCTTCTGAAAACATGACTAAAGTATGAGAGAAAAGGTGTAGCCATTCTTGCTTCTAAAGAGCATTCTGGCTGTACTTCCTTCGAGACAGATTTGTTAATTCTTCTAGCAGTCCATGTTGCATTCAGTATTCTTTGTAAGCACTCGAATTCAAAAGTATCAGTTCTTCTTTGCTCTTCCTTATTCATTGTCCAACTCTCACATGCATATGAGGCAATTGAAAATACCATGACTTGGGTCAGGAGCACTTTAGTCTTCAAAGTGACATCTTTGCTCTTTAACACTTTAAAGAGGTCTTTTACAGTAGATGTGGTATGTTGCTTGATTTCTTTTTTTTGTTGTTGCAGATGTTACATTATAAGTGTTGTTTGTTTGTTTGTTTCTTTTTAGTTTTTTAATTTTATTGTGCTTTGGGTGCAGATTTACAGAGCAAAATTTGTTTTACATTCAATAGTTCGTGTGCATTTGATTTCACGTCCCAGTTACCATCCCTGACTATAACAAACTCTCCTCCCCTTCTGTCCCTTTGACTACTCCCTCCCTGTGCCCTTCTTAACTATGCACTCCTGTCTGTCCATCTTTCCCTCTAAGTGAATACCGTCCCTCTGGTGCTCCATGGCTGATTGCTCTAAGGGGTGTATTTCCTTGAGTAGGTGGGTGCATTGCCTCGGAATAGGTGTTCTGCATGTAGGTCTTTCTTCTGTTGGGCTGAGAGCCAATCCTTGGGAGTGAGTCCAATTCTAGGCCCGAAGGGTAACTCGGGGCCATAGCCTTGGAGGTTCCACCAGACTCTATCCTACCAGTAATTCTGGTCATTTCTTTGTTTTTGGATTTTGTTCCACATTTTTCCTTTGCTTGATTTCTTGACTGCTGCTTCCATGAGTGTTTATTGTGGATCCAAGTAAAATGAAATTCTTGACAACTTCTATCTTTTCTCCATTTATCATGATGTTGCTTATTGGTACAGTTGGGAGGATTTCTTTTTTCTCTACGTTGAGGTATAATCCATGCTGAGGGCTATAGTCTTTGATCTTCATCAGTAAGTGTTTTCTTCAAGTCTTCTTCACTTTCAGCAAGCAGGATTGCATATCACATCCTGCATATCATCATATCTCTGCATATCATAAGTTGCTATTGAGTCTTCCTCCAATCCTGTGGCTGTGTTCTTCATGTAGTACAACTTCTCACATTATTTACTCAGCATATAGATTGAATAAGTATAGTGAAAGGATACAACCCTGATCCATACCTTTCCTGATTTTAAACCATGCGGTATCCACTTGTTCTGTTCAAATGACTGCCTCTTGGTCTATATACAGTTTTCTCATGAGCACAATTAAGTGTTCTGGAATTCTCAGTCTTCACGATATTATCCATAATTTGTTATGATCCACATAGTCCAATGTCTTTGCATAATCAGTGAAACACAGGTAAACATCTTTCTGGTATTCTTTGCCTTCAGCCAAGGTCCATCTGACATCAGCAGTGATACCCTTTATTCCATGTTCTCTTCTGAACCTGGCTTGAACTTCTGGCAGCTTCTCATCAACAGTTTGCCATAACCATTTTTGAATTATCTACAGAAAAATTTTACTTGCGTGTGATACCAATGATATTATTTGATAATTTCCCTATTCCCTTGGATCGTCTTTCCTTGGAAAGGGCAGAAATGCAGATTTCTTCCCGTTGGCCAGGTAGTTGTCTTCCAGATTTCTTGACATAAACAAGTAAGTGCATCCAGCGTTACATTGTCTGTTGAAACATTTTAATTGGCATTCTGTCAATTCCTGGAGCCTTGTTTTTCAGCAGTGCCTCCAGTGCAGCTTGAACTTCCTTCAATACCATTGGTTCTTGATCATATGCTACCTCCGGAAATAGTTGAATGTCGACAGTTCTTTTCGGTACAGTGACTGTGAATTCCCTCCATCTTCTTTTAGTATATGTGCTGCTGAAGCGAGCACCCTTCCATCTTCTTTTGATGCTTCCTGCATCATTCAATATTTTGCCTGTAGAATCTTTCAGTGTTGCAACTTAAGCACATGACAATATTATTTGCAGTGGAACCTTTAGAATGTAGTCTTTTGTTAGGCACATGCTACTCTAAAAAAAAGAAAAAAAAGTTTTCATTTTGTGGATATAGAGCAGAATGACACTGAGTAGGTCAGCAGTCTCAGCCACACCTACCCTGCCAAGGTGATGGAAGGGCTCAGTGACGTAATAATGAAAAAAGCCAGGTACAGAGCAGGTGCTCGTGAATCTTCTTTTCCCTAGTGGCCCTTGTACTTTAGCTAGGAGTAGGATGAATGCTCTTTCTAGAGCTGTGTGCATAGGGTGTGGGCCACAGGGGATCTCTCTGATGGCAGTAACAAGGAATTCTTCTGAGGTCAGTATCTTTCCCATGTTTGAATACTTGGTTTAGTGCCTGCCATTTCACAGGTGCCTGTAAGTGGTTTTTGGATGACTGAAAGAGCAGGGGTTTTAGAGTTAAACTTGTCTTTGCCACTTCCTAGTAAGGTTACTTAACCTCTTGAGTCTCAGTGACTGCATCTGTGTAATACTTGACTTCACAGAATTGTGTGTTGAAAGGATCAGATATGAAAGTTTTGTAAACTTCCCAACCATTGAATGGATAGCATCATCATTGAATTTTATGGGGAGACAAACAGTATGGAAGGCTCCCCTTTGCTCAGCCTGCTTCTCTTCAAGCCATCTTTATCCTGGTTTCTGCCTAAGTATTCCACATAGCTACAAGTATGGACTCTGGAGCCAGCCTGCCTGGTTTGAATCTTGGCTCTGCTCTGCCACTTAACTGGTTGACTCCTTGAATAAATTACTTCTGTGCCTGTTTCCTCATCTATAAAACAGGGATCATAATAGTACCCACCACCACTTGTCTGTCAGTTTGTTGTACTGTGGTGGCTTGCATGTTGCTGTGAAGCTGGAGGCTATGCCACTGGTATTTCAAATACCAGCAGGGTCTCCCATGGTGGACAGGTTTCAGCAGAGCTTCCAGACTAAGACAGACTTGGAAGAAGGAAGGGGCCATCTACTTCTCAGAGAATTGGCCAGTGAAAACCTTATGAGTAGCTGTGAAACACTGTCTGATATATTACTGGAAAACTTTACAAATAGCCCTGAAACATTGTCCGATATAGTGTGCGAAGATGAGCCCCTCAGGTCGGAGGGCACTCAAAATACAACTGGAGAAGAGCTGCCTCCTCAGAGTAGAGCTGACCTTAGTGATGTGGATGGAGTAATGCTTTCAGGACCTCAATTTACTGATGTGGCATGACTCAAAATGGGAAGAAATGGCAGCAAACATCCATTAATAATTGGAACATGTAATGTATGAAGTACAAATCTAGGAAAATTGGAAGTTGTCAAAAATGAAATGCAATGCATAAAGATTGATATCCTAGGCATTAGCAGAAATGGACTGGTTTTGGCCATTTTGAGTCAGACAACTATATGATCTACTATGCCAGGAATGAGAAATTGAAAAAGAATGGTATGGCATTCATCGTCACAAAGAATGTTTCAAGATCTATCCTGAGGTACAATGCTGTCAGTGATAGGATAATATCCATAGACCTACAAGGAAGACCAGTTAATACTACTACTATTCAAATTTGCGCACCAACCACCAAAGCCAAAGATGAGGAAATTGACTTTTTTTTTTTTTAAACCAACTTCTGCAGTCTGCAGTTGACCAAACATGCAATCAAGATGTGTTGATTAACATCTGGTGATTGGAATGCAAAAGTTGGAAACAGAGAAGAATCACCAGTAGTTGGAAAATATAGCCTTGGTGATAGAAATAATGCTGGAGATTGCATGATAGAATTTTGCGAGACCAATGGCTTATTCATTGCAAATACCTTTTTTCAACAGCACAAGTGATGGCTATACACATGGAATACAAAGAAATCAGATCAACTACACCTGTGGAAAGAGGCAATGGAGAAGTGCAATATCTTCAGCCAAAACAAGGCCAGGGGCTGACTGTGGAACAGTCAGTTACTCATATGCAAGTGTAAGTTTAAGCTGACGACAATTAAATAAGTCCATGAGAGCTAAAATAGGACCGTGATTATATCTCTCCTGAATTTAGAGACCACCTAAAGAATAGATTTGATGCATTGAACACCAGTGACAGAAAACCAGAGGAATTGTGGGATGACATCAAGAACATCATCCATGAAGAAAGCAAAAGGTCACTAAAAAGGAAAGGAAGAAAAGACCACAATGGATGTCAGAAAAGACTCTGAAACTTGCTCTTGAATGGAGAGTAGCTAAAGCAAATGGAAGAAATGACAAGATAAAAGAGCTGAACAGAAGATTTCAAACTTCGTCTCACCTACTTTGGTCATTTTGTCAGAAAGGACCATTCCCTGGAGAAGGATCTCATGCTTGGTAAAGTGGAGGGTCAGTGAAGAAGAGGAAGGCCCTCAATGAGATGGATTGACACGGTGGCTGCAACAGTGGGCTCAGGTGTAGCAAGGATTGTGAGGCTGGCATAGGACCAGGCAATGTTTCATTCTGTTGTACGTAGGGTCACTATGAGTCAAAGCCCACTTGATGGCACCTAAGAACAACAACTACAACAGTACCCATTTCATAAGGTTATTGGGAAGATGAAGAGACTTCATAAAATGTGTTAAGAACAGTGTCTGATGACACATGGAGTCATCCCTTGGTATTCAGGAGGGATTGGTTCCTGGACCCCTATAGATACCAAAAAATGTGGATGCTCAAGTCCCTTATATAAAATGGCACAGTATTTGCATATAACCTATGAATATCCTCCTGTATACTTTAAATCATCTCTAGATTATTTGTAATACCTAATACAATGTAAGGGAGCTCTGGTAGCATAGTGCCTAAGGCACCTGACTGCTAACCAGAAGGCTGGCAGTTCCAACCCACCAACCACTCCTCGGAAGGAAGGTTGGGCAATCTACTTCCGTAGTGATACCACCTCGGAAACCCAAGGAGGGGTCACTATGAGTCAGGTCCGACTTGACGACACATAACAACAACAACAATACAATGTAAAAAGAGCTCTAGTGGTATAGTGGTTAAGGCATTTAGCTGCTAACCTAAAGGTCTATGGTTCGAACCTACCAGCTGCTCGGCAGAAGAAAGATGAGGCAGTCTGCTTCCTTGAAGATTTGCAGTCTTGGAAACCCGATGGAGGTCTCTGTGAATTGGAATCAATTAGATGGCAGTAGGGTTGGTTTGAAATACAATGTAAGTGCTTTGTAAATAGCACTTTATCCTCTATCTTAGCCTTTGAGGGATTGCTTTGACCATTTAATTGCTTTTTTCCCCCCTAGAATATTTTCAATGCACAGTTGGTTGGATCCATGGATGTAGAACTCGTCGATATGGAGGGCTGACTGTAGTATTAGTTGCTATTATTATTATTATTTGGTGTCTTCCTTCCCTCTGACTGCTTTTTCCTACATATGATGTCATTTTTTCCCGTCCCCAATGAAATTCATATCCTTATGTCTCTTGTGAATAAGGAAGCACCTCTTCCTCAGTCCCTGTAGCCATCAGCCCCTCCCTCATCATCCCACTTTTCTTTGGTGATGCTTCAGTAGATGGTAAGTAGTTTGTCACCTCCATGTCCTCGTAGAACCTTAAGTGGTAGTAAAGCATGGGGTTGGAATTGGAGGTGCTGCTGCAGCAGGGAATGAAAAGAAGGCTTCTGTCAGGAAGGGTCTCCAGTATCCTGAACCCCATCACCAGAGTGGCCTGAGTCCCCATCTCTAGCCTCTCTAGCCCCATCTCTTACCCTCCCCAACTTCTGCTTATTTCTCTCCAGCCATACTGGCCTCCTTGTTGTTCTTCCTCTCAAGCTTGGTTCTGTCTTAGGGACTTTTTCCTTGGTTTTCTGTTCAGCTTAGAACACTCTTTCCCCAGACTCTTGCATGGCTTATACCCTCACTTAGGTTAGTTTCATTTTCTTTTTAAAAAAGTCACCCTGCCTCTTACTATGCTGTATATTTTGCTTCATTTTTAGACTTCTTCTCTCTACCTGAGATGAAATAAAATGCTTGTTTATTATTCATCTCCCCCACAACAGAATGAAAGATGCTTTCTATCCTCAGTGCCCAGAACAGTACCTGTCACATAGTAAAATCTCAGTGAGCTCTTGTTGACTGAGTGAGTGGCTGGTTAAGGTTGACCTAGGGACACATCCTCTGACCATTTTTGCTCTTTGAGGGATGAGCAAAGACCCCAAGAGGTGGGGAAGAACTCTTTGGTGAGATGAGGTGGAACTGGTTGCTCACTTGGTGGGCTTCAATAGTGAGAATCAGGATGCTGTGCCGTGACTCTGTCTTGGCTGATCCCCACTTTCTCCATTCCTGACCCCAGATTGCTTCAGTAATTGGCCACAGTTAGTTTTCACCACTTGTCAGTCTGTGGTGGCTTGCATGTTGCTTTGATGGTAGAAATTATGCCATCAGTATTATAAATACCAGCAAGGTCACCCTTGGTGGACAGATTTCAGTGGAACTCCTAGACTAAGACAGGCTAGGAAGAAAGGCCTTGTGATCTACCTCAAAAATTAACCAATGAAAACCTTAAGGATTACAATGGAATATTGTCATACAGTGCTGGAAGATGAGCCCCTAGGTTGGAAGGCACTACACAACAGCAGCAGCAGTGAGCTCAAACATATCAACAATCATGAAGATGGTCCAAGGCTGAGCAACATTTTGTTCTGCTATATAAGGTCACCATGAGTCTACTTGATGACCTGATGCAACTAATAACAATAACCAGTTTAAAAAACAACTTCATATACATTGTTTCACTTTTAATTCTTACAGCTATGATAATTATCTCAGTCCACCTTATTATAAGGAAGACTTTTTGAAAAGAGTTGTTCACAGGTAAAAGTGGCTGCCCTCAAGTCAGTTACTTCCCATCCTGGGATATTGGAATTGGGTGGGTCCCACCTCTAGGCATTGGGATGGTTTAGAACTGTCCACAGATAAATGTGACTCTGAGAGGTAGTGAGGCCCCTGGCCTTGGAGACCAAGCCACGGTGTGGCAGGAGAGTTTTGGTACCAGGTAGTCTGGCCCTGGTGGCTGAATTGCATGGACTTTTGCTCCTTTTAAACTTATAGGTTTATGATTCTCCAGTTTTTATCTTTCCCATGAGGATACTAAGGCACAAACACATTAAAAGACTTGCTCAAAGTGGAGATCTGGGAGAGGGGGCGTTTAGATGAGAGGCATAAAATATTCTCAAGCAATGCCTTTAGGTTCCTCTGATTTGTATAAAGCAGCTTGCCCTTGCCCTTCCACAGGCTTGTCCTTGCCTTTGTGCTGGTTCAAGGCAGTGATCCAGAGTACAAGGTTTTTTTTTTTTTAGATCAAAGCTGGCTAGGGCTGACTCCAGGTGGTGGGTGCCGTCGAGGAGACAAGGCTGCTGACGAGGAGACAAGGCTGCTGAAGGGCAGGGCTCCCGTCCCCCATCTCTGGCATCATCGCCTGGCCCAAAGCCTACTTAGGATCAGCCCTACTCCACCTCTCCCCAGCCTCTACATTTTGCTGCAGGCTATTAAGGGCCCCCATCTGCACCATTTCTCATTAATTAAAAATGCTAGGAAACCATCTGTTTGAGAGGAAGCCTCAGAGAGGGGCTGCCAGCCTAAGGCAACATTCTCTTTCATACCTCTCAACTTTCATTGAAAACTTATTTTTAGAATAAAACCTAGGCCCATAAATTGATCTTGCTTTTGGTGGCAGTGATGGAGGGGTGAGCCTGGTGAGCACATAGATGACAGAGGCTCTGGAGTCAGAGGCCATTGTGTTGGACAGAATTTAGGAGGCTTGCATTAGCCAGCCTGTCAGAGTAGAGACAAGGGGCTATGGTGGATATGGGAAGAGAGAGGAACTAAGACCTGGAAGCTGGCAGCTAGAGGCACAAAGGCAGAGATACAGAGGCAGCCCAGCTTGGAGGAATGTATCTTGGGCATGAAGGGAGCCAGGATGCCAGAGTTGCCTCCTAACTCTGACCTGACTGAATGTGGGACCAGGGGCACTTATCCAAGTCAGTTACTTCCCACTCTGGGATATTGAATCAGGTGGGTCCCAGCTTTTGGCAGTGGGGTGATTTAGAGATGGGGAATTTCCTGAGGATCCAGGCATACCTCTGAGGGCCCTCTGGGAGTGGGTGAACCCCTAGTCTTTATCCTGGCTCTTAACTCTTCTTCCCTCCACTCTGGGTTCATGTTCCCATTGTCCCCACCCTGCCTGTCTTTCTGGGAACATTTTAATAGCTGTGAGGTCACTCATTTAATGAGATGAGGGCAGGGCCCCCTGGATACTCTGTCCTCTAGCTAGATTCCTTAGAGAGGTGGCAGGAACCTTTAATTGAAGACCCATCCAGCTCCCAGCTATACACTAAAAGCCGTCAGGCACTGTCTAATTCTGTCCTTTTCAATTTCCCTTTAACAAGGAAGAACAGGAATTATCCCCATTTTCCAGAGAAGGAAACTGATGTCTAGAAAATGATTTTCCCAAGGCCACACACCACTTAGAACCAGAGCTGGTTCAAGAACCCAGGCCTCTTGGTACCAAGGCCAATTCTCTTTCTGCCATACCTCACTGCCTCTTCTGGTCCTCCTGCTCCTTTGGGTTCTAGAGAAGAGAGGATGATGGAGGCAGGGCCGTTGCACCCTGACCTTGGGGAGCCAAGCATATCCAGTCAATGGGGGCACTGCTTGCCTTTGGTTTTCCTGAGGATGACTATAATGCTAGCCAGAAGCAGCTTATTCATCTTTGTGTCCCCAGTGCCGACTGCAGAGCCTCATATAGATCTTCAACCATATGTATTGAGTGAATCCATGAGTAAATGAGTAGGTGAGGGAAGGAAGGAACCTGGCCCTCTAAATTGAACTATTTGGCAAGCTTCTAAGACTCAGAGATCAGAGCTGTGAAAGCCAGGAGAAACCACTTTGTGAATCTAGATTAGACCTGCTCATTTCTTCATTTCAAAGAAAAGGCCAAAAGAGGAAGTGACAGGCCTGAGGTCACAGCCTACTTTATGAGAGCCAGACCTGGAACCCAGGCCTCCTGACTCCTGCTCGCTCTTCTTGCCCTGGGCAGGGATCAAGGACAGAAAGATTTGAGTTGCTTAGAATGGTCCTCACGTCAAGTCACGCCAGCCTCTTTCCATCTAATCTCCCTGAATCAATTTGCAAAACTTCCATTAATACTGTCAGGAAATCTGCAAGCTGTTTAAAGCCACGGCATCGCAGTTACTGCTGGCATAACGGCTACCTGGGGGGACACAGACATTAACGGGATAATTAAAGATTAGCATGGCCTTGGGCAGTTCAACAAAATTTACCTATCTCAGCAGCGTGTTGTAGAAGATCCTCAAGTTATGGAATAGTCTTGCCTTGTACTCAGAACTAGCCCACTAGGCCTTGTCCCTCTGTGGTGAGCACTGCTGTCCCCCAGGTGGCTGGGGTCTTGGGGGAGAGGGACAGTGGAGCAGCAACTCAGCAATTTATATGCCAGATATATATATATATATATTTTTGTTGTTGTTATTTGCCATTGAGGCGGATGTCAGCTATAGGGAGGCTGAAACAGAGTGATACTGCAGAGCAGGGCTTCTCAGTCTGTGATGCAGATCCTCTTAAAATTCTGATTCTGATTCAGCAAGTCTGGGGTGGGGCCTGAGACTCTGTATTTTTAACAGGTTCCCAAGTGATGCCTGTGCTATTAGTTTTGGGACACAGTCACAAAGATGTAGAGGAAAGTCTGAAGTTGAACATGGGGGCTATGGCTCAAACACCAATGAGCGCAGGAAGAAGAGGCCAGCCACCAGGCTGCTTCAGTAGTGTTTTCAAGCCTACCCTTTCTTACTTGAGAGTTTGTAGCACAGGGATTGAGATAGATGGCTCTGAAATCCCGACTGGCTCTGTTCCAAGTCCTGGCTCCAGTATTTAGAAGATGGAGATAATAATTGTTGTTAGCTGCCATTGAGTCAGTCTGCACTCATGATGACACAACAGAATGAAATGCTGTTCATTTGCTGTGGCTCAGACCACTGTGATTCATAGGGTTTTCATTGGCTGAGTTTTAGAAGTAGATCACCAGGCCTTTCTTCCTATAGTCTAGAAGCTGCACAGAAACTTGTTCAGCATCAGAGCAACACACTAGGTTGTTTTGAGGATTAAATGTGATCATTCATTTAAACCATTAACTCTGAACTTGTAGGAAGTGCTCTATCTTTGTTGGTCCTCAAAGACAGTTTTTTATTTACCGCACAGAAAAAATATTTGGAAGATACTATACTTTTTGAAAGGAATATTTAATGTTATATTTATATTTTTTCAAATCTAATTCTTTAATTCTTTAAATTCAGCTTACAAATTCTTATTTTATTTATAAAACTATCAGATTTTATAAGTAATTTTAAAGGGGTGTTTGAATATTTGTTCCAGTGAAACATCTTCAAATATTTAAAATGTTATTTGATAAATTTAATATATTTCATTTTAATGCACTATATTATCTGACTGATAAAGCTTCCCAAGTAATTAAATAATTCTTATAGTTGTAAGAGAACCTTAAGTTACCTGAAATGTTCCAACGGTGTATATGAATTTAAAAAGACTTTTTCAACTTAAAAGCACAGATGTGACTCAATTACTAACTGATGTTTTAAGTTGGAATTAAAGGCTGCCTGTTGACTTGGTACCTAAGGCATTTGACTGCTAACCGGAAGGCTGGCAGTTCACACCCACCAGCCACCCCTTGGAAAGAAGATGGGGCAATTTTCTTCCGTAGTGATACCGCCTCGGAAACCCAAAGGGGTCGCTGTGAGTCAGATCTGACTCGACGGCAGTGAGTTTGGTTTAGTTTGGTTACTCAAATAGGCCAAGTTTTCAAATACTACAAATACCCAAAGAACCAAATAGGCACAGATTCTTTAACACCTAAAAATATTCATTCTGTGGGCTTGAGTGTCTCAAAGACTTCTATATTTAAGGATGAAAAATCCCTATCAACTAAGGAGATAATTATATTGCCCCAAGTAGTTTTTAGGTCACCTCAGGTGATTGGGGTTGCATAATAGAGTTCTCAGCCACAAGACTGACTGGATTCTTGTCAGTGGAATTGATGGAACCCACTAAGCCCCATTTTTAGGTGCTCTATCTTGTAGCATAGTGGCTAAGGTACTTGACTGCTAACCAGAAGGCTGGTGGTTCAAACCCACCAGCCACTCCTCGGAAGGAAGGTTGGGCATTCCTACTTCTGTAGTGATACTGCCTTGGAAACCCAAGGAGG
>NW_006921629.1:393169-398820 GCF_000298275.1 Orycteropus afer afer
GGCAAAACAACAACAACAACAACGAGGGACTCCATAAATTAAAGAAGGTGGTCACACAGTCCATTTGCCAGGATATTTGAGTCCCTTCATTACTCAGCCCTCTCAGTCTTCTCACAGAAATTGGCAACCCACTCCTAGACTGCCACAGTATGGGATTGGATTTGGTATTTGTTTAGCTCTGGAGATATTTAAATATCCCGACTTCAGGCTCCATAAACCTTTGACTTCGGGGACACTACAGTTCTTTTTATATTCTTTCCATTTGTTAGGCTCATACTTCCCTAGATATTAAAAATGACGCTCTTTTGAATTCTGGTTCGAATGGTTTAGTTTAACTTTGTGGTCACAACCCCAGAGGTCATTCTACTGAAATATAAATGTTAGCACTAAATTAGTATTGATACTGGTCATCTTAAAATGAAGAGGAGGGGACTATATGCAGACCCCTGGGATATCCAGGAGGATACCACAAGTGACTCTCAGATTCCTCGGGTCCTAAAGACCCCTGGCTGCTCCTTTCTGGACATTTACTGTGCAGAGGTGTGGGTTGGTGGGGGAGGGTTCAGAGACCTTGAGCAAGTAGCATTACCTCTCTGAGCCTTAGTTTCCTCATTTGTATGAGCACTCAGCTGCTAATTGAAAGACTGTCGATCTGAACCCACCAGCTGCTCCACAGAAGAAAGATGTAGCAATCTGCTTCCAAAGAGATTTCAGCCTTAGAAAGCCAACGGGGTTGTTCTGTCCTGTCCTTTTGGGTCACTATGAGTTAGAATTGACTTGATAGCAATGGGTTTGGTTTTGGTTTGGTTTATAATAAAGATTATAGTAGTTCCCTTGACAGGTTTGTCAGGAGGAGCCAAAGAAATGGATAACAAAGCATAGCACCTGCTATAAAAGTTATGTTCTTGTTCTTTTTCCTCCAATCCATTTTTTTAAAATGGCATTTGCAAATAATGTGCATGTTAGACATTCCCCCCCCCCGCCAACTATGCCGCCTCCCTTTGAGAGGTATTTTCTTAAGTGTGCCATCTAATTTTTTTTTAGCAACATGTTGTTGTTGTTATGTGCGTCGAGTCAGACCCAACTCATAGCAACCCTTCCTTGGGTTTCCGAGGCAGTATCACTATGGAAGTAGATTGCCCCATCTTCCTTCCAAGGGGTGGCTGGTGGGTGTGAACTGCTAGCCTTCCGGTTAGCAGTCAAATGCCTTAGGTACCACGTCAACAAGCAGCCTTTAATTCCAACTTAAAACATCAGTTGGTAAGTGAGCATACACACACACACACACACACACATATATGACGTATTTATAGGACATGAGCAATCCAGGCTATTACACCCAGATATTCTTTTCTTTAAAAACTAACTATGGCTGCTATTTGCTGTGGCTGTCTGGCTGAGTGAAAATGCCACCCCAAGGGCAGGGGCCCTTTCTACTCTGATCTAACAATGTGCGGATCTGATTGGTCCTCCTGGTGACAGTGGCTGACTGCCTTCAGTAAGGCAAGTCCATTTGTCTACCAGCCCTTAATCCTGCCTTGGGCCTACTCCCATGGGCTGGATGGGTCCCATGACCTGGACCCTGACCTGTGTCCTCTGTAGCACCCTCTCCTGGGGACAAATGGGCATATGGTTTTAGAGTCAGACAAATCTGAGTTTGAATTCTAGCTCTGCCAGTGACTGGCTGTGGGGATCCAAGCAAGCCACTTCTCCCCTTTGGGCCTCTGCTTCCTTATCTGCAGAATGGGTATGAGAGAACCAGGGCTTTGAATGGGTTCTTCCTGAATCAGTCATAGCTGTGGAAGTGAAATTGGAATGACTCACTGCAGTCGAGTCAGATCTGACTCATAGAAACCCCTCCTTGGTTTATCGAGGCCGTAACTCTATGGAAGTTGATTGCCTAATCTTTCTTCCGAGGAGTGGCCGGTGGGTTTGAACCACCAGCCTTCTGGTTAGCAGTCAGATACCTTAAGCACTATGAAGCTGGAATAGATCCAAATTTTTAAAATTCAAGTGAACTGGAATGATACCCGGAATAGGAAAAATTATAGGTCATAGCCCTGTTAGAAACTTAATCTTTCTCTTAGAAAACAAGGGCAAGGTATGTATTGTATAGCAACCAACTCTCTTGTTGGATTTTGAGCAGAGTTGGAAACAGCAGTGCTCAGCTCAAAGATGGTGGCCTACTGCACTGCTTTGAATATACGTGGCTGTCCATATGCAATGCAATGCACTGCTGTCAAGTCGGATCCAACTCATAGTGACCCCTCCTTGGGTTTCTGAGGTGGTATCACTATGCAACTCAATTGCCCAACCTTCCTTCCAAGGAGTGGCTGGTAGGTTTGAACCACCAGCCTTTTGGTTAGCAGTCAAATGCCTTAGGCACTACGTCTCACCAGTTTCACATATCAGGTTCCTAAAAAGGCTCACTGTGCCTTTTCTGAGTCTCTTATTCCAGGGCTTTGACTCATAAAATTTTTCCTGTTCTGGTTATCATTCCGGATCACCCAAATGACAGAAAAAAAAAAAAAAAAAAAATTTGGGTCTGTTCTAGTTCTGCTTTCTCAATCATGACTGAACCAGTTTGAACTTGAAGCCCTGGAGAGAAGAACCCCTGAGTCACAGGGATGACAGTAGCAAAGTAAGATGATGTGTGCAACAGCACTTTGTAAACTGTAAAGCCCTGTACATAACACTCACTGTGAGGACCACTGCAATGTCATTATGAAAATGTGATTTTTCCTGCCACTCCATTTTCCTGGTGAATTTCTGAAGAGCAGCATAAATTCCCAATCCCCACAGCCAGAGTGAAGCCTTCCTATGGCCTGGGTCCCTCAGAACTGGGAACAATCCCTATGAGAGTTTGAGCGATACTGTAATCTACTTGTTGGCTTCTACACGAGTTTCCCACTACCTGGTGAATCCTGGACAATGTCTTTCTCATTTCTGTCTTTCCAACCCACAGCAGGACCTGCTTCAATGACTACTAGTTTAGTAAACGAATGATTAAATCATTAACGACAGGAAACAAGCTGTGCCCTAGCCCCCTAAGAATTTCATTTTGAGCAGTCTTCCCCTCTGGAGTCCGTCTGTCCTCCCATCGCTCTCTGTGGCTTCCTCCCACCCCATTCATTTCACGCCTGCACCACACAGCAACAGAAACAGATGTGCAGCTCCTGCTCCCTGCCTGAAGGATTAAATGCAGAGTTGAGAAATGTGTTTTCTTATTGTTTTAGGAAATCGAGCAGGGAGGGGGTGAGGGAGGAAGAAATTGAATCAGAGGCAACAATTTATCTTGTGCTAAAGGGACTACAAGGATTCTGGGAAGCTGTTTGCTCCCTACACACCCTCCCCCAATGCTGACCCCTCCTTGATTTGGAAAGTAATTAGCCTGGGCAGCTGGCAGCTCATATACACCCTTTCTTTTGCATAAGAAGGTGAAGGCTCAATGGCCTTGCATGGAATTCTGCAGGAGTTTTCTTATTCCACTTCACCCCTGGTCATGAGGCTTGTCCAAACCCCTTACTCCCATTACAGCCTTTGCACGAGTTTCTTAGGCAGTAAGATGCTACAGAGAGATACTGTAGAAAGGAGACAGAGTGTCCTGGCTATGCTCTTGCTAAGTGTGCCAACTTGAGCCTCTGTTTCCATCTCCAAAAATAGGGATAAGGACAGAAATGCGTGCCTCATGTGGGTTGGGTGACTTCCATAACCTGGCCCATCACTGATTAGGCTCAAAAACCCAGTTTTGCCCTTGTATTCAAGGAGGTTCTACCTTAGGGACAGAGTCTCATTGACAGCCACCTATGAGAGGCAGATGCATATAAGCCAGAAGGCTACCCCGTGTTTTACACAGAGAAATGCAGCTATGAGGTGGACAGAACGGCTACTTTGGCAAGGCTGGTGTGACAGGGACCCAGGTCCAAATGTGGGCTCTGCTACTTACTTGTTATGTGAATCTCTCGAAATTGGATCCTCACTCTCTTCTGTAAAATGGGAAGAAATAATAATACTTACCTGAAAGGGTTGTTGTGAGAAATAATGAAATGTTGTATATTAAATGCTTACCCCTGTCTGGCATTTAGTAAATACATCCCAAAATGTTAGCTATTGCTATTATTTGCTGATCTTTATTAAACAAAGCTGTCACCTGTCTCTTGGGTAGATTTGCCAAGAAAGGAGGAATGATCCAATTCACTTAGACAAAATAAAGAGCTGGGATGGAAACTTAACCTCTTGTTTCTATGAGAGCCATTTTTTTTCTGCTTTCATTGCTGACCAAACTTTTGTGCACATTGAATGTGATACAGTGACCAAGTTTCGGTTCACTCACTTATACTTGCAATCTCATTTTACTTCCCCAAGATTCTACCTTCTTAAACACTCAGTGATAGGTGACTTGGCTATTCCCAAATGCCTCACTTCCTCCCCCTAACCCAAATTCCTCACTTTTATAGTCAGAGTCAGTCTCTGGATTGGGTTCCACCATGACAATAATATTAATTATAGTGATGATATAAACACTAACACTTGCTGAGCCCTTAATACATAACAAGTAACTGGACTAGGGGTTAACATACACATGAGAAAACAGAGGCTCAGGGAGGTTAAATAACTTTGTCCAAGGTCTCATATTTGGTTAATTATATCCATGGGTGTGGGATTTATTATGTAGCAATGTATATGGCATTTAAAAAATGCTTATTGTGATAAATATACATAACCTAAAATTTACCATTTTAACAATTTTTAAGTGTACAATTCAGTGACATTAAGTACATTCACAATGTTATATAACCGTCACCACTACCTATTTCCAGAACTTTTTCATCATCCCAAACAGAAATGTTGTATGCATTAAATAGTGAGTTCCTGTTCTCAACTACTTACAACCCTATTAACCACTGTTCTACTTTCTGTCTTTATGGAATTATCTATTGTAGATACTATATAAGTGGAATCAGACGTTATTTGTCTTTTTGCATCTAGCTTATTTCACCTAGCATAATGTTTTCAAGGTTCATCCATGTTGTAGCATGTATCAGGATTTTATTTCTCTTTAAAGAATAAGTAATATTTCATTGTATGTATGTACCACATTTTGTTCATGTATTCACCTGCTGATGAACTTTTGGGTTGTTTCTACCTTTTGGCTATTACACATAATGCGGCAGTGAAGAATCAATTGTGTATAAATATCTGTTTGAGTCCTTGCTTTCAAGTCTTCTGGGTAAATACCTAGGAGTAGAATTGCTGGGTCATACTGTATGATACCACCTTGGAAACCCAAGGAGGGGTCACTGTGAGTCGGGTCCTACTCAATGGCACATAACAACAACAACAACAACAATTGTAGTTCTGTGCTTAACTATTTGAAGAACCACCAAACTTTTTCACAGTAGCTGTACCATTTTACATTCCCATGTACATATGCCATTTTGCATGTGTAGAAAGATACCTCCCTAAAGATGTTGTTGTTGTTAAGTGCTGTCGAGTCGTTTCCGACTCATAGCGACCCCATGCACAGCAGAACAAAACACTGCCTGATCCCGCGCCAGCCCCACAATCCCTGCCATACTCGAGCCCATCATCGCAGCCACTGTATCAATCCATCTCCCTGAAGGCCTCCCCCTCTTTCCTTGACCCTTCAC
>NW_006921629.1:401235-412897 GCF_000298275.1 Orycteropus afer afer
CATTTCAGCTCACTAATGCCGAGGATATCAATCTTTATGCGTTCCATTTCCTTTTTGACAACTTCCAATTTTCCTAGATTCATACTTCGTACATTCCGTGTTCCGATGATTAATGGATGTCTGTGGCTGTTTCTCTTCAATTTGAGTGGTGCCACATCATCCCTAAAGATAGGTTTCTAAAAATGAAAGTGCTAGGTAAAATTTCAATAGACATTGCCAAATTGACCTCCATATACATTTTGTCAATTTATATTCTCACCAGCAAAGTATGAGACTTCCTGTTTTCTCAACAGAGTATTATCAAACTTACAATTTTTTTCATGATAGATGAAAATCTATAGATAACCTGCCCTAGACTGTGTTGCTCTTGTTAGTGAAGGTGAGGATCTCATTGAAAGTGTGACAGCCATTTTTGTTTCCTTTTCTGTGAGTTGTCTGACCATGTTCTTTATCCATTTTGAAAAATTAGGTCTTTGGTATTTTCTCAATAATTTTCAGTTCCTCAAGTGTTTAAGAAATTAGTTCCTTTAATGAGCTGTATATTAAAGTGTATATAACTTATAATTTGTTTTTAATTTTATTTATAATTTTTTTCATACAAATTAAAACACTTTTATTTAGATGGATTTATTAATCCTTTTTTTAAAAATAAAAACTTTTTTAAAAGTCTCAAAGTATGAGACTTCCTGTTTCCTCAACAGAGTATTATCAAACTTATAATTTTTTTTATGATAGATGAAAAGCCATAGATAACCTGCCCTAGACTGTGTTGCTCTTGTTAGTGAAGGTAAGGATCTCACTGAAAGTGTGTTTTAAAATAGTTTCTGTCCTACTTAGATATTTTGCCCATTTTAAGATTTATTATTATTTTTTAGTACATATATGGCTTTATAAAGAGAACAAAAATCCTTACAACTGAGCCAATAAGCAAAATCATGATAAACAGTAAAAATATTGAAGTTGTCAAGGATTTCATTTTACTTGGACCCCTAATCAACACCCATGGAAGCAGCAATCATAATATCAAACCATGTATTGCACTGGGAAAATCTGCTGCAAAAGACCTCTTTAAAGTGTTAAAAAGCAAAGATGTCAGTTTGAGGCCTGAGGTGCACCAGACCCAAGCTATGGTAATTTTCAGTCGTTTCATATGCATGCGAAAGCTGGACAATGAATAAGGAAGATGGAAGAGGAATTGATGCCTTTGAATTATGGTGTTGGTGATGAGTACTGAATATACCATGGACTGCCAGAAGAATGAACAAATCTATCTTGGGAGTAGTACAACCAAAATACTTCTTAGAAGTGGTGAGACTTCATCTCATGTACTTGGGACATGTTATTAGGAGGGACCAGTCCCTAGGAAAGGACATCATACTTGGTGAAAAAGAGGAAGACCTTCAACAAAACAGATTGACACAGGGGCTGCAACAGTGGCTTAAACATAGCAAGGATTGTGAGGATGGTACAGGCCAGGAACTGTTTAGTTCTGTTGTACATGGAGTTGCTGTGAGTTGGAACTGACTCGATGGCACCTCCCAACAATAACATGGTTTCATTGTATTTTTAAATCTGACATCCATCTGGAATTTATTTTGGTGGAAGAAGTGAGATAAAGATCTCAGTTAAATTCTTTTCCAGGTGGCTAATTCAAATACGAAGAAACTGAAGTCTGGAGAGGGGCTGTGATTTGTTAGGGTTCACACAGATTTTAGAACTCACGATAACCCTGGGATACCATGAGCATTGAGAGGCTGCAGTAATCGAACATGTTCACAAAATGATTTCCCAGGACCGAGTGAAAGGATAGGCAATTGCTATAAGCATTTCCCTGGGGGCAGGTGATAATGCATCTCCAGGTGATTAAACATTTGTGGAATATAATAATAGTTAACATTTACTGATGGGCCAGGTACGGTTCTAAGTGACTGACATGTACTAACTCATTTAATCCCCATAACACTGGTTGTTGTGTTAGCTGCCATCGTGTCAGCCTCCGACTCATGATGACCCCATGCACAACAGAACAAAACACTGTCCAGGCCTGCCCCATCCTTGTGATAAGTTGTGGATAAAGCCATTGTGATCCATAAAGTTTTCATTGGCTGATTTTTAGAAGTAGATTGCCAAGCCTTTCTTCCTTGTCTGCTTACTTTGGAAGCTCTGCAGAGACTTTTCAGCATCATAGCACCAGATAGATGAGTGTTGGCTGCACAGAAGGTATACTGACCAGAAGTTCTGCATGGAAGGCAAGAATTCTGCCACTGAACCATTACTGCCCTATAACACTGGTTGTTATTATTAATTGCTATTGAGTCAAATTCTGACTCAAGGCCACCCCATGTGTTCAGAGTACAACTGATCCATAGAGTTGTCAAGGCGGTAATATTTTGGAAGCAGATTGGCAGGCCTGTCTCCCAAGGCACTGCTGGGTAGGTTTCAAACTACCAACCTTTTAGCTAATAACTCTAAAAACCAAACTCACTGCTGTCGAGTTGATTCTGGCTTGTACCGACCTCCATTGGGTTTCTAAGGATGTACCTCTTTATAGAAGCAGACTGCTCAATCTTTCTTCCGTGGAGTGGCTGGTGGATTCAAACCACTAACCTTTTGGTTAGCAGCCAAATGCTTTAACCAGTATGCCACCAGAACGCCTTTTTTTTTTTTTTTTTTTAAATCTGATAGTTGAGCTTAATCATTTTCACTATCCAGGGACTCATATCACTGGTAGAGACTCTTTGTTATTCCCTTGTTATAGACTGAAGCTTGGAGAGGAGACGTGACTTGCCCAGGCACTCTCACTGCAGGCAGGGAACCCTAAATACTGGACTCTGCTGCCTCTCACAGAATGTCAGCAACGGACAGCACCCAAGAGTCTAGCCCTACCCAGCAGGAGCTGAGTGGTGGAGGCCCTGCCCTCTTGCTGGTGCACATCTGAATCTCCTGAGGACCCTGTGAGGCATTTGGCATATGAAAAAGCAAATTTAATGCTATGATCTTTGGAAATAAATCTTCCCTCTGGAAAACAGAATTTTATTTTTAGAAACCTCTATGGTGTTCATAATAGAGAAAGAGCATGAGATTTTAGTATTTCTTAAACAGAGGCATAGATTTTAAAAATAATAATAAAGATTAAGAAATATTGGTCCAATCTCTTCAGCTCACAGATGAGAAAACTGAGGCCCAGAGTTACAGGGTGAGTCATTGGGAAGAGTGTGAGCTTCAGAGCCAGGGAGGTTAGAGTTCAACTTCATGTCCCACTAACTGCCTGACTCTGGATGTGCCTTAGAACCCCCCTCAGGTGTGCCTTCTCCTATAAAATGGAGAGAAGACCACTTCACTTTCAGAGGCACAAGGAGTGGTTGAGATAGGAAAACAAAGTGACAGGCACATAAGCTCTGATATCATTAGTGTTGATTAGAGACAGAGCTGTCCCAGAGCCTTGTCTCAAGATTCTTCGCAGGGTGTACTCCGTCCTCTGACCTCCAGTGAACAGCTGTGGCTGCATGATCCTCGAAGTACCTGCCACCTGTTTCTTTTCTGTCTGGTGTCCTTGCTCTGGTTCTTCCCTCTTGTAGCATGCCTGTTACAAGCTCATTGTGTGTGTGTGTTGGAGGTGCCCCTCCTTTGTGTGCACGGGGAAGAGTGGAGGGGGAGGTTGTGCGCGGAGGAGATGGTCAGTGGAGTTGGGGAACCTAGCAGGGGAGCAGCTCCCAAACTGCAGTTCCGGTTTTGAAATACAAATTGCAGCAAACTTGTGTTCCCTGGAGGGAAATTGTGTTTGGCAATTTCAATATTTTTTGTTCTTTGATGCTCCTGTATGTTTAAGGGGAGGAGAGAAGGAGCTGAGAGAATCGAACCTGGCTTCAGCCAGTGGAAAATAGAGGCTAAAAAGTGAGCAGCAAAAGCCGAGGGGCTGCTGTGGTCATGACATTTTGAAAAAGGCTCCTCTCCCAATCCTGGCAGGGAAGGTCAGAGCTTCTGGGTGGCATTTGTAATGAGGCTGTCCTTCAGCTCTGGCTGCACTGTGCAGTGTCAGTGCTGGCCTGGGCACATGGCTGTGGTCACAGGAACATCACCAGACTCAAAACCAGCAGCTGGTTAGCAGAGTCTGGGCTCTGTCACTATTCCTTGCTGCTGGCCTTGCCCATGGGTGGGGTTTGGGTCAGATGATGCAGTACAATTATATGTCAGGCTGGGATGACTTCAAGTCCTTTGGTTATCCATTGCCATTGAGTTGACTCCGATTCATAGGGACCCTATAGGTGACAGAGTAGAACTGTCCCATAGGGTTTTCTATACTGTCTAGCCACTCCTCAAAAGGAAGATGGGGCAGTCTACTTCCATAGTGATACTGCCTCAGAAACCCAAGGAGGGGTCGCTATGAGTCAGGTCTGACTCCACGGCACATAACCGCAATAACAAATCTTTATAGAAGCAGGCTTCCTCATCTCCCACCGAGCTTCTGGTGAATTCAAACTGCTGACAATTTGGTTAACAGCTAAATCCTTGAATCACTATATTACCAGAGCTCCTGATGTGGTGAAACCCATGTGAAATTGTTCACTACAAATTAGTAAGTAGGCATAAATAAGCCTGTGCTTACTTTGCCCCAATGGTGCTTCCTACAGCTCTCCTGGCCCTGGGAGATGGGCCCTGGAAGGTATTTGAAGTGTGGATTTCCAAGTGAAGTCAACTTGCCCAAGGGGAAGCTGACAGGGCAGGGTATGGAGGGCACTGCAGAAGAGAAGTGATTTAGGAAGGATTCAGGAGAGATGCTTGTTGCTAGGTGACCAGCAGGGGCCAGTCAGGAGAGTTGAAGCAGGACAGAGAAGGAAAACCCTGGTCCCTTTTATTGTCAGCTCAGGGTGAATTCCTGCCCCTTCATAGGTCCTGATCTCTTCTTCTTCCTCTTCCCTACTTCCCCTCATCCAGTGCCACCCAAAGAAGATGTGGACAGGTATGGGACAAAGCCTAAGGTTATTGGGTATGGTTTTTATTTTATTCCCTTGTATTAATATTTGTAGTATGTAATGTGTGTATGAGTGGGCATGTTTGTGTGTGGGCATATGTGTGTGATGCATATCTGTGTGTGTGTGTGTGAATATAAGATATAATCCACAGAAGGGTGGTCAAGATGACCATTTCCCCAAACTGTGGACTCATCATATGCTGGCACTTGCTATAGGCTTGCATTTAACTCATCTCCATCATCTTTAATCCTCATTGCCACCTTGTGAGGTAAGCAATTATACCCCCATTTTACAGATAAAAAGCAGATAGCTTAGGTGGGCTTGCCTAAAGTTCCCCAACCAGGATATGGGAGAGCCAGGATTTGAACTCAGATCTGAAGCCTGGGTGTTCAATAAGCAGTGTTCTACAGAGCTCAGTGCAGCCCTTCCCCATCTCGGGAGGAAGATGGGTACCAGTGTGTGCAGTGTGGAGTGCTCTGGCCTAGCATTCGGAAGGCCTGAGGTCTGGTTTCTAGTTTGTCACCTATGACTTACTCTCTTTTTCTTTTTAAAAATTTTATAGTGGTAAAAATATATATACCAAAAACCTTGCCATTTTGATTATTTTGAAGTTAATTAATTACAGTCTTCGTGTTGTGCTACCATTATCACTATCCATTTCCAAAAGTTTTAGATCCCATAAACAGAAACTGAATACCCCATCAGCAATAACTCCCATCCCTCCTCCCCCAGCCCCTGGTAACCACTAATGAACTTTTATCTCTATGCGTTTGCTTAGTCTAAATATTTTGTAGAAGTGAGGCCATACAATATTTTGATCACCCACTCTTTGGCCCTAGGCCAGCCCCTCAAGTTCTCTGGGCCTCACTGTCCTAATCTGTGAATGGTCTTGTCCAAATGATGCCTCATGGTTTTTCTCCAGGAAGAGGTCTGGGTCTCCAGATTCAGCCTGAATATGGAAGTTCAGAAGGACCCCTCAGCCAAGGGCAGGCAAGTTCTGAGGGCTCCCTTGGTCAAAGTCCTAAAGTTGTCCCTTCCCAGAGCTGGGCAGAAACCCACCTCTCCTGTCATCTGGTGCTCCCATTGTGAACCGACCTCTAGCAGAGAGTGTGGGAGGTGCAGGGGGCTACCAAGCTAGAGCTTAGGGTGAGCCCAACACTCAGAAGAATCTGAAAGGCAGACAGGGAGCTGACTGGTCTTCTCTCCACAGAGTGGACCAGTGGTCACCATCATCTGTCCATGGGAACATCTTGACTCGAACCCAGGGACCTGACAGGAGGCTGAAGCTCCCTAGAACTTGGAACACAATGGGTGTGACTGTGTAGATGGGAGAACAACAAAATTGGAGGAGTGATCAGGAAACCCCTCAGCTGGCTTCAGAATTCCCCTGGAAATATCTGGATTCCCTGCTCTGGCCCATTATTGGTTGTTGGCATCTGGTTATCAATAATACTGACTCATCATAGACCTGCTGTGTGCCAGGAGCTTTACACATGCTGTCTTATTTAAATGTAATCACAACCTTGTGGTAGGTATTAGTACTCCTGTTTTACTGATGAGAAGATGGAGACATAGGACGGTTAAGTAGTTTATCCAAGAATCACCCACCTAGACAGTAACCAAGAGAGGTTTTGAACCCAGTCAAGTCCATCCCTAGAAGGACTTTCTTTTGAATATGTACAAAACACTGAGTATGTGCCTTTCATTGTGTTGAGATCTTTTAAAGTGATATCTCATTCAGTCCTCACAAATACCAAATGAAGCAAGACTGATTTATCCCTCCTGACAGGTGAGGAAACTGAGGCTTAGAGAGGAAGTCGTAAAATGGATTCAAACCCACGCCCAAGGCAAGCCTCTTTGGGGCCTTGCCTGACATGGATGACTCTAGCGCCTGCTCATGCCAGCTTTTAAGTCCTGGGTAGCAATGTTCCTGGCTGGTGTGGCACATGCTCCTTGCTACAGACACTTTCCAATTAAGTGAGATAACAGTGAGGACAGTGTGTTTATGGAAACGGTGCTCTGGGCTGGAAGAAGCAGAGGCATTTGTCTTAAGGAGATGCTCTGCTCTCTGCTTTGCTGCCCTTGTTGTGAAGCGGCCTTCTGGGGCTCCCTCCTCCCCACTGGCTCTATTTCAGCTCCTGCTTTGCCCCCTTCTCACCTCCAGGCAGCTGAGGGCACAATACTGTGCTCACTCATTCCCCTTCCCCCACCCTGGGGTGACCAGGACTGTGGCCTTTAGATCAGGGCTTCATTTGCAATAGGAGGGATTCTGGTTAGATCCCAGGAAGCACTTCCAGACAATTAGGGGTTGTGGGAGGGGAGTTCTTAAGGCCCAGAGTTAGCTATAGGGACAGTGACAGGGGGCTGGGGTGAGATGTGGGAGCGCACATGTTCTCAGGCCCTTGTTCTAGGGGAGGGCTGTGACTCTTAAGTTATCTCTGCCCTCTGAGGCTCACAGTCATCTGCTGGACTTGGAACCCTCCTACCTCTAACCTTAGTCTGACTCGGTGTCTGATATCCTTTTAAACAAATTTCTACCAGCCTTGAGTTTTGAGGGAGTGGTTCACAGTGCTGTCAGCCAAAACCCCTTGAGCCCCCAGGTAGCCCTGCCCCCATATTGCCAAGGGAATTTCAGGTTTTCTGAGCAAAGCAGCCTCCTCCCTTAACTGCCTGTTGGGGGCAGCCTTACCCCACGGACCCTCTGCAGAGCCCTGTCCAGGCAGTCTGCTTCAAGGGTTAGGTGGTGGAGGCTCCTGGAGGAAGAGGGAGAAGAGGTGGACTGATCTCCTTCCTCCTCCTGGCATGGGAGGAGGGGCGATGAGGGAAGATCATGGCCTTAAGGTAGCTAGGGTACAGCTGGGGTGCTGGGTATATGGTGGGGGCATCTGGGATCCTGAGACTTACTCCAGGCTGGAGTTCAGGAGGAGAGATCCTCAGCCTGTTCTAAAGCTCTCTAGTGCCAGACTGTGGCCACACCAGGCCTCCAGCCTCTCAGCAGTGCCCTGTGGGTGCCCCTGGATAGACAGTTTGGATGTGATGTTTGAGATGGGTGGAGGGGTGCCAAGCAGCCAGCTACCTGGGTGGGAAGAGATGGAAGTCCTTTGTCAGGAAGCACTAGGAAGGATGTGGCCCCTATCCCACTCTGGCTAACTCACTGCCCATCCCCTACCGTCTCCAGCTGCAGGTGGCCAGTGTCACTGGTGCAAGAAATGGCTGTGGGATGGCAGGGCTTTGGGCTCAGGAAGACGTGGCTGAGGTGAAGTAGAAGTAACAGGGAAAGGGAACGAGAAGATGTGGGCTCAGATTCCCACCAGCAAGGAGACCTTGGGCTTTCTGGCCCTCAGTCTCCTGGTCAGCCGAAGTGTATGACACAGCCATCCACCTAGGGCTGTTGAACTAGATGAGGTAGGTGCTCACCAAGGGGCAATTGCCTCTGACTGTCTTGTCCAGAGAAGTAGACTCCCTGATCTCCTTTCTCCCCCTCTAACTCCAGCGCTAGGGAGGCTGGTTAATTAGTTAGAGCACAGCCTAGAGTCAGACTGCTTGGCTTCCCAAGCCTGGCTTAACCACTCATGAACTATGTGTCTTTGGGCAATTTATTTAACTGCCTTGTGCTTCCCTTTCTTATCTGTGAAATAGGGATAGTAATGTTCCCTTTTTGGGGGTTGGTTTTAGTTAATATACGTTACATGCGTAGAACAATGCCTGCTCCATAGCAAGTGCTCTATAAGAGTTTGTAATGTTACCAGTATTAACCATCACGATCCCATACATCCCTCTAACCTGGAGTCCTTACAACACTTTCCCCCAAGTGAACTGCTTGAATTCCCTGAAGCAGCCTCTGAGATAGGTGCACCAAGAATTCTGCCCATTTTACAGAGCACAGTGAGGCTCAGAAGATAAGTAACTTGTTCAAATCGCACCACATCCTCTTTTAAAAGTGACTCTTTTCTGTGTGTGCATGGCTCTGACTACCTCCTCACTCACCTCAGCCTAAGAGTGCCAGCAAGCCAGGCTGTGGGTCCCCACAGACCCTTTTCCTCCAGGTTGCCCCAGAGGCAGGGCCCTTACTGTTTGTAGGGCTGGTGAATCAAGGGAGGCAAGGTTCAAGGTTCTGGGTGCAGGAAGGGGGCTGGGGCCTAGTGAGCTGCAGGGCTGAGCTGGGAGTTTCAGTTGCTTTTGTGTCCAGGGCTTCCCTTTAATTAGCATTTGCACATGTCTGGGGTGCTCGGGATAAGGGCTTTCATCTGGCTGGTGAGACTTACCTTCTAGGAGCTGGAGAAATGACTGTCAACCAGCGATGCTTTGCCATTGATGGTGTCCCCTGGCAGTCTGAGCCTTGGCATGGGAGGCAAGAGTAGTACTGTTGGTCTCAGGTGAGCCTCTGGTCCTTTCAGCCTTGGACTCAAGGAGCCTGAGACCCAAGTGCTGTGGAGGCAGTGTGGATGCCCAGAGACAGGTAGACAGTCCATGTGGATAAGAACCTGTACCCCAGAGTCAGGCCTGATTTGAGTCCTGGCTTCGCCACTTAGTAGCTGTGTCACCTTGGGCAGCTTAATTAAACCCTCTGATCTTCCACTTCCTCATCTGAAAATGGGGCTAATGGTATCCATGTGGCATAGCTGTTGTGAGGAGTAAATATGATAATGGATGTAAAATGCTTAGTGCAGCACCCAGCACCCTTGAGAGTGCCCAATTAAGTGTGGCTTTACTCATAATCTGCGAGTGTGATGTGCTCTAAGCGCCCACGTGGTGCTTGGCTCCAGGCACATTCCACCCCTGGCCTCATTGCAGTGCTACATCTAGAGGGTTTGAGAGTCACTTTTCAGGAGGATTCCCACCCCAGGTAAAGGGCAAACACTTCTTCCCCAACCTTTATTGAGCACCTGTTGTGTATTAGTACTGTGCATGCCAAACTGAGTAAGACCTTGATCCTACATGAGGGGCTAAGTCTCTTGGGGGCACAATACTGTCACAGGGTGATAGGTACAATAACAGGGATCATGGTAGTGGGCACTAAGGGGGAGATTGATGAACTCTGGGGAGTGTCACTGTGGATGGCTTCACAGAGGAGATGGCATTTGCATTGTGAAGCATAAGAAATTTTAGGGGTGGGAATGGGAGGAATGGGGTGGTTTTCCTTAAGAGGGAACAGCATTTACAAAGCCTGAGGCTGAGAGTCTAGGCAGCCTCCCAATTCTTCCAGGAATACTCAGATGGGCTCCAACTCAAGCAGAGAAATACACCCCCAGGATGGGAAGATGCTGAGTTGGGTGGAACTGTCTAGGTAAGGCGTCTTGTAAGAGGCAGCTGGAGCCAGGTTTTGAGAAGACGGAGGAGAGGATCAGGGAACTTGGGGGGTTGCCCTTCTGTCTGGTAAAGGAAGGTTTATTTAGGTAAAACAAAAAGAGGAGGATGAGGGTAGAGGAGGAAGGCAAGACCAGTCTCTGTTCTCTTTGTCCTCCTATACTAGGTCAAGGGAGCTATGTATGGTACCATAGTGCCAAAGGCACTTGACTGCTAACCAGAAGGCTGGTGGTTCAAACCCACCAGCCACTCCTTGGAAGGAAGATCAGGCAATCTACTTCTGTAGTGATACCGCCTTGGAAACCCAAGGAGGGGTTGCTATGAGTTGGGTCTGACTCAACAGCATATAAGAGCAACAACAACATACTGGGTCAGAGGGTAAAGGAGGCACCACCCACCTACCTCATATCTGGATGGGGCTGTGGCCTCAGGGATGAGGGTGGGCAAGATGTTGAAAAGACACTCATCCCAGGTGACAGAGGGGCACCTGTTGACATGAACCTGGGAAAGAGTGATGTTCAGGGGAGCAAAGGACGTACTCAAAAGCTTTGAGGGCCTTTTAGTTTTACAAGAGGCCCCCATCTCTGTGTGTCTCTCAGCAAGATTCCCTGGGGAAGGAAGGGGTGGAGGGGAGCCTATTACAGCTGTCTAGAGAAGTTCCCCTCTTCTCATGTCTACACCGTGTGCCTGGGCCCTATTTTACCTCTTGACCTGTGTCTTCCCAAGAACAGAGACCCCCAGGTCTAAAGCTATAAGGAGGGAGAAGAGGCAGTAGTGGTATGCTTGCTGGCCAATGTTGGATGCTGGACGTATGTGTCGAGGGGATAGCAAGAAGTCTGAGGATAGACTACCATATCCTTCCTAGTTTTGCCACTTAACAGCTGTGTAAACCTGGACACATCTTTTCAGCCTCTGAGCCTCAGTGTTAGAATCCATGAAATGATACAGTAATGTTCACCATCCAAAGTCATTTTAAGAATGAAATAAGATGTATCTGAAGCATTCAGTACAGGGCCTGCCAGAATCCATTCTACAGCATCGATTCCAGCTGGCCTAGATGATGTTAGGCTGGCAGAGGTGTCAGGCCAGGGATGGGCCTTGGAAAGGTCTGTGAATAGGTAGATGGGTTACTAGGTAAGTCCATCAGCCTTTGAGGTGTGTGCATTCATTTTTAAATCTGCAAAATGGGGTTATTAATAGGACCTACCTCACAAGGTCGTGTGAAGAGTAAATTAATTAATTAGATGTGACACTGTCTGGTACATAGTGTTCAATAAATATTAGTGATTATTATTGATTTAATTACTATTACCAGTATTAATGGGAGCTCTGGTAGCGTAGTGCCTAAGGCCCTTGACTGCTAACCAGAAGGCTGGTGGTTC
>NW_006921629.1:413077-431946 GCF_000298275.1 Orycteropus afer afer
ATATAATAATAGCATTATAATATAATATAATTTTATAATATATATAATATATATTTTTATAATATTATTCACATTAATATGGTAGTAATATTACTATTAGAAATAGTAATAAATACTATTTAATTGCTATTACCTAATTGCTATGGAGGAGCCCTGACTGCAGAGTGGTTAGAGCTTGTCTGCTAACTGAAAAGTCAGTGGTTTGAACCTACAGCTGCTCTATAGGAGAAAAATGTGGCAGTCTGCTCCTGTAAAGATTTATAGCCTTGGAAACACTATGAGTCAGTTGTATTCTGTTCTATAGTGTCACTATGGTTGGAATTGACTTGATGGCAATAGATTTGTTTTTTTGTTTTAATTACTATCACTTATCTGTCAGTCTGTCATAGAGTGGTAGCTTGCAAGTTGCTGTGATGCTGGAAGCTATGCCATTGGTAATTCAAATACCAGCAGGGTCATCTATGGTGAACAGGTTTCAGCAGAGCTTCTAGACTAAGACAGACTAGGAAGGAGAACCTGGAGATCTACTTCTAAAAAAAAGGTGTCCAGTGAAAACCTTATGAATAGCACTGGAACATTGTCTGATACAGTGCTGGAAGATGAGCCTCATAGGTCCGAAGATATTCAAAACATGACTGGGGAAGAGCTCCCTCCTCAAAGTAGTCAACCTTAATGATAAGGATGGAGTAAAGCATTTGGGACATTTAGTCATGTTGAGACTGATGAACTCTGGGGAGTGTCACTGTGGATGATGTGACATGATTCAGAATGAGAAGAAATAGCTGCAAACATTCATTAGTAATTGGAATGTGAAATGTACCAAGTTTGAACTTAGACAAATTGGAAGTTGTCAAAAATGAAATAGAATGCATAAGAATCAATATTCTAGGCTTTACTGAGCTGAGATGGATTGGTATTGGCAATTTTCAATCAAACAACCATGTGGTCTATGCTGGAAATGATAAATTGAAGAGGGATGGCATCATAGTCATTGTAAAAAAAAAAAAAAATTTGCAGATCTATCCTGAAGTACAACACTGTCACTGATAGGATAATATTCCTATGCCTATCAGGAAGACCAGTTAATACGACTGTCATTCAAATTTACACACCAACCACTAATGCCAAAGATGAAGAAATTGAAGACCTGGCATTAGAAAATCAAAAGGGTAGAACATAATCAGCATTTCTCATGCTGAAATAACTTAAGAAAAAGTTCAAGCCTCAAGATGCAATATTGAAGGATTCTATAGGCAAAATATTGAATGATCCAGGAAGCTTCAGAAGAAAATGAAAGGAATACACAGAGTTACTGTACCAAAAAAAAAAAAAAAAAAAAAAAAACTGGTCAACATTCAACCATTTCAGGAGGTAGTATGTGATGAAGAATCAATAATAATGAAGGAAGAAGTCCAACCTGCACTGAAGATGTTGGTGAAAAATAAGGCTCCAGGAATTGAGGGAACACCAATTGAGATGTTTCAACAAATGGATGCAACACTGGAAGTGCTCACTGGTCTATGCCAAGAAATTTGGAAGACAGCTACTTGGCCAACTGACTGGAAGAGATCCATATTTGTGCCCATTCCAAAGAAAGGTGATTCAACAAAATGCAGAAATTATTGAACAATATCATTAATATTACAGGCAAGTAAAATTTGCTGAAAATAATTAAAAATGGTTGCAGCAGTACATTGACAGGCAACTGTGAGGAATTCAAGACAGGTTCAGGAGAGGATATGGAATGAGGACTATCATTGCTGATACTAGATGGATCTTACTGATAGCAGAGAATACCAGAAAGATGGTTACCTGTTTTATTGACTATGCAAAGGCATTTGACTGTGTAGATCATAACAAATTATGGGTAACATTTCAAAGAATGGGAATTCTAGAACACAAAATTGTGCTCATATGGAGCCTGTACAGAGACCAATAAACAGTCATATGACCAGAACACAGGCATAATGCATGGTTTAAAATCAGGTAAGATGTGTGTCAGGGTTGTATCATTCTACCCTACTCATTCAATCTGTATGCTGAGAAAATCATCTAAGCAGCTGAACTATATGAAGAAGAAAGCATCAGGATTAGAGGAACACTCATTCACAACTTGAAATACGCAGATGACACAGCCTTGCTTGCTGAAAGTGAAGAGGACTTGAGGCACTTACTGATGAAGATCAAGGACTATAGCCTTCAGTGTGGAGTACACCTCAACATAACCAAAAACCAAACTCATTGCCACTGAATTGATTCGACTCATAGTGACTCCTTCTTGGGTTTCCAAGGGGTTATCTCTATGGAAGTAGATTGCCCAATCTTCCTTCTGAAGAGTGGCTGGTAGGTTTGAACTGCCAGCCTTCTGGTTAGCAGTCAAATGCCTTAGACAACTGGACCAATACAGAATATCATGATAATGGAGAAAAGATTGAAGTTGTCAAGGATTTCATGTTACTTGGATTACCAATCAATGGCCATGTAAGCAGCAGCAAGAAATCAAATGGCATATTGCAGTTGGGGAAATCTTGCTGCAAAAGACCTCTTTAAAGTGTTCAAAAGCAAAGATGTCTCTTTGAGGACTAAGGCACATTTGACCCAAGCCATGATATTTTCAGTCACCTCATATGCATGGGAAAGCTGGACAAAAAATAAGGAAGAGAGAAGAATTGTAAGGAGCTCTGGTGGTGCAATGGTTAAAGTGTTTGGCTGCTAACCAAAAGGTTGACAGTTTGAACTCACCAGCCATTCTGAGGGAGAAAGGTGAGGCAGACTGCTTCCATAAAGATTTACAGACTTGGGAACCCTACGGGGCAGTTACACTTTATCATATAGGGTTGCTATGAGTCATAACTGACTTGATGACAGTGGGTTTTGGTTTTTTAGGAAGAAGACTTGATGCATTTGAATTAAAGTATTGGTGAAGAATATTGAATGTACCATGGACTGTCAGAAGAATGAACAGATCTGTCTCAGAAGCAGTACAGCCAGAATGCTCCTTAGAAGCAAGGATGGAGAGACGTCTCGTGTTCTTTGGTCATGTTATCAGGAGGGACCAGTCCTTGGGGAAGGACATCATGCTTGGTAAAGTAGAGAATGAGCAAAAAAGAAGATCTTCAATGAGATGGGTCAACACACTGGCTGTAACAATGAGCTCCAACATAGCAACAGTTGTGAGGGTGACACAGGACCTGGCAGTAATTTATTCTGTTGTACAAGAGTCACTATAAGTTGGAACCGACTTGACAGCATGTAATAGCAACAACAACCCTATTTTGAGGTAAGGTTTTAGGCCCATGAATTTGGTCTTAGGGACCAGAACTGGGGCCCAGAGTGGAGCTTGGTCTCAGAAAGGAGGTAGGAGGCCACAGAGGCCCAGGTGCTGGTCAAAGCTGGAACTTCTAGGTTGTGTGAGGCCTGTTTGGGCCTCAAGTCTGGGATGGCAGTCGTGTTTCTCCAGCCATGGATGAGGCAGGCTGGAAGGGGTAGGAGCTAGACAGGTGCGCCTGGGGCTATGAGAAACATCCCATGCCCGGCTGTGTATGTTGGTCTGGTCTGCAGCTCACTGTATCCCCCTCTCACCCATTTGGAGCCCTCCAAACATTCTATTGGTTGCCTTGATTTTCAGCCTATAGGGACAGACTAAGATACCCTTTTCATGTTCACCTGTGTCCCAGGTACCTCACACTAAGTTCTATATGGCCAGGTTTGAAAAGTGTAGCCCTGGCTCTAGTGGAAGATGTGATGTCTGAGTAGACCATTCCTCCCAGTGTTGGGCTCAGTGGTGTTTTCCCATTAGGGCTTGCTCCCCTCACAGTGGGGAGCTGTGCTGGAAGAGGTCCCTGGGATGGTAAAAGAGGACAGAACAGATAGTGGGGAGGGAGATAGCAGCCTCTCTGGCAGAGGTCCTGTCCTGGCCAGATCAGGGCTGAGGCCTGATCTGTCTGGCATGTGGGATAATGTTCCTCTTATTCCAAGTGTCAAGGAGCTCTGGTGGTATGGTGGTGAAGGCATGTGGCTGCCTACCATCTGCTCCATGAAGAAAGATGAGTCAGTCTGCTTCTGTAAAGATTTACAGCCTTGGAAACCCAGAGGGGGTCACTATGAGTTGGAATCAACATGATGGCAGTGGGGTGTTTTTTTTTCTATATTCCAAGTATCTGTATCCTTTGATTCATGGAGGAGTAAGAAGACTTTGAGAGGAGAACCCAAACACTTGACCCTCTCCACATGTTTAGAGTTGAGTCTGCTGGATTGGAGGAAGGAACTCTGGAAGCCAAGATATGAGGGACAGGGGAGTCCCTGAGAGGGAATTCATCACAAGGCTGAGAGGTCTGGTACTGAGGTCTGACAGAATGCCTGAGGGCTGGTTCTGGTTCTGGTTCTGGGAATGGAATGAGGCCAGTCATCAAACCCATCTTAATCCAATTACTTTTGTAGCCTATGTGCCCCAGAGAGAGGAAAAAAAAAACAACAACTTTGTGTGGACTAAAAGTCATTTAATTAACTTTTTAACTCTTTGGTGCCCAAGCAGCACTGTGGTGGGACCCCCCACCCCCACCCCGCCAGTGACTAAACATAACATGGATTGAGGGAATGTACTTCCCATCCTGCAGGGGAGTGCTGAGTTCCTGGTACAAATTGTTGTTGTTGTTGTTATGTGCCGTCGAGTCGGCCCCAACTCATAGCGACCCCTCCTTGGGTTTCCGAGGCAGTATCACTACGGAAGTAGGGTTGCCCAACCTTCCAATTAGGGGCTCAGAAATACTTAAAAAAAAAAAAAAAAAAGCCCCACATATTTCATTGTGGTTTGGATGATAGTTTACAGGGAATATTAGTTTTCCACTCAGCAATTTATACACATTTTGTTTATACACATTTTGTTTCCACTCAGCAATTTATACACATCAGTTGCAATCCTCTCAATGTAATAGCACTTTTCTCACTTCCTGGGTTCCTTGTTTCCATTTGCCCATATTTCCTGCCCCTTCCTGCCTTCTGAATTTTGTTTTTGGGCAAATACTGTTTTTCATTCACCCAAGTTTGTTTATTTATTTGTTGTGATTTGAGTGAAAGTTAACAGCAAATTCATTTTCTATTCAACAGTTCATTCACATTTTGTTTCATGACATTGAGTACAATCCCCATAATGTTACAGCTATCTTTCCCCTTCTTTCCTATGGTTACCTTTCCCCTGTGTCCTTCTTTCCTTGCCCTCTTGATCTTGTATGCTTGATTCTTCTGAGCAGTATGTTCATGGCAGTGAGGTGGGTTTTTTTTTTTTAAGATTCCAAGTATCTGTAGCCTTTGATTCATGAAGGAGTAAGAAGACTTTGAGGGGAGAACCCGAACACCTAACCCTCTCCACATATTTAGAGTTGAGTCTGCTGGACTGGAGGAAGGACACTGGAAGCCAAGATGTGAGGGACAGGGGAGTCCCTGAGAGGGACTGACAAGGCTGAGAGGCCTGGCACTGAGGTCTGATAGAATGCCTGGGTATTATTTTTCACTTTTTAGGGTGGTCTATTGTTTGGCTGAAAGGTGATCTTCAGTAGTGGGCTCAGTTCCAGGTTTAAAGGGTATCTAAGGCTCACAGTCTTGGGTGTCCCACCAGTCTCTGTCAGACCAATATGATTTTGAATTATGTTCTACATTTTTCTCCCACTCTGTCTAGGACCTTCTTTTGTGATCCAAAATAGCTGTTGTAAGCAGGCACCGTCTACTTCTTCCGGTCTCAGGCTAGTGGAGGCTGTGGTTCATGTGGTCCAGTAGTCCTTTGGACTTGTTGTTCCCTTGAGTCTTTGATTTTTTTCACTCTTCTTTGCTCTGGATAGGAAGAGACCAATAGTAGATAATGATTTTCGTCTCAGCAAATTTGCAGGGGTCTTGGGAGAACAAAGCCACATGCATAGCCATCAAGCAAGGGGAAACCTAGACTGATTCCTGAGTGAGATACTTCCTGGGCTTCCAGATATGGGAGGGAGGTTTAGCAAAGACTGAAATGCTTGAGGTGGCAGATAAGTGCTTGGGCCTAGCAATATTTGGGTAATGTTAATGTCATTCATAAGCATAGGCTGGTGAAGAAAGAGTGGCAACAGTGTTTTCTGGATGAATGAAAGAGTGGCTTGACAACAGGAGAGACGGGAGGTAAGTGGGAGAAACTAAAGTTGTTTGTCAGTGCTGATAAAAGCTTTACACCTTTACGACTCAACTGTAACTTTGCGTTTCTTTCCTGCTAGTCTTACTGATATACTAGCTCTATCGTGCTCATGTAGCTTTTGCAGTCTGGGGCGCATGGTTACCCGGTGAGGAAGGAATTAGCAGGCCTTCTAGCATCCAGAACTATGGGGATTATCTCTGAGAGACCTTGCAAGTCCAGGCCATGGAGGATTAAGCTATTACCTCTTCCACTTTCTCCATCTTCTGATACCCACTGCCCTCATGGTCTTCTCCCTCTCCTGTTCCTTACCAATGTAAGATCAAAGACTAAAGTATTCATTGACAGTTGAGTGTAACGTATTTCAAAGTCAGGGCTGCTAGGCATCTCTTCTCAGAATTGCTAAGGGAAAAGGCCCACAGTTTTAGGTACACCAGCTCCATTAAGTCACAGTTCTCCTTTATGTCACAGCAGGTCTAGAGGTTGCATTGCCTGAGCCTCAGCCTTCCCCCTGACCTTTCCTTCATGACCATTCCCTGTCGGAGTCCCCTGCCCAACTTTATCCCACATGAAGCCAGTACAAGTGTTATCACCTCTGTCATGGCTACCGTTGCCCAGAATTCCTGAGCTTCCCCTTCCATAGGGGAGCAAGGAATCTACATGTTGGAGAGGAACACATAAGATGTGCAAAGCACTTTATGAGTAGTAACAACCACTATAACAAACATTTGTTGGATCCTCTGTGTTGTCAAGCATTATTGTAAGCAGTTTATATCCAATGTTCCTAGTATTCCCACAACAACCTATGAGATAGACACTATTTCTATTCTGATTTTACACATTGGAAAAATGAGGCTCAGAGAAGTTAAATGCCTTGTCCAAGGAAGGCCACACAGCTTATAAGTAGTAGAAATGGGACTTGAATCCCAACAGTCTGGATGCTAGAGTCTGTATAACTTGCCACTCTGTTAAAATATATGCTGTTTCATTTATCCTTATAACAACCCCATGTACAGATGGAGATACTAAGGTTTTGAGAAGATAAGTGACTTGTCTTGCAGCTAGTGAGTGGCAGACCTGGAATTTGAATCCAAAACATTCTAACTCAGAAGACCATGCTCTTATCTGCAGTCTATACAACTGTGAGACCAGAAGAACTAGATGGTGCCCGGCTACCACCGTCATCTACTTGGAAGGGGATCTATGTAGGAGATCCTTGATGGAGGAGGGGAACAATGTGGAACAAAACTCAAAATCATTTGGAGGGGGGAAGAAAAAGGCAGGGGGACCAGGTTTGTTGGTCCGATAGAGCCTGGTGGAACCAATGAGACTATGGCCCCTAGCTGCCCTTCAGGTCTGGAATTGAACCCACACCTGTGGTTTTCAGCCAAGCAAAATACAGGCATATGAGTTAAACATTTACCTTAAGTAGATACACTCCTTGGAGGGAACAATCATGGGGGAAAGAAGGGCTGCTTTTGCACAGGGAGACAGCTCAGAGGGCAGGAGTGTATGGAGGGGTGGATACTTGGAAAAGGTGGCTATGGGGAGGAAGTGGGAGTGGAGTTGTTGCATTGTGATAAACTGTGGTCAATGACATGAGACAAAGTGTATGTGAATTGCTGTATGGAAAGTGAATTTGCTCTGTAAATCTTCACCCAAATCACAATAAAAAAAAAAAAAATGAAAAAAAAAGAAGTCCATGCTCTTTCTACCACACCTCCCTGAGACCAATGGACAAGACATCCTTATGATGAGAAGAATGAAAGGGACATAGTTCCAGGGAGCCTCAGGTCTGAGTGCTGGGTGCTTAGGTGGGGACGAGGATAGCAGGAAACTCTAGCCAATGGATCTAGGGTCTTTGGAGTTTCCTGATAATTGAATTTCAGTATGTGTCTATGATATGAGTTAAACCTAATACCACCACCAATTAAAGATTCAGAACTGACAAAAGAAAAATATAAAAACTTCCTATCTCAACTGTTGATTGCCATTGAGAGCTTATCTCCAAGAGGCAGAATAATCATAATTCATAGCATCCGTGTGTGGAGATTAGCTTTGTGGTAAGTTTTTTTTTATTACAACACAAAAGGCTGTTCACAACTTAGGGCACAGTTGTAAGACTGCTTGCTTATGACTGAAAAATAGAAATGGAGGAACTGTTAGGGTCCAGGAGCATCAGATAATGCAGTTAATGCCTTTAGGGCATGTTAATAAACAAAGCCTGTTTGTGCAGTCCCTTCCAGTGTGCAGAACCACTCCACAAGTTGTTTTAATGGATCATCACAGAAACTTGGTGCTTTCTTTTCTGTGAGGCTGTGGTAAATAGTTTTGGCCATTCATAGGGGGTAGAGAGGAAGGATGGAGAGAATGTTTGGTTTATATAAAAACTGTGTTGATGCAGGTGTTGTTGTTAGGTGCTGTTGAGTTGGTTCTGACTCACAGCGACCCCACGTACAACAGGATGAGATGCTGCTGGGTCCGGTGCCATTGTTTTAATCCTTGTCATTGCTGTACCTGAGCCCACTGTTGCAGCCACTGTGTCAATCCATCTTGTTGAGGATCTTCCTTCTTTTCACTGACTCTTTACTTTACCAAACATCATGTCCTTCTCTGGAGATTGGTCCTTCCTAATAATACGTCCAAAGTAAGTGAGGTAAAGTCTTGCCATCCACATGTCTAAGGAGCATTTTAGCTGCACTTTTAAGAATGTTATTGTTGTTAGATGCCATTGAATCAGTTCTGACTCATAGCAACCATATGTACAACAGATGCCTGGTCCTGCACCATCCTCACAGGCACTGCTATATTTGAGCCCATTGTTAGCCATTGTGTCCATCCATCTCATTGATGGTCTTCGTCTTTTTTGCTGATCTGTACTTTAACCATGCATGATATCTTTCTGCAGGGAATGGCCCCTCCTGATAACATGACCAAAGTATGACAGACAGTGTCTTGCCACCCTTACTTCTAAGGAGCATTGTAGCTGTACTTGTTCCAAGACAGATTTGTTCATTCTTCTGGCCATCCATGGTATCTTCACTATTCTTCACCAGCACCATAATTCAAAGCCATCAATTCTTCTTTGGTCTTATTCATTGTCTAGCTCTCATATACATATGAAGTGAGTAAAAATACCATGGCTTGGGTCTGGCACACCTTAGTCCTCAAAGTGACATCTTTGCTTTTTTTTTTTTTTTTTTTTTAACACTTTAAAGAGGTCTTTTGTCTCAGATTTTCCCAATGCAATATGTTGTTTGATTTCTTGACTGCTGCTTCTATGGGTGTTGATTGTGATGTAAGTAAAATGAAATCCTTGACAATGTCATTCTTTTTTTCATTTATCATGATATTCTTTATTGGTCCAGTTGTGAGGATTTTTTTTTTTTTAAATTCATTGTGATTTGGGTCAAAGTTTACAGAGCAAATTCGTTTTCCATACAGCAGTTCACATACACATTGTCTCATGACATTGACTATAATGTCCCACAGTGCAACAGCTCTCCTCCCACTTCCTCTCCATAGTCACCTTTTCCCTGTGTCCTTCCCTCCCATGCACTCCTGCCCACAAAGCTGTCTCCTTGTTCATACACAGCCCTTCTATTCTCCCATGATTGCTCTCTCGAAGGAGTGTATCTGCCTAATGTAAATGTTCAGCTCATATGCCTGTCTTTTGTTTGGCTGGAAGCCACGGGAGTGGGATCAATTCCAGACCTGAAGGGCAGCTAGGGGCCATAGTCTCAGGAGTTCCATTAGGCTCTATCAGACCAGGAAACCTCATCCTTTTTTTAAAAAATGATTTTGAGTTTTGTTTCACATTGTTCTCCCATGCTATCCAGGATCTCCTACATAGACCCCCCTCCAAATGGTTGACATTGGTAGCTAGGCACCATCTAGTTCTTCTGGCTCATAGTTCTATTGGCTGAGGATTTCATGATGTACCAGTCTCTTGGACTAATTGTTTCCACACATCGTTGATTTTCTTCATTCTCCTTTGCTTTAGACGAGGAGAGACTCATCATTGCATCTAGATGGCCACTTGTAAGCTTTTAAGATCCCAGTTGTTACTCGCCAAAGTAGGATGTGGACCAATGTTTTTGTGTAGTGTGTTATGCCAATTGAGCTTGATGTCCCCAGTTGTGAGGATTTTTGTTTTCTTCATGTTGAGATGTAATCCATACTGAAGCCTGTCATCTTTGATCTTCATCAGTAAGTGCTTCAAGTCATCTTCACTTTCAACAAGTAAGTTGTGTTATGTGCATATCACAGGTTGTTAATGAGTCTTCCTACAATCCTGATGCCTTGTTCTTCTTCATATAGCCCATCTTCTTGGATTATTTGCTCAGCATACAGATTGAACAAGTATGGTAAAAAGATATAACCCTGATGAGCACCTTTTCTGATTTTAAACCATACCGTATCCCTTTGTTCTGTTTGAATAACTGCCTCTTGGTCTATGTATAGGTTCTGCATGAACACAACATTGTGTTCTGGAATTCCCTTTCTTTGAAATACTATCCATGATTTGTTACGATCCACACAATCAAATGCCTTTGCATAGTCAATAAAACACAGTTAAACATCTTTCTGGTATTCTCTGCTTTCAGCCAAGACCCATCTGACATCAGCAATGATATCCCTCATTCCACATCTTCTTCTGAATCTGGCTTGAATTTCTAGCAGTTCTTGTTGATGTACTACTGCAACCATTATTGAATTATCTTCAGCAAAATTTTACTTGCATGATTTGTTAATGATATTGTTTGACAATTTCTGCATTTTGTTGGATCACCTTTCTTTAGAATGGGTACAAAAACGTTATCTCTTTCAGGCTGTTGGCCAGATAGTTAGTTGTCTTCCAAATTTCTTGGCATAGACAAGTGAGAGCTTCCAGCATTGCATCTGTTGAAACTTCTCAACTGGTATTCTGTTAATTTCTTGATCTTTGTTTTTTGCCAGTGGCTTCTGTGTGGCTTGGACTTCTTTCTTTAATACCATTGGTTCTTGATCATATGCTGCCTCCTAGAATGTTTGAGTGTGGACCAATTCTTTTTGGTACAGTGACTCAGTATATTACTTCCATCTTCTTTTAATACTTCCTTCTTTTAATGCCCATAGAATCCTTCAACAGTGCACCCTAAGGCTTGGAATTCAGTTCTTTCAGCTTGAGAAATGCTGGTCGTGTTCTTCCCTTTTGGTTTTCTAACTCCAGGTCTTTGCACATTTCATTATACTACTTTACTTTGTCTTCTCAAGCTACCCTTAGGAATCTTCTGTTCATCTCTTTCATATCATCATTTATTTTGTTTGTTTTAGGTACTGTACATTCAAGAGCAAGTTTCAGAGTCTCTTCTGATATCTGTTTTGGATTTTGGTCTTTTCTTTCTTTCTTTTTTTTTTTAAAATGATGTTTTGCTTTCTTCATGTGTAATGTCCTTGATATCCCACAACTCACTTGGCCTTCAGTCATTAGTGTTCAATGTGTTAAATCGACTTTTGAGATGGTCTCTAAATTCAAATGGGATAAACTCAGTGTTTTACTTTGGCTCTGGTGGACTTGTTTTAAATTTTCTTCAGCTTCAACTTGAACTTTCATGTAAGCAGTTGATATCATTGCTGATGTCAGAAGGGTCTGCTTTTCTGTCAGCTACTGGCTTTGTTCTGACTGATGCTATTGAGCTTCTCCATCATGTCTTTCTACAAATGTAGTCAGTTGGGTTCCTGTGTATTCCATCTGTGAATAGTCACATGTATAGTCACCATTTATGTTGTTGAAATAAAGTAATTCCAATGAATAGGTCATTGGTCTTGCAAAATTTCGTCCTGTGGACTTCCATGTCATTTCTATCACTGAGGCCATATTTTCAATTACTAATCCTTCCTCTTTGTTTTCAACTTTTGCATTCCAATCACCACCACTAATTATCAATGCATCTTGATTGCATGTAATTATCAATGTATCTTGACTACATGTTTGATCAATTTCTGACTGCAGAAGTTGGTAATAATCTTCAGTTTCTTCATCTATGGCATTAGTAGTTGGTATGTAAATTTGATTAGTAATCATATTAACTGGTCTTCCTTGTTGGTGTATGGATATTATCCTGTCACTGACAGTATTGTAGTTCAGGATAGATCTGGAAATGTTCTTTTTGACAATGAATGTGATGCCATTCCTCTTCAATTTGTCCTTCTCAACATGGTTGACCATCTGATTGTGCCATTCAAAGTAGCCAATACCAGTCTATTTCAGCTCACTAAGACTGGCGGTTCAAACCCACCAGCCACTCCTCGGAAGGAAGATGGGACAATCTACTTCTGTAGTGATACTGCCTCGGAAACCCAAGGAGGGGTTGCTATGAGTCAGGTCCGACTTGATGGCACATAACAACAACAACAACAACAACAACGTTTGTGATATCAATCTTCAAGCATTCCATTTCATTCTGACAACTTACAGTATTCCTAGATTCATACTTTGTACCTTTTGCGTTCCAGTTATTAATGGATGTTTGCAGCTGTTTCTTTTTGAGTTATGCCACATCAGCAAATGAAGCTCCCAAAAGTTTTACTCCATCCACATAATTAAGATCGACCCTGCTTTGAGGAGGCTGCTCTTCCCCAGTTGAATTTTGACTGCCTTCTAACCTGAGGGACTTATCTTCTGGCACTTTATCAGTGTCCTGCTACTATTCATAGAGTTTTCACTGGTCAATTTTTTTTTAGAAATAGATCACCAAGTCCTTCTTCCTAGTCTGTCTTAGTCTGGAATCTCTACTGAAACGTGTCTGCCATGGGTGTACTGGGTGAAACCAGTGAAATACCAGTGGCATAGCTTCCACCATCATAGCAACATGTGTAAGTCACTTGCACTGACAAACCTTACTAAGTGCGGAAAATTATTAACCTCACTTTACAGAGAGGAAGTAAGCCTTGAAGAGATTGAGTGAGCTGTTCTCACACAGTTAGTAAGGGAAGGAGCTAAGATATGAAGCCAGGCAATGTGACTCTGGACTCCTTCTTGCTAGGCTATTCTGTGTTGCTTGTTGTTATGTGCTGGTGAGTTGGACCCGACTCATAGCGACCCCTCCTTGGGTTTCTGAGGCAGTTACCACTACGGAAGTAGATTGCCCCATCTTCCTTCTGAGGAGTGGCTGGTGGGTTTGAACCACCAGCCTTCTGGTTAGCAGTCAAGTGCCTTAGGCACTACGCTACCAGAGCTCCCGGCTATTCTGTAGGAGAGTGAATTTTGGCAACCCTGACTTCTGACCACAAGCCAGTGGGCAGTTTGGATGAAGTGTCCTTTGGCACAAGGTAAGAGCTATGCTGGCCTGAGCTTCTCTGGGGCCTTCACAGGAAAGTTAATAGTATAGGATCTGGAGGGAGAAGGTTTGGCTCATCCCAGCTTCAGTCTTTCCAGACTATGTGCCCTTGGGCAAATCACTCAATGTCTCTAAGATAATGTTTCTCATTTCTAAGATAATATCTTCCTGACTTACCTCACAGAGTGATTGTGGGGTAACTCTTTGTCAGCTGGTCAGTAACTTATGGGTAGGAGGCAGTGGTGAGATAAGCTTAGACCAAGTTGGGAAGTGGGTGGCCTGAGATCTACGGCCCAGCCTGGGGCCTTTGTACATGCTGTTCCCTCTGCTGGAAATTCCCTTCCCTCTGTTCTTCCCATGATTGATTCTCTAAATTTTCAGCTTTTAGCTAAATGCCATCTTTTCAGGGAGATGCTTCCTTGGGAGGCTGGCCTGAGCCTCCCAGCTCTGCTGGCTCTGGGGGCTTTCCCTGGCTCCTATACTTCCTCTTAGCCTCTCTATAAGACCCAGCCCTACCCGTGTATGAATTATTCAGGTAGAGGCCAAGGGCTCATTATGGGGACAAACATTCCAGCAAGAGCTATCTGGCAGGAGCAAAGAGAAAGATGAGGTGGTATTTATTGTCAGGAAGTGATTTCCCCCTGTAATTACCCACACTCACATGTAGGGGTGGGTATGTTTGGGGTGGGGAAGGTGTAGTTTATTACCATCCCCTCCCAGGGTCTAATTTAGCTAATGTTACACCAGAGTCTAAACAGAGCCCTAGTCCTCCCTCACTTGGTGGGCGAGGTAGGGTTGGTGACAGAGGTAGAAGGCTTCCAGCTTGATCTTTGTCAATTAATACTTTCAATTAAAAAAAAAAAGAGGCAGCAGCACCTCAGTAAGGTTTCATGAGAAATGGTGGTAGCAGCAGGGTCAAGGGGAGCTGATTATGTAGATGTGTTTCAGCTCTCAGCTGGGGATGAATGGCTTCCATAAACGCACTGGTGGACATGACCCCCACCACATTTGCTGGCTCAGATGCAGCTGGGGCCATTTTTCACATTCCTGGCAGAAAGAAGGGATGAGCAGGTGCTGAGGAGGAGGAGGGCTACCTGTCTGGTGGAGGTCATTGTGGGTGGAGCCCCTCGTCTCCTGGAGCTTACATAGCCCTGGTCCCCACAGGGCTCTGCTGTTGGGCACACTTGGTCGAACACACTCTGCTCCAGCTCCACTACAGAAGTGCTGTCTTACCCTAGGCAGGTCATCACTTTTCAACTTGTAGGTTTGCAGTCTGTAAAATCAGGCAACTCTGAATGTTCCTTCCAGCCTTAAAGCTCTATGGATTGATGATCTTGCATTCAAAGAAAGGTAAGGGAACTCACCATTGTCTAGGAACAGACTGTGTGGTCTTGGCTAAGTCCTTTCCTCCTCTGATTACCCCTCCTTTGGTGGTGGTGAGGCTGGCTGCTCCAGGACTGGCCAGTGCTTTCCCTCACTATTTTCCAAACATTTCCTGCCATGTCCCTGAAGTTTCTCTCTTCTCTAAAGTCTGGAACACCACTACCTCTTTATGGAGCCCCCGACATCACATGTTCAGCCCTTGGTAGCTTCTTCTAGGGGCTAAGTGGGACCTCTGCTTGGCTGTTCTCTGAGGCATTGAAAATTGCATGGATAATTCAGGACACAAATCAAACAGGGGGTTGGAAGCTCTGGATTTATAAAGAAAAATGAGTCAAACTTGGCAATTTATGAGCAGTTCAGAATAGTAGCACGGGGGAGGGAGAAGGGTGAAGGACTGGTGTGAAGGGCTGAAGACAGTTAGGGGAGGCAGAAATGGGAGTGAGGCTGGAGACAGTGGAAGGTGCCCTGGGCTTTAGCACCCAGACCACTAGCATTGTGGGAAGTTGTCTGTGCCCTGGACAAATGGGGTAAGTAGAGTCCATTGAAGGGCAGGGCCTGTCCTCAGGCATCAGAGGGTGGGACCAGCCTAGAAATCCTAATTAGGTCTTCTGTGGACTAGGGCCTTGGGTGGGTGCTGAGGAGAAGGGAGGTGAAGGCCGAGGGAGGGGGCACATTGTCTAGCCTCAGGGAGCACTAGTCCAGAATGTAGAGGCTTAGCTTGTCTTCCAGAGCACGGCTTCTGAGAGGCAAACACAACCCCTCTTCATGAAGCTTCAGCTGGGTGTGTAGTATTTGGTGTGTGGTGTGGTGTGGTGTGGAATGTGTGTGTATGTGTGTGTGCTTATTAGAAATACCTGTAGTATCCCTGGGAACACTCTTAGTCTGAGGGTGGTGAGAAACTCCACATAGATTCAACTACAGGGGCCCAGAGGGACGTCCTAAAGGGCTGCAGAGTGTAGCCTGTAGGTGTGGGATAGGAATCTGATTGGCTTTGCTTCCATGGCTGGCTAGAATACTGGTCCTACTTCCTCCCCAGCATAGACCTGCTCAGGATACTCCACTCTGTCAGTTTCCTCTGGGGGGACCCTGAGCTGAGCATTCTCATCAGTGTGGTCTAATAGACCACACTGGCCATGCCTAAGGATTAGGAATTGAGGAACCTGGACTGAGGACCAAGTAGATATTGTTTGTCAGCACCACACTGAAAAAGTCACATCACTTCTTAGGATCTTAATTTCCTCATCTGAGAAATGAGACTAGCATTTCTTTCTTCCAGCCCTCCTCCTTAAGCTGTAGTATGGGTGAAATAAAATTGTGAGTAATGTGTGCTCTGTTACAGGTAAGATTGCCATGAATTGGAGCTGACTCCACAGCAACTAACAACAACAGCACCCTCTAAAGTGCTGTGTCAAGGTGAGAGATTCTTTTATTAGTTTTCCATGAGAAGCTACCTAATCACTGCCCCTTTCTGGGTCTTAGACACTTCATGTTGGAGATGCAGAGGTTAGATCAAGTCAACCTTCAGTCCTCTCCCAACCTGAACAATATACTGATTCTGCGCCTAAGGCATTTGACTGCTAACCAGAAGGCTGGTGGTTCAAACCCACCAGCCACTCCTTAGAAGGAAGGCTGGGCAATCTACTTCTGTAGTGATACTGCCTTGGAAACCCAAGGAGGGGTCGCTGTTAGTCTGATCCGACTTGACGACTTGACGGCAGTGAGTTAGTTTTTTTTTTAATGACTTTCTTAGTATCTCAGATCCTAATTAACATGTGCCGCCCAGTTGAGGGTGTGGCTTCTAGGCTTAGAGAAGTCAGGACTCTGTTCAGCCAGCCATTTAACAAAATGATTTTTAGTTAGGAGCCTTGTTGCTTTTTGTTCTTTCAATCTCTTCTAGGGCCCTTCTGAAAGCATGGGTGGTGTATCCTTTCTGATGACTAAGTGCAGATGGGTGGGGTTGTCCCTTAGAATGTATTAGAGATTGTGCTGAAACTCAAGTTCCAAAGCATTTCCATTTTAAGAACTGAAGGGTATGGAATGTCAAGAGACTTAAAGATTCCTGAGGTAGGACTGGGGATGCACCATTGATTTGTGAAGATTATTTACAGTCAACAAATAATGATGGCATTCATACTATGTACCAGAAACTGTTTCAGGAAATTTCATATCCATTATTTTATTTGATTCCATAGTAACTATTCGAGAAAGGCAGTGTTATTTTCTTTTGGCAGATGAAGAAATGGAAGCTCAGAGAAGGAAAGGAGTTGTGCATAACAACACAACTGTGAGTGGTGGAACTGGAACTCAAATGCAGGTGTATCTGACCTCAGAGTTGGAGTCTTTCCTGCAAAATGATTCCCGATTTAGGGCCACTTTTGTGTCCAGCAAAGCTATAGTGTATGAGGTAGATGTAATGGTCTTTGGTGGGCAGCAGTTAAAATAAAATCTCAGTTCAGTTCTCTGAGTCTTAGCTAGGCTATTTGGAGTCTTCCCTGTGCATGTATGTTCAGGGATCAGCCAGAGATTTGGGCAGAGTTTGTACATAGAATCGTATTAGTTTCTTAGGGCCGCTGGAACAAAGTACCACAAATTGGGAGGCTTATAAGGATGGTAATTCTTGTCCTGTAGTTCTGGAGACTAGTAGTTGGCAGAGCTATACTTTCTCCTCAGGCTCTAGGAGAAGACCCTTTCTTGGCTCTCTCTGCTTCTCCTAATCTCAGGCATTTCTTGGCTTGCAGTTGCAGCAGACCTCCGTAATCACATGGCTGTCTGTCTTCCCTGTCTGCCTCTCTGTGTCTCTTCTCTTTTGTAAGGACTCTACTCAGATGGGATTAGGACCTACCCTACTCATATATGGCCTCACATTAACTTAAGTGATACATCTTCAAAGACCCTGTTTCCAAGCAAGGTCATGATCACAGGTACCAAGAGTTAAGACTTCAACTTATCTTCTTTTGGGCATCATTCAGTCCATAAGACTCTCTGATTCTCTGTTTGCTGTGATTTTTGCCATCACTTCCCTGGAAGGAAGGCTGGGCAATCTACTTCCGTAGAGATACCGCCTTGGAAATCCAAGGAGGGGTTGCTATGAGTCAGGCCCAAATTGATGTCAGTGTTGTTTTTTTTTTTTCCCCCAGCTACTGTATTCATTCTTATTCTTCAAGACACTAAGACTGTAGGTTTCCTGTAGAAGTTTAGCTACCCTGTGTACCACTGGCTATGATCTGCCCTCAGGACCATAAACATAAAATACATCCATAGCTATTCTTCTACATCCCAGTTCCCCTCCACTGTCTGCCACTTTTTGCTTCACCAGTGCCTTCAGATATATTTTTTTAATATACATTTTCCTCAGAGTTTATACGTGTTATTTGTGGGAGGACTGGTCTAATAGTTGTTGTTGTTAGGTGCCATTGAGTCATCTCTGACTTGCAGCGACCTTGTGTACAACAGAATGAAACACTGCCTGGTCCTGTGCCAGCCTCATGATCCCTGCTATACCTGAGCTCATCACTGCGGCCACTGTGTCAATCCATCATGTTGAGGGCCTTCCCCCGTTTCATTGACCCTCCACTTTACCAAGCATGATATCCTTCTTCAGAGAATAGTCCCTTCTGATAACATCCAAAGTAGGTGAGGCAAAGTCTGACCATTGTTGCTTCCAAGAAGCATTCCGGCTGTACTTCTTCCAGGACAGATTTGTTCATTCTTTTGGCAGTCCATGGTGCTTGCAGTATTCTTTGCCAGCACCACAACTCAAAAGCATCAACTCTTCTTCGGTCTTTCTTATTCATTGTCCAGCTCTCACATGCATATGAGGTGATTGAAAATACCATGGCTTGGCTTAGGGGCACGTTAGTTTTCAAAGAGACATCTTTGCTCTTCAGCACTTAAAAGAGGTTTTTTTTAAATTTTATTTTGATTTGGGTGAAGATTTACAGAGTAAATTCACTTTTCATACAGCAGTTCACATATACTTTGTCTCATGTCATTGACCAAAATTTACC
>NW_006921629.1:434226-444749 GCF_000298275.1 Orycteropus afer afer
TCAATCTTTATCAGTAAGTGCTTCAAGTCATCCTTACTTTCAGCAAGCAAAGTTGTGTCGTCTGCATATCGCAGGTTGTTAATGAGTCTTCCTCCAATCCTGATGCCATGTTCTTCTTAATATAGTCCAGTTTATTAGATTATTTGCTCAGTGTACAGTATACAGATTGAATAAGTGTGGTGAAAGGACACAGCCCTGACACACTCCCTTCCTGATTTTAAACCATGTTCTGTTCAAACGACAGCATTCTGGTCCATGTTCAGGTTCCTCAAGAGTACAATTAAGTGTTCTGGAATTCCCATTCTTCTTAATGTTGTCCATATTTGTAATTGAATGCTTTTGCATAGTCAATAAAACACAATAAAACACAAGTAAACATCTGACCATTATTAGAAGCTTTGTTCCACTTTTGAGCAGGTGGTTCCTCCTGTGGCTCTCACCAGGCAGAGTCTGTTCTAAAAGCAGCATAAGGCCCAACAGAGTCTCTAGGAATCTGGTCTTCAACCCCTGATAGTAAGTATTTATTCCAAGGTAAGGTTGTCTTGTAACTGGCTCTTGGATGTGTTGCGAAACCATGTGCATGATGACCTCCTGGGCAGCTTTGCCTCGTGTGTGTTTCCTTCAATATCACCTTCTTGGAAAGTAGTGTTTCTAGACTGCAAGGGACATCAAACCTCAGGCCACTCTTCTAGATGCACCATGCATGGAGGTGGAGAGGTGGACTCTGTCTCCCTCTCAAGCACACCTTTGGCAGAGTCTTTGTTGGGAGGAGAAGAGACATCAGGAGGGAAAAGAAGACAGAGTCCCCATTTCACCAATGTCGTCTATGTCTCTTTAAACTGTACCTTGGGGAGTTTGTCAGATGGCAACCACCTGTTCAGGTTCCCCCAGACACCTTTGGAACTGCAGGTATGTGCCAAGGGCTGGAAAAAATTGGCTGTTCCCCAAAGTTCCTTTTCTCCTTTGTTGGAAATATCAGAGAGGTCAAAGCATGATGGCAGAATCCATGTGCTTTTTAAAATGTTCCAGCTTTGTAGAAGGGTTGTTTATTTTTTTCCCTCTTCTTTAGAAAAAAAATCTCTGTGTGTCAGAGATGCAGGCAGAAGAGAAATGTCCCTTTGATGGTAGAGAATTATTGTTTTAAAGGCTTTATTTAAGCCATTCTTAACAAAACTCAAACATCTGGCTTGTGGCGCCTGTGTGCCAACTCCCAGCTTGAAGTAAATGCGTGGAGATGGCAGGATCCCAGGCCTGAGTGGGAGGAGGCGAAGCCTGGGTGGCCAGCTTTGGCTGCTGTGGCCACTGTCTGCACTGTGCCTCCTTACTGGGGCTCTGTGGGCAGAAGCAGAGAAAGGAAAGCACTTTCTTGAATATGTCTTTATGACAGATATTTTGCCATGGTGCGTGTATCCACATTCCTTTCTCAGGGCTTAAAATCTAAAGGAGAATGACTTGAGTCTAAAAGAACTGGGTTGTAGGCAAAATGGAAGGAAATGAAATGTGTTTATCCAACATATATTCTATGCCAGGTCTTTCTATATGCATTGCCATGTTCAATCCTAGCAATAACTCCATGAGATAGGTACTCACTGCCATCACATTGATCCAATTCATAACGACCCCTCCTTGGGTTTCTGAGGTGGTATCACTACAGAAATATATTGCCCAGTCTTCCTTCCGAGGAGGGCTGGTAGGTTCAAACCCACCAGCCTTCTGGTTAGCAGTCAAATGCCTTAGGCACTATGCCACCAGAGCTCCATATCTATCTATCTATCTATCTATCTATCTATCTATCTATCTACCTACCTACCTCTCCAAGGAGTGAAGATTGGGCAATCTATTTCCATAGTGATACCACCTTAGAAACCAAAGGAGGGGTTGCTAGAGTTGGATTGACTTGATGGCAGTGACTACCGATCTCATGGAGTTATTGCTAGACAATGCATATAGAAAGACCTGGCATAGAATATATATTGGATGAACACATTTCATTTCCTTCATTTCCCCCACAGCCCAGCTTCTTTTAGACTCAAGTCATTCTCCTTTAGATTTTAAGCCTGAGAGAGGAGCATGCAAATAAAAGTCACTGCCGTTGAGTCAGTTCCAACTCATAGTGACTTCCATTGGGTTTCTGAGGCTGTATATCCTTATGGAAGTAGATTGCCCCATCTTCCATCCATGGAGCAGCTGGTGGGCTTGAACTGCTGACCTTCTGGTTAGCAACCAAATGCCTTATCCACTATGCCACCAGAGCTCCTTGAGGTAGGTATTAATAGTCTTTTATTCTAGATAAGAAAACTGGGGATCATAGAGGTTATAACTTGTCCAGTTTTACCCCACTGGCAAATGGTAGAGTCAGGATTCATTCTCAAGGGTGCTGCCTCCAGAGCCTGGTTTTTTTCTATTATGTCTGGTTGCCGTTTGCATGAGTCCTGCAACCTGGCTTCACAGAGTAACATGCTGTCTTCGTCTTCGAAACAAATGGGGCTATTCTCTGGCTGGGAGAAGAAGGGGGAATGGATTTTGATTGCAAGTGGTTTTTTGAGTTCCCTTATTCTTGTGATGATGCCAAGGGAACATACCCAGTTCTAGGCCTTGCCAACCAAGAGCCATGTGATGGTGAACAAGTTAATGAACTTCTCTGAGCCTGAGATTTCTCAGGTGGGGATAAGACTACCCACTGAAAGGATTATGAGAAGAAATGTGTAAAAGCCCATGGTTCTGTGCCTGGCACAAAGAAGTGCTCAGCAAGTGCTTGTCTCTCTTCTCCTCCTCTCCAGCTGTAACAAGTTCAGGGCCCAGACCCAGAGGCAGGAGGTGAGATGCAGAGAACCCTAGGAAGGCAAGGGAGGCTGGGATAGGGGGCTCACTCACCATATTGGTCTAGGCACCTTGAGGGGCTCCAACTGTGTTAATTGATTTGTTTCAACTCCATGAAAGAGACTGGGTGCAAAAGCGGGGGGCTCAATGCAGAGCCCTGTCTATATGTGTTTCTTACTTGGCAGGGTCCTTGATCCTGAGGTCTTTCTGCTGAAAATGTCCCGCAGAAACCATCATGTTCAGCTGTTACATTTTATAGGCAGGGAAACTAAGGTCAGAGAAAGAATGGACCTTGACAGAGGCTACCCAGCAAGTTGGAGACAGAGCTGGAGCCTCTGAAGCCAGTACTGGGTGGTAGAGGATGAAAGAGAAGTGGCCCAGCCTGAAAGCACCAGGCTGTGTTTCCCCCAGAAACTTCGAGTCTCCTGTGGTCCAGTAGCCCTTGTCTGGAGCCAGCATGAGGGCAAAGAGTGCCTGATGTGGCTGCCATTCCTGCTGATGTGGCTCTGATCTGTCTGAGCATCTGTTCATTGCTCTCTGATCACTGTGTGGCCAGAATCTTCCCATTAGTATTTCACACCCAGAGTGTCAGCACCAGGCAATTAGGATGACCAAGATCTGAATCTCTATCTTGCCACTACCTCTAAATATACTCAGGAAAGCTTTCACCTGTTTTCTTGAGTCTCAGTTTTTCAAGCTGTAAGGTGATGGTAAGGGACCTGCCTGAGCAGATAAGAGATTTGGAGAAATTCCTAGGTGATGCTCTGGAGGCTCTAGAAGTTAAAACAGATAAATATAGAACATCTCTCTGAGGGGTTGGTCATTTGATCTTTTTTCTATTCCACTCTCCTCAGTGAGTGCCCTGCTTATTGCTTCCCTTCTCTCCTTTCCTCCTTCCTTCACGGTATTTGCTGAGCATCTGAGAGGCATGGTATAGTGGCAAAACCAGGACTGGAAAGTGGAAATGAACAACAGAATTGAAAGGGAAAAGGAAAATGTGTTAGGTGGGGTTCTCTAGAGAAGCAAAACCACTAAAGCTTATATATATATATATATAGAGAGAGAGAGAGAGAGAGAGAAAGAGAGAGAGAGAGAGAGAAATTATTCTTAGGAAAATGGCTCACACACTTAATAGAAGCTGGCAAATCCCAAGTTCCTGGATCAAACGTCCAGCTGGAGGCTTTTGCCGACTCACGCAGCTTCAGGGGCTCATGAGCTCAAGATTGGCAGGCAGTATACCTGCTGTTGACTCCGAAGGATGACAAATCCAAGATCACCAGGCCGAATGGTGGATTGTTTGCTCACGGACAGTTGTAGGCAGCACAACAGGATCTAGATCCACTGAAGAGTCTGTCTTTTTCTCAGGATGTCTGTATATATATATGTGTGTGTATATATGGAAGGAAGGTTGGGCAATCTACTTCCGTAGTGATACCCCCTTGGAAACCCAAAGAAGGGTAGCTATGAGTTGGATCTGACTCCACGGCAGTGAGTTTGTTTTTGGTTTATATATATATTGGAAGCAGGCCACACCCTTAGGGAAACTCCCTTTCGATGGATTGGCTGCTCAAAACATATACATCCAATCTCATCATGGGAATAACCGTATCACAACTGCTTAAACTACTCAGAATCATGGTCCAGCCAAGTTGACACTATCACAGTGAAGATATTTGAGGAATTTCTTAAGACACTCAGGAACTGGGGAGGAACAAGAGAGAACAGGGAAATTGCAGAAGAGATAAAGATAGACAGTCACTAGATCAGTACTAAACCCCAGTAAAGGCTGGAGGAGGAGTGCTTAAGTGAGACTTGGGTCTTCACTATGCCCAGAGCTAGGCCAAGCCTGGGGAGACCCCAGTCAGGGACTGGGAATTCTGCATCCTTTTCCATAAAAACAGGACATCTTGGAATAATTTTTCCAGGTTTATCCCCAAGGGACCCAGGTAGCAGCCACTGCTGTTGGCACTGTTGGTTGTTATCCTCTCTAGAGGTTGAAGAGTCTGTGCCCAGACCCTGCAGGAGAGAACTTGTCCCATTGACCTTTAGGCAGGAGGCATCACCATGGTCTTGATCTCAAGACAGCCTTTCCCAGGTGGGGCTGCTCATGAGCTCTTCTAGCATCTGGTTCATTCTGCCCTTGATTCTGTTCCTAGTAGTAGTGCTGGTTGGGGATCTCTGTCTCCCTGCGGACTTTTAGTGTCTTAAAGACAAGGATTCTGTCATATTCACCTGGATATTCCCAGCCCTTAGCCCACCTGTGACGGATCAAAGTCAAGGCACTGGCAATGTGGAAAACCAGAGAGAGTAAGGGTGTTCAAGTTGATCATGTTTGAGTTAGAATCCCAGTTCTGCCACTTTCAAGCTGTGTGATTGTCATAGGTTGAGTTCCCCTGGGAGTACATTCTGTGATGGAGATTTGGATGTACGAGGTTTATTGGGATGTGCTTTCAAGAAGAATATCTATGCGGGAGTGAGGGAAGGAGGATGAGGCAGAGAGAAAAGTTGAATCCTGAGGCAGTTGCAACAGAGGCCTCAGCTGATCCCATGGGGAACTCTGGGGCTACAATGGGTTAGAATAGTCTCAGACTGAGAAGCAAGGGTGCCTAACTTTTGTTCTCCCTCATTGACCAGTCATTGGATGTGTGTTATCCAGGGAAGGAGTGTAAACTTGGGCAAGGCAGCTTTTTGGCTGAGGGCAGTTCGTGAGCTTTAATAGTCAACAGAGGTAGCAGCAGCTAGGGAATGAGGGCCTCAGTCCTGAAGAGGAGACCTGGGCAGTACATCACAACATCCACTGCAGTGACCTTGAGTAAGATTCTTAGCTTAGCTGAGCCTCAGTTTCCACAATTGTAAAATGGAGACAATTGATTAATTTGTTCAGTATCTCTTTCAGGTGCTGGGAAATATGGACACACACAAAAAAAACAAACAAAGCTGCTGTCTTCATGGAGCTTACATTCTAGATGGAAAGGAGAGATGAGTAATGTCAGAGGGTGATAAGTTCTATGGAGAAAAATAAGACACAATAAGGAGATTGGGAGAGCTGAGTTGGGCAGTTTTCTATTTTAAAGGAGGTCAGAGCAAAAACTTGAAGGAAATGAGGGAGTGAGCCACCAGGCCATCTAGGTCAGGGTTTCTCAACTTTAACACTATTGACAGTTTGAGTCGGATAATTCTTTGTTGTAGTATTTGACTGCTAACCAGAAGGTTGGCAGTTCAAACCCACCAGCCACTCCTCGGAAGGAAGATTGAGCTATCTACTTCCGTAGTGATAGTGCCTCGGAAACCCAGGGAGGGGTTGCTATGAATCAGAACTGACTCAATGGCAGTGAGGGTTTTTTTTTTTTTTTTTAGGGGGCTGTGCTGTGCTGCTGTAGGATGTTAAGCACCATTCTTGGCTTCTACTCACTAGATGGTAGTAACACCTCCCAGTCATTACAATAAAAAATGTCTCCATATATTGCCAAATGTCTTCTAAGGGGAAAAATTGTCCCCTGCTTAAGAACCACTCATCTAGGGGAAAACAATTCCAGGCAGAGGGAGAAACAAAGGCAAAGTCCTTGATGTGAGAGCATGTTTGGTACTTTCACAGAACACCAAGGAAGCTGACGAGGCTGCAGTAGAGTGAGTTGGGGGAGGGACGGTGAGTCGGAATGGCGAGATGGCAGAGGTGGGAGTAGATTTTGTTGGGCCTGGTAGGTCATTGTCACGATTTTGGCTTTGACTCCAAGTGAGAAGGAAGTCCTTGGAGGGTTATGTGCAGAGAAATAATATAATCTGACTTACATATAAAAAGAATCCCTCGGGCTACTCCCTCACAATGGTGATGGAGGATTAAAGGTGATGTTTATGTTTCTGACACTCAACAGGTGGTTCGGTATATGGTGCCTGTCATCCTCAAGAACAGGTGGGGTACACCCTTGATTTGCACTTGAAATGATTGAACAACTTGGCTGCTATTCTATCCCAGGAATATATAACTGTATTTTTGCGATTCAGGCCTAGAAATGAGGACCCTAGTATGTTAGAATTGGAAGAGGCCTTCAGGATAGTGGAGTCCACAATGCTTATTTTAGAGAAGAAAACAGCCTAGAGAGGTGAAGTGACTTTGGCAAAATCGCCCAGTGAGTCAGCAGCAGTTCTGGGGTTAATATCTGTAGAACTGCTTTTTGGGAAGGGAAGGCTTTGATGGTGACCTAATTTATGGCTTTTTCTTTTTTTAATTAAAAATAGAGATAAAATTGAAAGACAAGAAGAATATGCTCAAGGCTTTTGCACAAATAAAAGATTTGACTGGAAAATTAGTTGTAAAATAATAATAATAAAAAGATAGGTTTGAACCCTATCTTCCTAGGCAGGAAGCTGGATTGTAGGGTCAGCAAGTAACAAGCACTTATTTCTGAAGCTGTGGAGCTACCATTTTGTCTCAGCATCAACAGGTGGAAGGAATGGTTGCTGTGAGACCCACTTGCTACCTTTGAGTTCTTAGGCTTGGTTGATACTTCTTTAATGGGTGAGTCACAATCTTAAATGGTGTATTGGTTTCCTAGGGCTACAAACTTGGCAGTTTGAAACAACAGGCATTTATTGTCTTATAACTCTGTAGGATAGAAGTTCAAATCCAAGGTGTCAGCAAGGTGATGCTTGCTCTGAGATCTCTAGGGGGAAAATTCATCTTTGCCTCTTTCTAGCTTCTAGTGGTTCCTGCAATCATTGACATTCCTTGGCTTGTAGATACATCACTCTGATTTCTGTCTCTGTCATCACATAGCTGTTTCCTCTGTGTCTCTGTCTCTTTTTATAAGCACACCGCTCATACTGAACAAGAGCAATCTTATTGCAGTATGACCTCATGTTAACAGATAACATATTCAAAGATCTTATTTCCAAACAAGGTCACAATCACAGATATGGGGGAAAGGACTTCAACATATCGTTTGTGGGGACACAATTCAATCCATAATGGAAGGGAAAATTGAGACAGAGATAGTCTTGAGTTTGACCCCATTGAATGGATGGATGATCATTGTGGTGTAGAGAGAGCCAGGAATCTGGTCAAATCATGAAATGTTTAGTGTCTCTATTTCTTCATCTCTAGACTGTTGTTGTTGTTGTTATGTGCCGTCGAGTCAAACCCGACTCATAGCGACCCCTCCTTGGGTTTCCGAGGCAGTATCACTACGGAAGTAGGATTGCCCAACCTTCCTTCCGAGGAGTGGCTGGTGGGTTTGAACCACCAGCCGTCTGGTTAGCAGGCAAGTGTCTTAGCCACTGTGCTACAGTAATTTCTCCTCTTTCCTATAGAGAAAAATACTTTTACCTTCCATAGTTTTTCAACTCAGTGCTTTGCATTGAATAGGTGCCAGGTACACATTTGGTGAAGGACTGAATATTTATTGATAAAAATGAGGTGATGTGTGGTAAATATTAAATTGATGCAAGAAATACTTTGTTAGAGTCTCTTAAAACTGTTGGGTGAGCTCTTGGTCTCTGGGGATTTGAAGGGTCATAGGTTGAGAAGTTCATTTTATCCATCCACCTGCCTCCAGGCCATACTGTGTAGAAACATTCCAGGAGGGGAAGTTTCTCTTATGTGGTCCTTTGGGTCAGAATTGCTGAATGGTAGTTCAGGTATGCGTATTTGGAACAAAGTAACCATGACCTGATTCTGTGGCTATTCCTGACCTCCAGAGGTGGAGCAGACACTCTCCCAGGGCTCAGAGATCCTGGTGAGCATCAGCTCAGTCATGGGCACAGAGGAACAGGCCTTGCTCATGGGGGCTTCCTCAAGTCCTCAGAAGAAGCTTTGGACTCTGCAGATGTGGGTTTGAATCTTGGCTCTGTCAGTATGTGTTCATGGACAGGTTGCTAAATCTCTGTGCCTCAGCTTTTTCATATGTAAAATGAACCAAGAAAAGAAAAAAAAAATAGGTAAATTGGACTTTATCAAAATAAAAAGTCTTTACACTTCAGAGGACACTGTCAAAAAAGTGAAATGACAGCCCATGGAATAGGAGAAAATATCTTCAAATTATATTCTAATAAGGGATTTGTATCTTGAATATATGATGTATTCATAACGCAACTGTGAAGATAGAAATAATCCAATTTTTAAAATGGGCAAAGGATCTGAATAGACATTCCTCCAAAAAAGATAGACAAACATGAAAAGATGGTCAGCATCATTAGTCATCAAGGAAATGCAAATCAAAACCACAATGAAATACCACTTCATACCCACTAGGGTAGCTATAATGAAAAAGGCAGATCATACCAAGTGTTGGTGAGCATATGGAGAAGTAAGAACCTTCATACACTGCCAGTGAGAATGCAAAATGGTCCAGGCACTTTGGAAAATTGTCTGGCAGTTCCCCAAAAGGTAAAACATAGAGTTGCTGTATGACCTAGAAATTCCACTCCTAAATGTATACCTCAAAGAAATAAAAACATATGACCACAAAAACTTGACTATGAATGTTCATAGCAGCATTATTCATAATTAGCCAAAAGGAAGAAACAACCTAAATATCTATCAGATATGAATGAATAAACAAAAGGTGACATATTCATGCAATGGGATATTATTTCTCCATTAAAGGAAGCAAAGTATATGCTACAACACGATAAACCTTGAGAACATTATTCTAAGTGAAAGAATTCAGTCACAAAGAAGTCAGATCACATTTTGTGTGATTCAATTTATATAGAATACCCAGGAGATGGAGGAATAGGCAGACAAGCGACACAGACACTCTTCAACAAAGAAAAGAAAAACCAATTGACAGAGATATAGAAGATAATCCTGGAACCCTGAGCTTTGAAAGGAACTATACAGAAGTGGATTAGACACCAACTAGTGGAAAAACCTGAATGAAAACAGTGAGTACAGAGATGGTCGGAGCTGTGGACTGTCAGCTACTCTGATGAGACCAATAGCCAAGTGGTGTTGGGACCTGAGAACTGACCTAAAGATCAGTCCTGGTCACCAAGGGCTGCAGGGACAACTGCTCTGGTAGCCTATGACTAGGAAGGGAATCAGCAAGGAGGGAGACAACCTGGCTGTAGACTTTCTGCTGTCTGGAATGTGCAGCCATTTTGATTGTTTACACATGGCAGCCATTTTGGATATTTAAAGTGACTGAGGGTGCAGCCATTTTGAATGTTTACAAGTGGCAACCATTTTGGATTTTAAAGTGATAGCATTCTCATTCGGATTCCAGGGACCTAAGAACAGGATGTTTGCCAGGATCGGCAAGGACATACGAGAGGCTGACAAAGGAAAGGAGACAGGTGCTGAGTGTATAAGTGCTGTCAACTAGTGAATAGAGGAGCACAGCACAGTACCCTGCCTGTATAGATAACATACAAACAAAAGAAAATGAAAATTGTGGGCAAGTCACTCCAACATCTAATCACCAATTAAATATAAGCACAAAAACATCACAATGCCTCAGAGACAACAGGGCATTACAGTCCTCACAAAGAAGTAAGATAAAGCAGGAGAAACAAGGGACCAGGATTCAGACCCAAAACACATCCCTGAGGAAGATGCAGCATTGGAGCTCCCTGATAAAGAATTCAAAGGAATTATACTTAGGTATCTTCAAAGGATTGAGAGACAGATCAAGAAAAACAGACAAAACCCTAGAAGAATTTTGGAAGAAAATACAAGAACAAAATGACAAAATAAATGAAAAATT
>NW_006921629.1:447524-472172 GCF_000298275.1 Orycteropus afer afer
ATGGATGAACTTGGAGGACATTATGCTGAGTGAAATAAGTCAATCACAGAAGGACAAATATAGTATTAGTTTGTTGTTGTGAAGGGTCAACGAAAGGTTTATATATGGAGGGAAACTTTCTTTGTTGGTTGCCAGGAGTGGGAGGGATGGGAGGGAACACTGCAAAAAAACAAAAAAACAAAAACATTGACCAATGTCACTTGGCTTAAGGCAAAGAATACTAGAAAGATGTTTACTTGTGTTTTATTGACTATGCAGAGGCATTTGATTGTGTGAATCATGACAAATTATGGATAACATTGAGAAGAATGAGAATTCCCAACACTTGATTATACTCATGAGGAACCTGTACCTTGACCAGGAGACTGTTGTTCTAACGGAACAAGGGGAAACTACATGATTTAAAATCAAGAAGGGAGTGCGTGAGGGTTGTATTCTTTCCCCACATTTATTAAATCTATGTGCTGAGCAAATAATCTGAGAAGTTGGACTATATGAAGAAAAACGTGGTATCAGGATTGGAGAAAGAATCATTAACAACCTGAGATATGCTGATGATACAACTTTGCTTACTGAAAGTGAGGATGACTTGAGGCACTTACTGATGAAGATTGAAGAACACAGTCTGCAGTATGGATTACATCTCAATATAAAGAAAACAAAAATCCTCACAACTGGACCAATAAGCAGCATCATGATAAATGGAGAAAGGATTGAGTTGTCAAAGACTTCACATTGCTTGGGTCTACAATCGACACCAATGGACGCAGCAGTCAGGACATTAGACGACGTGTAGCACTGGGCAGGTCAGCTGTGAAGGAAGTCTTTCAAATGCTGCGGAGCAAGGATGCCTCCTTGAGGACTAAGGTGCGCCTGCCATGGGCCATGATATTTCCAGTCGCCTCATATGCATGTGAGAGCTGGACAATGAATAAGGAAGACTGAAGAAGAGTGGATGCTTTTGAGTTGTGGTGCTGGCGAAGAATTTACTAAAAGTACCATGGACTGCTAAAAGAACTAACAGATCTGTCATGGAGGAAGTGCAGCCAAGATGCTCCTTGGAAGCGAGAATGGCCAGACTTCGTCTCACCTACTTTGGTCATGTTGTCAGAGTGGACCATTCCCTGGAGAAGGATGTCATGCTTGGTAAGGTGGAGGGTTGACGAAAGAGGGACAGGGCCTTCGATGAGATGGATTGACATGGTGGCTGCGACAATGGGCTTAAGTATAGCAAGGATCATGGAGCTGGTGCGGGATTGGGTGGTGTTTCGTTCTGCTGTGCATGAGGTCACTATGAGTCGGAAACGACTTGACGGCACCTAAGAACAGCAACATGTCACTTTAGTTTTGTGTATTTCACTGTACATAAATTATATTTCAATAAAATGCATTAAAAAATATATAGAATACCCAGAATAGGAAACTGTATAGAGATAAAAAGTAGATTAGTGGTTGCCTAGAACTGGGGCAGGGTGGGGGGCTTCTGCAAAGCTGGGGGAAGTTAGGGAGCTGGAGGTGATAGCTAAAGGGTATGGGGTTACTTTTTAGGGTAATGAAAATATTCTAAAATCGATTGTGGTAATGATTGCACAGCTCTGTGAATATATTAAAACTGCTGAATGATACACTTTAATGAGTGAATTCTATGGTACATGAATTATATTTCAGCAAACCTGTTACAAAACAATGGGGTGATTAATAGCTTCTACCTCTGTTTTGTTGAGAATGAGATAAAGCATAGCATCTAGTATACAGTCAAATGCCACATTGTTCTTTAGGGCAATTTCCCACTGCATATATGTCTGTGGTCCTGTAGAGTTCAGAAATCCTGATCAGAGAACAGGATGTAGTGAACACAACAGCTTTCCACACATAACACATGTATCTTATGTCTCTTGTATACAAAGTGATTGTGCTGCCAGGGGGTGTAATGTACATATATAACTTGTAATACATAATGTCTTGACAGTCATAATAAATGCCTAGGTCACAACAACAGGGAGACTCCCATTTGAATTCAGGATTCTGGTCAGCTTACTCCTTGGGAGGAATTATTACAGTTCCAGCTGGGAGACCTACCATGGGAGGCAACCAGAGGAAAGTTTGGTTTTGGTCCCATAACAGAATTTGCTCTGTAAACTTTCACCCATATCACAATAAAAAGTAGGTACTGCCTTGTACTTTCTACCTGAAAAGTTTACTGTATAACAGTATATGCTTCTACTCAAAGGCAGCAGCATCCAATCTTGTGTATTGTGTGTCTCTTGAGTGTTGTAGCGTTATCTCTTTGTTTAATTTTCTTTTGAAAAAAAAAAATTGTATTACTGTGAAGTGAAACATGGCTCTCAAATGCAGCAAAATCAGTGTGAGTGATAGCAGCAGCAAGAGGCAAAGGAAAAGTATCAATTTGGAAGTGAAACAAAAGGTTATTAAACAACACAAAGGTAGAAAATTGGTGAATGCTCTTGCTTGCAGTTTAGGCATGTTGCACTCAGCAATCACAAAGGTCCTCAAAAACAAAAAAATTCTCCAAGCTGTTAAAGGATCAGCTCCACTGAAAGCTAAAAAGCTAATAAAAATGTGAGAGGGACTTATTAGCAGATATGGAGAAATTGCTAATGATGTGATTGAAGACCAAACAGGAAATGAATCCTTCTCAGCACTTTGATGATCATTGCTAAGGCACAAAGCTTGTTCTAGATGCGTAAAGAAGAAGTAGGACCAGACTATGATAATGGTGTTCACACAACGTCCGAGTCACGTAATGTCCTATTTCACAGAAGGTATTGTGGATGTTAAGTGACACATGACTGTATATTAAGCTCTTAAAACCCACTGCTATTGAATCGATTCTAACTTATAGCAAACCCCATTGGGTTTCCAAGGCAGTAAATCTTTATGGAAGTAGATTGCCCCGTTGTCCTTCCATGGGGCAGCTGATGGGTTTGAACTTCCAATCTTCTAGTAGGCAGTCAAATGCCTTAGGCACTGTGCCGCCAGAGCTCCTTATAACAAGCTCTTCAGCAAAAAAAAAAAAAAAAAAAAACCCCAAACTCACTGCCATCGAGTCAGATCCGACTCATAGTGACGCTCCTTGGGTTTCCAAGGTGGTATCACTACAGAATAGATTGCCCAACCTTCCTTCAGAGGAATGGCTGGTGGGTTTGAACCTCCAACCTTCTGGTTAGCAGTCAAGTACCTTAGGTACTACGCTACCAGAGCTCTCAAGCTCTTAGTAAATGCCAATTACTTCACTATTAATATTATCATTGGGCTGTTGGAGATCATATGAAGTAAAGGACAAAGTAGCTAGCACAGCTCCTGACACAGAGTTGGTAATTTCAAGGGAAGTGCAGGGAGATTCCAGGAGTCCCTGGGTGTGCAAGTGGTTAAGTGCTTAACTGCTAGCCAAAGGGTTGACAGTTCGAACCCACCCAGAGGTGCCTCAGAGGACAAGGCCGCTGATCTGCTTCTGAAAGGTCACAACCTTGAAAGCCCTGTGGAGCTGTTCTCTCTGACACACATGGGTCACCTTGAGTTGGAATTGACTCAGCAGACAACTGACAACAGGAAGACTCCCACTTGAATTCAGGACTCTGGTCAGCTCACCCCTTAAAAGGAATCATTACAGTTCCAGCTGGGAGAACTACCATGGGAAGCAGCTAGAGGAAAGTTTGGTTTTGGACCCATAACAGAATTTGCTCTATAAACTTTCACCCATATCACAATAAAAAGTTAAAACAACAAGAAAAAATTATGCAGTCAGAGGGATGTTTGCGGTTCCAGCCCATTCCACCTGTCCCTGTTTCACCTCTCCCTGTCTTCCTGCCTACTCAGGTGGGGACTCAGCAATTTCTCCTCTTTATTCTGGGATTGCTCAGTAAGGAGCTGAATTGTTGTCTTTATTAATGGGGCCCCCTGAGCATTTTCAATTTAAATCCTTCCTTGTAGCCTAAGTCTTTCCCCCTAACTTCTCTTTGTAGTGCAGATTAGCTACTTAGAAGGATATTTTACATTATTTTGCTCCCAGGAGGGATGAGGAAGACGCAGGGGTGAGCTGAGGTTGTGGTGTGAAGCTTTGGTGCAAAGGTACTAGTCTTAGTGGTTTGAATTCTATCCCCTACCTCTCTGCTCCAGGACAGAGTCCTTGGGCCTGCCATTCCTGCCATTTACCTTCTTTTTCCTCCAGCCATTTTCCTCTTTATTCCATCCTTCATTTCCAAACCATAGGGGTGGTTGTGGCAGGGAGGGCGTTAGGGGATGAGGGGGTGTGGCATTATGTTATCCCACAGTAAGATCCTTTATTTCTCCAGTAAGAGAGAGAGTTTCAAAATCCTAGTTTATGAGTGTGTGTGTGAGAGAGAGAGAGACAGAGACAGAGACAGAGAAGAGAGAGAAGAGAAAGGAAGGAAAGGAAGAGGAGAGAACAAGTGTAGCGGACACACTAGTGTGCTACCCAGATTCCCCCTGCTAGACTGAGACACTCAATGCTTCCCAGGTATAAGGAATGTTGGCAGCTGATGGCTGTTTGGTGGCACTTTGGGACTGCTTCAGATAAATAGAGATATTTCATCCAACGTTAATTCCCTCCCCAGGGATGGTCTGTGTCCAATGTCTGCTCAATGTGGGGAGTCTGAAAGTCTAGCTGCTTCTCCAGAGAGGGACATAGCTCCCAAACTCCCTGTGGGATCATTTGAGGCCTTTGATGTGACTTCATTATTTCATCACAGTTCAACTCTTCTCTCCACCGGATGCTGTTTTCTTCACTCCCGAGAAAGAGAAAAGCAGCCCCTGACATCCAGAAGCCAGACTGGTGTTAGCACTGGCCTAACACTCACAGGTAGACCTTGATAGTCTCCTGTTAAACATAATCTCTTAGAACACCAGACAAGGCCATTTAGGAGCATGGTGACATGAGATAAAAAAAAAACAAGACCACTCTGTAATCTTATCTAAAGAAAGAAAAATATGGTCACTGTCCAAAACACAAAAATACCAAACATCTGCCATCCTGGGTAATAAGAATGATGGTGCTTCTTTACCAACTACAACTTTAACTTTGCTTTAGTTTTCCCTTCTTTCAGATAATATTTGCTAAGATACCCAATCATGAAATTGCCTTTGCTTCCTAACAGAAAAGGACCCCTGGTGGTACAGTGTGTAAGAACTCAGCTGGTAACTAAAAGGTTAGTGGTTTGAACCCACCAGCCACCCTGCAGGAGAAAGATGTGGCAGTCTACTTCCATAAAGATTACAGCCTTAGAAACCCTATAGGAAGCTTCTGTCCTATTAGGGTCACCATGAGTTGGAATTGACTCAATGGCAATGGGGGTCCTAACTGAAGCAGGATAGAGCAAAGTCCCACTTCCTTGAACGTGGACAAATCACCCAACATGAGCCCAAATCCCATAATAAATTCTTGGTAACATCCTCTTGGAGACCCTTGGTGGTATAAATGGTTAACATGCTCAGCTGCTAACTGAAAGAATGGAAATTAAAACTCACCCAGAGGTACCTCAGAGGAAAGGCCTGGCAGTCTACTTCCAAAAAAATAATTGAAAATCCTATGAGACACAGTTCTACTCTGACATACGTGGAGTTGCCATGAGTTGGAAATGACAGCAACAGGTATTGGTTAATCACCTCTTACTGAAATACCCCACAGGTCCTATTTCTTGCAACAAGCAATAAACTCAACTTGTTCAATTGCAGGGCTGTTTTTTGAGGTCTTTGGCTGGAGAGCATTGACACTCTCCTAGGGCATTAATCAAGGAAACTCCCTAGTAAACTTCCTGGATGCAAATCTCTGTTTCAAAGTACACTAAGTTAACTGAAGAAAGCTAGGGCCAGGCATAGTTCAAGAAGGCAGACTCTAAAATGGTCTTGGAATTGAAGGGCAGAAAAACTGACCATCAAGCCCAATCTACTATTTCAGGTCAGGACCATGATTGAAAAGGAGTGGACCTTGAGACTTGTGAAAGGACGGTCTAGGCCAATGCATTTGAAAAGTATGAATCTTCAAATCCTCCTGGACCCTTTGGGCCTGCAGATTCCTACTGAAGACCAATAGCCCCCACCCCCCTCTTTCCACATTTGCTAAAAGATGATGTAGAGGCCTCTGCCTTGTCAGACAGCCCTCAGATCTACCCCCACATCTTCTCCTGGCCACTAGATCAATAACTAACCTAAGTCAAAACATAATCTGGCTGGAGGAAATGCTTGGCCTGCCATAAAAGGAAAGGGACTACATATACCTTAGTTGCTGCAGTACCCAGGCAACATGTTTTGGCAGGAGCAAGATGATTATGTATAGGATTGAATCCTGAGGGTACTGGTGCAGGAAGGATAGGGGCATTCATTCTCTTAGCTGCTGAGAGTGTTGGTGGATGATGGCTCTCAGCTAAGTACGTCTATAATAAATTCCATCAGCCTGAGAGAGATAATTTGTCCAAGATCAAAGCACCTTCTTGGGCCAGTGTGCATTCAATAGCTGGACAGTGAGGTGGAGAGGATAAAGTAGCTGGCCTTCTCCTCAAGGTGGGACTACCCTGAAGGGCCATCTCAAATATTCAACTCAGGAGCCCTCCTTGGGATCAACTGAAGCCTTTATTTCAACTGCATCACAGTTTAACTCCTCCCTTTGCCCGTTTCTACTTGCTTTACCCCTTCCTTAAAGGTTGATCCTGAGGACATCCCAGCAAACTACCTCCAAGTAAATCTGTGGTTCAGAGTGTGTTTTTCCAGGGAATCTGACCTTAGACAATGAGAAGAGAGAAGATGTGGGAAACAGGAGTAATAGAGGAAAGAAGATGGAAACTCCATAGTCATGGGTAGTATCTGAAACTCCAACCAAGACCAGATGTTTCAGCCCTCCACTTCACTGCAGAAGGCTTAGCAGGGAATGAGAATGATTCACCAAATAACATAAAAGGGGAGCTAGCCATTTAACAACTGAGAAGGGGGAAGAGCGGTGGAAAAGGAACAATCGGAAAACAAGATAAAATACTCAGAAATTAAAAATACTGTTGTTAAAGTCCACCACTCCTCTGTCAGTTTGTCATACTGTGGTTGCATGTTTGTTACTGTGAGGCTGGAAGCGATGCCACTGGTATTTCAGATACCATCAGGGTCACCCATGGTGGACAGATTTCAGTGGAGCTTCCAGGCTAAGACAGATTGGGAAGAAGGAAAGGGCCATCCACTTCTGAAAAAATTGGCCACTGAAAACCTTATGAATAGCAGTGAAACATGTCTGATATATTACTGGAACACTTTATGAACAGTGCTGAACATTGTCTAATGTAGTGCTGGAAGATGAGCCCCTCGGGTTGGAAGTCACTCAAAATACGACTAGGGAAAAGCTTCCTCCTCAAAGTAGAGTTGACCTTAATGATGTGTATGGAGTAAAGCTTTCAGGCTCTTCATTTGCTGATGGGGCACTCAAAATGGGAAGAAACAGCTGCAAACATCCATTAATAATTGGAATGCAGAATGTACAAAGTATGAATCTAGGAAAATTAAGTTGTCAAAAATTAAATGGAATATATAAGCATTGATATCCTAGGCATAAGTGAAATGAAATGGGCTGGAATTGGTTATTTTGAATTGGACAGTCATATGGTCTGTTATGCCAGGAATGACAAATTGAAGAGGAATAGTGTTGCATTCATTATCAAAACAAACAGACAAACAATAAAACCAGTTCAGGATCTGTTCTGAAGTACAGTGCTGTCAGTGATAGGATAATATCCATACGCCTACAAGGAAGACCAGTTAATGCTGCTAGCATTCAAAATGTGCACCAACCACTAAAACCAAAGATGAAGAAATTGAAGATTTTTATCAACTTCTGCAGTCTGCAATTGACCAAACATGCAATCAGGATGTATTGATTATTACTGGCGATTGGAATGCAAAAGTTGGAAATAAAGAAAAAGCTTCAGTAGTTGAAAAATATGGCTTTGGTGATAGATGTGACACCAGAGATTGCATGATAGAATTTTATGAGACTAATGATTTATTCATTGCAAATACCTTTTTTCAACAACATAAATGGTGGTTATGCACATGGACGTTACCAGATAGAATATGCAGGAATCAAATCTACTACATCTGTGGAGAGAGATGATGGAGAAGCTTGATATCATTAGGCAAAACAAGGCCAGGAGCTGACTGTGGAACAGACCATTAGTTGCTCATATGCAAGTTCAAGTTGAAGCTGAAGAAAATTAAAATAAGTCCACAAGAGCTAAAATACAACCTTGTTTATATTCCTCCTTAATTTAGAGACCATCTGAAGAATAGTTTTGACACATATGAACACCAATGACCAAAGACCAGGGGAGTTGTGAGATGACATCAAGAACATCATAAATGAAGAAAGCAAAAGGTCTTTAAAAAGTCAGGAAAAAAAGAAAAGACCAAAATGGACATAAGAAGAGACTCTGAGACTTGCTCTTGAGCATAGAGTAGCTAAAGCAAATGGAAGAAATGATGAAATAGAAGGGCTGAACAGAAGATTTCAAAGGCAGTTTGAGAAGACAGAGTAAAGTATTATAGTGGAATGTGCAAAAACGTGAAGTTAGAAAAGCATAATGGAAGGACATTTGTGACATTTCTCAAGCTAAAAGAGCTGAAGAAAAAATTCAGACCTTGAGTTGCAATATTGAAGGATTGCATGGGCAAAATATTGAACAATGCAGGAAGCATCAAAAGAAGATGGAAGGAATTCACAGAAACATTGTACCAAAAAGAATTGGTTGACACTGTACCATTTCAGGAGGTAGCATATGATCAATAGCAATGGTATTGAAGGAAGAAGTCCAAGCTTCACTGAAGGAATTGGAGAAAACAAGGTCCCAGGAATTGACGGAATATCCATTGAGATGTTTCAGGAAATGGATGCAGCAGTGGAGGCACTTACTCATTTATGCCAAGAAATCTGGAAGATAGCTACTTGGCCAACCGACTGGAAGAGATCAGTATTTGTGCCTATTCCAAAGAAAGAGATCCAACAGAATGTGGAAATTATTGAATAATATCATTAATATCACACACAAATAAAATTTTGCTGAAGATAATTCAAAACTGATTGCAGCAGTATATTGACAGGGAACTTCCAGCTAAAGAGGACATGGAACAAGGGATATCACTGCTGATGTCAGATGGATTTTTTTTTTCAAATTTTTGTGATTTGGGTGAAAGTTTACAGAGTAAATTAGTTTTTCATACAGCAGTTCATACACATTTTGTTCACTACATTGACTGCAATTCCCCACAGTGTAACAGCTCTCTTCCCACTTCTCCCTGTAGTTAACTCTTCCCTGTGTCCTTCTTTCCTATGCATTCCTGTCCCTGAGCTATCTCCCTGTGCAAATACTGCCTTTCTGTCAGACAGATCTTGGCTGAAAGCACAGAATACCAGAAATATGTGTACCTATGTTTTATTGACTATGCAAAGGCATTTGACTGGTGTGGATCATAACAAATTATGGATAACATTGGGAAGAATGGGAATTCCAGAATACTTAATTGTGCTTCTGAATAATCTATACATAGACCAGGAGGCTGTTGTTCAAACAGAACATGGGGATACTGCATGGTTTAAAATCAGGAAGGATGTGTGTTGGGGTTGTATATGTCACCATACTTATTCAATCTGTATACAGAGTAAATAATCTGAGAAGCAGGACTATATGAAGAAGAACACGGCATCAGGATTGGAGAAAGACTCATTAACAACCTGCAATATGCAGATAACACAATCTTACTTGCTGAAAGTGAAAGTGACTTGAAGCACTTAGTGATGAAGATCAAAGACTACAGTCTTTAGTATGGATTATGCTTTAATATAAAGACAACCAAATCCTCACAACTGGACCAATAAGTAACATCACAGTAATGGAGAAAAGCTTGAAGTTGTCATTTTACTTGGATCCACAGTCAACATCCATGGAAGCAGAAGTCAAGAAATCAGACATCGTATTGCACTGGGCAAATCTGCCCCCCAAAAATCTATTTAACTTGTTAAGGAGCAAAGATGCAGCTTTGAAGACTAAGGTGCACCTGACCAAGCCATAGTATTTTCAGTCGCCTCATATGCAAATGAAAACTGGACAATGAATAAGGAAGACTGAAGAAGAGTTGGTGCCTTTGAATTGTGATGATGAAGAATAGAAAATACCTTGGATTGCAAGAAGAATGAACAAATCTGTCCTGGCAGAAGTGCAGCTATAATGCTTCTTAGAAGTGAGAATGTCCAGACTTCATCTCACCTACTTTGGTCATGTTGTCAAGGGACCAGTCCAAGGAGAAGGATACCATGCTTGGTAAAGTGGAGGGTCAGTGAAAAAGGGGAAGGCCCTCCACAAGCTGGGTTGACACAGTGGCTGCAACAGTGGACTCAAGCACAGCAGTGTTTGTGACGATGGCACAGTACTGGGCGGTGCTTCATTCTGTCACACACGGGGTCGCTAGGAGTCAGGGCCGACTTGATGGCACCTAAATAGCAACAACATTGGTGAAATAAAATTCAATTTAAGGATTGGAAGGTAAAGTTGAGTAAATTGCTCAGAAATTAAAAGAAAAAGAGAAAGAGACAAGAAAAATAGAGAGGGCAAGTGAAAGAGAGAGAGAAGAGACCAGGAGGAACAATCCAGGAGGTCTAATAGGAAAAATAGGAATTTCAAACCAGAAAGCAGAGGTGTGGATACTATCGAGAAACAATGCAGATAATTTCCTAAAGCTGAAAGGCCTAACTCTCCGCGTTGAAAAGGCCTACTGATACTGAATCAATTCAATATCCATATGAAAAGGAAATGAATCTTCATTCTGACCTCAAACCATATGCAAAAATAATTCAGGATGGATCATAGAACAAAATAGGAAAAGTAAAAGAATAAAGCTTCTAGGGAAAAAAAAAAGAGAATACATTCTTGCCTTTGGGGTAGGCAAAAATTTCTTAAACAGGAGACAAAACAAAACAGAACAAAAAATCCACTAAGCATAAAAGAAAATGTTGCTAAATTAGACTCTATTGAAATGAAGAACACTTGTTCAGTGAGAGACTATATCAAGGGAGTGAAAAGGCAAGCCAAACACTAGGAAAAATATTTGCAGTACATATACCTAACAAAGGACTTGTAGCCACAGTAGATAAAAAAATCTTACAAGTTCATGAGTAAAAGACTTTCGCTCATAAAAATGAACAAAATATTTGAATAGGCATTTAACAAAATAAGTCAATAAAAGAAGTACAAAAATGATCAATAAACATATTAAAAGGCATTCAACATTATTAGTCATCAGGGAATTGCTAATTGAAACCACAATACAATACTACCACACCTCTCCAAGAATGGCAAAAATAAAAGATCTGAAAGTATTGGTGAGAATGTGTAGGAAGAAGACTCTTAAATGTTGCTGGTGGAAGTTTAAATTTGTACAACCACTTTGGTCGTTGTTTGGCAGTATCTGTGAAAATGAAATAAGATGTAGACTTATTTTCACCAAAAGACATGTACAAGAATGTTGAAGAAATGTTGTTCATAATAGCTCAAAACAGGAGACTTTTCTAATGTCTGTCAATATTTATGTGTTTTATATAAATTATATATGTGTAAATATATTGTGTTATATGCACACATGAAATAATATACATCAATAAAAAAAGAACCAACGGCTTCTACATGGTATAACATGGGTGAAGGTCAGAGATACATTAAACAAAACAGCTGGATGCAAAAGGGTATACCATGTGAAAGTCCATTTATATGAAGCTCAAAAAAGACAACACTCATCTATGGTGACAGAGGTCAGAATAGTGGCTACTCTTAGAAGGCTCTCAACTAGGAGGAGGCATGAGGCAATCTGATAGAATTGGAAATGTTTATATCTATATCTATGTAGTTTACTATATGTAAGCTAAACTGTAATTTTTAAAAAATTAAAAATAGGTCCATTGAGTGCCCAACACAGTAAATGAAAAGAGGTCCACACCAATTTGCACACCATTCTGAGTCAGAAGAGTAACAGGGAAAATAATATTTTCAAGATTTCTGAGAGGGAAATCAGGTTACCTACAAAGAAACAAGAAGCAGAGTAGCATTAGACCCTCGTCAGTAACATCAGATATCTGAAAAACTTAGAAGGAAATGATTTTCAACCTCAGATTTCTATGTTCAGCCTACTCATCATTCAAGTTGCAAAGACTCATAACATCTATCTCCCATAAATCCTTTTAAAAGAAGCAACTTGAAGTTGTGTTGCAATAAATGAGGGAGTAAATCAAGAAAGAGGGGCAGTGATGGTTCAGTAGAAGAATTCTCACCTTTTGTGCAGGAGACCTGGGTTCAATTCCCAGCCAATGCACCTCCTGCACAGCTACCAGCCATATGTCAGTGGTGGCTTCCATGTTTCTATGATGCTGAACAGGTTTCAGTGGAGCTTCCAGAGTAAGACCAGGAAGAAAGGCCTGGCGATCTACTTCTGAAAATAAGCCAATGAAAACCCTATGGATCACAAAAGCCTGATCCAGAACCAATCATGGGGATGATGCAGGACCAGGTAGTGTTTTATTCTGTTGTTCATGGGATCACCATGAGTTGGGGCCAACTTGATGGCAGCTAACAACAACAACAATTCAAGAAAGGGGAAGGCTGGGAATGTGAGTAGCTGTAGATAAAATTTGGCAGAGCAGAGATTAGTCTCAGAGTAAGAGCTGTATATAGTCTGAGAGAGCATCCTGGCCAGCTTGAACCAAGAGAGAGGACCCCAGTGGGTAGGGTGTTGATGGTCCCTGAAGGAGAAAGAGAATAAATAGAATACTTTCTGTAAAGACTTTAAAAAAGAATTGTGAGTGTGATAAAGACAACTAGGGAAGAAGAATAAAGAAAGGCAACTAGAAACTTATATACACACACATACTTGAAAGAAAACTAGAATCATACACTACGTGGCTCTGCAGGGAACAGTCTTTACCTAGGCACAATAATGTTAATAATTTTCAGTGATTTCCAATTCTTAGAATAAATCAGAAAGACCTATTATGGTTACAGATTAAATGTAAATATGATCAACCTTAACAGCATAGAAGTAAAAGTGTAGGTGACAGGAGATAGGAAGTGGAAATGGAAGAGGTGAGATGAGGGACAGGATGAGAATATTAATATCCTCTTTTACAAAGCCTGGGTCCTTTTAGTACAAAGTGCGTGTCTAGAGAGTAGAATGTAAGAAAAGGTAACCAATGAAGAACTAAAGCTACAGATGTGGCAGGAGTGGGTAAAGGTGGTGTGAGTGAGATAAATCCTCATCTATTATAGCAGCAAGTCAATAGATTGTGTCTAAAATTGATGAATCAAGAAATATCAGCAGACAGATATTATTTGGAAAAATGAAGGTAAATATAGGAGGAGACATTTTAAAAAGTTACAAGTGGCTGCCTAAGGGGAACAGGACTGGGAATAAGATGTCGTTTAGCAGAATACTGTCTTTAAACTTGTGCATATATTACTTTGAGTAAAAAGTTAAAAAAAAAAAAAAAGAAAGAAAGAAAGACAGACACAGGTCAAATCCAGGAGGAAATTATAAAAATCTTTGCCTTTTTCTAAGGGCAATCAAGGCATCAAGGAATGCCCAGACAGCCTCTACATCGAACAAGTCTTCTAGTTATGCCTTAGCACCTGGGGACAGTGAACTCATTCAGTTTTTATAGGAGCAGGGATTTGGGGACTTGGAAATATCACTAATTTTCTTGCGAAGGCTTCCCTGTGATAAACTTCATCCCCCCCCTTCTTCCCCCTCAAAAATACAATTTTCAATAAATAGCAGGCTCATAAATAACACAGGGCACCGTAGCTCCTAATGAAACAGTGACAAATGTTATATCTTCATGGGATCAGAAGAAATAACAAAGGGGAGCATGGGGAGGGGGCTGGAGTCCTCAGAGCTCGTGAGATTTTATTAAAAATCCTTTAAGTTTCAAGCAGCCCATTAAAACGATTCCCCTGCAAAATAATTAAACATTGTTCAGATATGTCACTGTTTTATAGGAAGACATGAGTTGAAGTTTCTGGAGGTGAAGGGTGGGCTTCAGATCTGTCCAAGGAATGTGGAAAATGGGCTGGCCTTGGGGTCCAGAGGCCTGGCTCTCCTGCTAAATAGCTGTGTGATGTGGGAGAGTCCCTACTACCCCTGGGCCTCAGTTGCTTCATGTGTAAAATGACAGAGTTGGACTGTATCTGTGTTCCTAATTTTCTTGTGGTGGTGGACAGAGTTTTCACACTTTACAAAATATATAGCCACACACGCAGTTTGGTACATAATTTCAGAGGGTGCATGGATCCCTAATGCCCATTGGTAATCCTCTAAGGTCATCCAGCTGAGACACTCTGGGATTCTGTTGCCTTCCTCCTCCACAGCTCATAGGCTACTGCAGCTGGCTACAATTTTAATCAGACCATTATTTAACAAGGTGGAGTAGAGCTCTCCATGAAAGTCTTCCCTTCCACCAGTGGTAGAGTTGATTCTGACTCATGGCAACCCCATGTGTGTCAAAGTAGAAATGTGCTCCATAGGGTTTTCAATGGCTGATTTATCATAAGTAGTTTGCCAGGCCTTTCTTCTGAGGCAGGTCTGGTGGACTTGAACCTCCAGCCTCTTGATTAGCAGCCAAGTATGCTAACCATTTGCACTACCACAGGTATCATCTTTCTTCAAGCACATTGGTGGAAAATGCAAGGTTCCCCCTGGCTTGCAGGCATCTGAACATTCTGCCTGGGTACCTAGCCAGCCTGTGCTGGGCTCTTCACTAGTACCCTTCATATCCCCATGGAGGGAGGCTAGTGTCTTGGGACCTTGAACCCCTGTCTCTGAAGGAAGAGGTTGTAGCCTTCCCCCTGAAGCAGTGATGTGAAGGGGAGCTCTGTGTGGCTCCCTCTTATGGCTCCTGGGCCAGTATCTTGCAGGTTCCCCAGTGCCGCCAGTCTCTGTCTGTCTCTGGAGAATCAGCTAAACAAATTATTTCCTCTGCTTCACAAGCAAATCTTTCCCCCTCCAGATTGGGAGCACATGCACCTTGTCTTCTGACCCCAAGCCATATTCAGGCTCTTCTGTCTCCCAGTGTATGACTGGCTGCTCATTAGCTGGACACGCTTTTCTCTAGCCTCACAGTCTACTATGATAGCTCTTAGAAGAATAATAACCAGTGCTTCTTGAGTATCCCTTGGTTACAGAGGAAGACGCTGCCCTTTAGAGAGGTTAACAATGTGACCAGGGACACACAGCTGCCAATAGCTGTGACAGGCTAACTCATAAGATACTCCTCCCAGCGATCCCCAACTCCTGGTGTTCACTTCTTTGTGTAATCCTCTCTCTTTGAGTGTGAGATGGACCTAGTGACTTGATTCTAACCAATAGAATAGGGTGCAGATAACGGGATGTCATTTCTATCATTAGGTTACAAAAGATTGTGACTTCTTCTTGCTAGCAGACTCTATTGCCTTATTGATTTGCACGTTTTGATGCAGGCAGTTGCCATGTGGGAAGTTGCCTATGTAGCAAAGAACTAAGGCCCTCATGGCAAAGTCTGCAAGACACTGAATCCTTCCAGCAGCGATATGAATGAGCTAAGAAGAGAATTCTTCCCCAGTTGAGCCATCAGATGGGACTGCAGACCCTGGGCTGACACCTTGATAGCAACCTGGGAGAACATGAAGCAGAGGCTCCAAATAAGGAGTACCTTACCCCGGGAACTGTGATAAAATGTGTGTTGTTTTAAGCTGCTAAGCTTTGGGGTAATTTGTTAAGCAGCAATAAGTAACAGAATACAATGGTAGGGCTGGGATTTGAACCCAGTTCTGCCTCGCTGTGAAGTCGATTCCTCTGTACCTGGCTGCCTCTCTCAGCCTGTACCCTCCAGCCCCAGTGGGAATTACTGGCCAGAGGAGTGTGGCAGAGCCCTGGTGCACCTCAGCTTCCACCCCTAGGGCTCACATATGTGGTGGGGGAATTTTGGAGAAGGTGATTTCATATCTCAGACTGGAGGCTGGAAGGACAGTTAGTGAAAGAGCCAAGATGTTCAGGACAAAGAGCCAGAAGATTTCATTCTCATCTAAGTTTTGCTTCTAACTTGCCTATGACCTTGGACCCACTTTTCACTCTTTGGGCCTTGATTTCTCTCGAAATTAGGTCTTGAATGAGAACATTTCTCAAGTTCATTCCCACTTGGCTCTTTTGTTAAAGATGGATTCTCTAGCTTCAGGAAGCCCTTCCAGGTCAATCCAGCTCCAGGGTGAATGTGACCTCAGTGGAAAAGGGTTGAGAGTTCGAACAGAGGCTTTGGGAAGCTGCCCTGTTTGCCTTTGGTGAGGGAGCAGTTGTGACTTGAGCCCTGGTGGGTGTCCTACCGTGGCCCCTGGAATTCTTATCTAACCACTATTTCCTGGGGGTCTTTCAGTGATCCTGGGAGTGGGAGGAAGAGAGAGAAGTCCTTTGGAGTGGAGGCCTTGTTCCCAGAGCAAAAGGGAGGGACAGTGGGAGTGTGTATGTGTGCTGGAGAAGGGGATGCTAATTCACCAGACTTCAATAGGGGCATTTACTATGTACAGATGATGTGACAAATAGAGACCCCTTCTCTTTCTGTATTAGTTCAGTTCCTTGGCCTTGGGTGATTTATGCAGCTGCGTTTATGGTCCTGTGCGGCTAAAACAGAAAAGTTATTCAACTTCTTTCTTCCCCTTTTTCCCTTGGCCTTTTCTGTGTCTAGGCAGGGCATGGGTGAGAGGAGTTTTTTTTTTTTTTTTTAACCGTCTCCTATAAATTATAGCTTTGGGTACCCAAACAGGCCTTTCCGCTGTCTTTGAGCTGCATGGAGTCCTTGAGATTCAGAGAGACCTCCTATAGTGCTCTGAGGAGGCAGAAAGGCAGAGGGTTTCTGAGTGAAGGCTTGGAGCAGACCACTGTGTTTGAATCCTGGTTCCACCCTTTATTAGTTCTGTGACCTGAAACTCAGTTTCTTCATTCTATAAAAGGAGGACAATAGTACCTTATCACACAGGGTTGTTGTAAGTACTGAATGTGGCAGAGTATATAAGGGTCATATATGTTAGCAGTCAATAACTGCTGGTGGTGGTGGTTATTCATGGTTCAGACATGTGACTAGCTTTAAGTCTGCTGACCTTTAACCCTGAGCTTCTTCCAGTAGGCCATGTTACCATCTGCCTGGCACTTTGTTTGATTCTAAATTGACCTTGTTTTCCTGCTGCTTCCTGAATGTTTCCTTCATTCTTTTCTTGGGGGCAGTACAGGGGGTGGGGGAATGGAGGGAGGAGGGGAGGGACAGGAGGGAGGGAGGAGATGGAGAGAAAGAGGAAAGGAGAGGGAGGGAGAAAGACAGAGTAAAACAGACAGACAATCTGTATGCTGAGCAAATAATCCGAGAAGTTGGACTATATGAAGAAAACCATAGCATCAGGATTGGAGGAAGACTCGTCAGCAACTTGCGATATGCAGATGACACAACCTTATTTGCTGAAAGCTGAAGAGGACTTGAAGCACCTACTGATGAAGATCAAAGACTACAGCCTTCAGTACGGATTACACTTCAACATGAAGAAAACAAAAATCCTCACAATCGGACTAATAAGCAACATCATGATAAATGGAGAAAAGATTGAAGTTGTCAGGAATTTCATTTTACTTGGATCCACAATCAACACCCATAGAAGTAGCAGTCAAGAAATCAGATATCATATTGCACTGGGCAAATCTGCTGCAAAAGACTTGCTTAAAGCGTTAAAGAGCAAAGATGTCACTTTGAAGATTTAGGTGCACCTAACGTAAGCTATGGCATTTTCAATCATCTCACATGCATATGAAAGCTGGGTAACGAATAAAGAAGACCGAAGAAATTTTCGGGGAAGTAGACTGCTCAGCCACCCTTCCTAGAGCCTTAATCCCAGTCCTCCAAATGGAGATTCCATATCAAGTCTATATGCAGTCTTTGGATCAAAATGGTAGGAGGTAACTGTTGACTCTCCTGGCTAGACAGAGGAAGAGGAGAGAAATACTGTTTACTGTGTGTCCATTGGGACTTCTGGTGGTGTAGTGCCTAAGGCATTTGACTGCTAACCAGAAGGCTGGTGGTTCAAATTCATCAGCCACTCCTTGGAAGGAATATTGGGCAATCTATTTTCATAGAGATACCGCCTTGGAAACCCAAGGAGGGGTTGCTGTAAGTTGAACTGACTTGATGGCAGTGAGTTTTTTTTTTTTTAATATTTCCATTACTGTGCTGGGGGATTAGCTTAACTGAGTTTCTCTACTCTCTTTCATGAACCATGTATGGTATAAATTATTCTCTTCATTTTACAGATAAGAAAACTGAGGCTTGGAAAATTTAGTTCTCCTGGCTGAGATTGTCTATCACTGATGTCCTCTATCTTGTGAGGGATCTCCACTCCCTAGGGGATGACAAGGGCAGACTCAGGGACTGGGGAGACTGGGCCACTAGCCCTGAGGGTTGACCCAGTACTACTGCCCCTGCCAAGCTAGGCCATAAATCAGGGTGTCCCCCAGGGGAACAGCTCTCTCTTCACTGTCCTCACTTGGAGATACTTATTTCAAATTCAACAGAATTCAGCAAGCACCTACCAGACACTGCTTGGGCACTGAGTAAGCATCAAAGATAATCCTGATATGGTAGTCTCCTGCCTTTGTGCAAACATCAGCAAAGTATCCTATGTGATGGAAGGGGTACTTTTCCAACCCATTTTTTGCTTTGTGGGTTAAGATGGAATTGTGCTTCTTGTCTGTAGTTAGGGGCTGTGTTGAATGGGGCAAAACTAAGACAGGGAGAGCAGTTAGAAGACTACCGTATTAGTCCAGGCAAGTGATAATGGGGTTGAGTTCAGGGCCTGACTGAGCAGGGGGGCTGGTGCAGTTGGTGCTCTGCCCATGTCTCATTGGCACTCACCATTTCCACGTTCTCAGACTCTATGGTTTGCAATTGCCAGCTTGCAACCTAAGACTCTTTATCCCAGGGCTTTCTCTGGCTGCCGGAACTTGCTTGGCCAACTCAGCAGGGTGAACTAATGTCCTCCACTAATGACTGACATGAATTGATGGATAATTACTCCAGCTCCCTCTATTCTGGGTAAACTTGTTCTGAGGTTTGTTCTATGTTGTCCACCAAGGTTCCCCAGTGGGATTGTGCTTCACTTGCCCTCACTCACGACCTGCTCATAATGCATTCCTTATTGGCCTCCTTCCATTTCCTGTCTCAAATCCCCATTCTCCTACTGATGCTTCCTAAATAAACATCTTGCACTCAAATCCTTGTCTCAGGATCCCCTTCTGGGGGAGCCTGACCTAAGACACAACAGCAGTGAAGACAATGGGATTTGGAGTCGACTAGGTTTGGGTTGAGTTCAGATGCTTCCTACCATTTAATTGCAATATGACCTTGGGCAAGTCACTTAAGGCTTTGCTTGTCAGCATCCTGAACTGTAAGTTGGGGATGATAATAACATCTGTGTTTTTGAAAATTAATGAGCATGTTGATCCATGGTAGATGCAGAATAAATGGGAGCTATTATAATTATTAAGGAGCTCTGGTGGTGTAGTGGGTAAGGCATTTGGTTACTAACCAGAAGGTTGGCAGTTCAAACCCACCAGGTGCTCTGCAGGAGGAAGATGAGGCAATCTACTACTGTAAAGATTTACAGCCTTGGAAACCGAATGGGGGTCATTATGAGTTGGAATTGACCCAGTGGTAGTGGGTTTGGTTTTTCGGTTTATTATGATTATTATCCAACCATGAACAATTGGAAAACAGCCTAAATGTCTACTTGGTAGGGCAGTGTCAGTGGGGATGGAAAGAAGTAGTGATGGTGGGGGATAGCTGTGGAAGACGAGTCAGAGCCAGATGCGAGAGGGAGGAAGATGGCACCTGCCTGCATCTGTAGACACAGACCTTTGGGGTAATTTGTCTCTGAGAGGGAGGGTCTTGGTTTGTGGTAAGGCTGGCAGGGGAGCTGAGGGTGCTACACTAATCAATAATCTCCAGGGAGTTTTCCATTGTACTGTGAGCATCCCTGGTCCCAGGAGTCTGATCCCCTTGAGACTCTCATGTTTGGTCAGCCCCTGAATCCATCTGCTATGGGCCTGAACCCCAACACTAATTGTGGCGCTTCATCTGATGGTTGCTCACTCCACCTCCCTTTGTGCCCAAGCTTCACTGGGAAGTATTTATTACACGTCAGTGTGATAAATGAAAAGTCATATTTTACTGTGAATTATCCCCAGCCTATGCAAAGCATAGATCTATAGCCTGGAGAGTTATTAAGTGCTTACCACGGAATGCTATAAAAACCTCATCATTTTTCCCAAGGGGATGAGAAGGGAAGGGGGCTGGGGAGGGGAGGGCAGCTGCTTTGGTTGTGGGGGGCAGGAAAGGGTGGTAGGGACCAGTTGGGCTGCTCTGTCTTAGGCAAGCTACCCAGGGCTGGGATCCTGGGGTTTCTGGTATTTTGGGTTTTGCTGTAACCTTTGGTAAGATTATGGGACTCAAGTGTCTCTCTGTGTAGAGCAAGTGGGTATGAGGAACAATGGTTTTGAAACTTGTGATGTGCAAGCAACAACTATTAACAGCTGGTAACAGAAAAGTTTAGTACTGTAATGGAATGAAACATCCAAAAAGTTAATTTGACTCACATTTCATGAAATTACTGAATTAATTGTATGTTGTAGAGAGCCCATGTAGTCTTTTTTTTTTTTTTTGGCCTGATTAGGATTTCCTGTGTATCTGTTAAAATCCCAGCAGGAAACATATGACACAATCACACCAGAATAATTCCAGGAAGGTTTAGTAAGAAACAATTTATCAAAGTGTGGGCAGGGTGTAGGGAAACCACAAGAGGCAGTGCAGGACCTCAGAGTTAGTGTTGTAGATTCAACTGACCAAAACCAAAACCACTCATTGCCATTGAGTCAGATCCAACTCATTGATACCCCTCCTTGGGTTTCCCAGGTGGTATCACTATGGAAATAGATTGCCCAATCTTCCTTCTGAGGAGTGGCTGGTGGGTTTGAACCTCCAGCCTTCTGGTTAGCAGTCAAATGCCTTAGGCACTATGACATCAACTGAGGACCCAAAAAGAGATGTTGAAGTCCTAACCTCCAGTACCTGTGAACATCACCGTTTGGAAATAGGATCTTTGAAGATGTTATTAGTTAACATGAGGTCATGCTGGAGTAGGGTGGGTCCTAATGCCATCTGAGTGGTGTCTTTAAAAGAGAACAGACACAGAGACTCACAGAGAGGAGAGACAGCTATGTAAAGATGCATCGGTAAACCAAGGAACCCCAAGAAGCACCTGGGGCTGTCAGAAACTGGAAGAAATAAGGGAAGATCTTCCCCTCGTGTAGACCAAGAGTGCACGGACCTGCCAACACCCTGAGTTTAGACTTCTGGCCTCTAGAACTGAGATGATTTTATAAGTCACCCAGTTTGTGGGTTATATCAGCTCCCTGAGGAGCTCTGGTGGCAGTGCTTAAAGCATTAGTGTGGTTAAAGCATTAGTCTGCTAACCGAAAGTGCAACAGTTCAAAACCACCACCTGCTCTGTGGGCGGAAGGTGAGGCAGTCTGCTTCTATAAAGATTGTTGTTGTTATGTGCCGCGGAGTCGGACCCGACTCATAGCGACCCCTCCTTGGGTTTCCGAGGCAGTATCACTACAGAAGTAGATTGCCCCATCTTCCTTCCGAGGAGTAGCTGGTGGATTACAGCCTTGAAAATCGTATGGGGCAATTCTGCTCTGTCCTATAGGCTTGTTGTCAGTTAGAATTGACTAGATGGCAGTGGGTTTGGTTTTCTGGGTTTGGATTATGACCCTCCTTAGTCTCAGAGGGTGAGAAAAGGAAGCAATAATCAGAAGCCAGAGTCACCTGGGACTGTGTAGAGCAGGCTACTTTGAGAGGAGCTTGATCTTTCAAACCCACCAGCCACTCCTCAGAAGGAAGGTTGGGCAATCTACTTCCGTAGTGATACTGCCTTGGAAACCCAAGGAGGGGTTGCTTTGAGTCAGATCGACTAGATGGCAGTGAGTTTGGGTTTTTTGTTTTTGACCTTTGTGGAGGGATGCCATGGCCCAAGGTGACCCTGCAGGGAAGGGTCCTGGCAAACAAATATCTTGCTTCCTCTCCTCCCTCACACCCCCTGCTGGGGTTCCCCATTGGCCAGACCCAACCAGAAACCAGAGGGATTGGGGGCCTGTGATGAGTCCATGCAGGTCAGCTGATCGGGGTGAGAACAGTGTGAGGGTGGAGCATGGTTCTAAGAGGCCAATGGAAACCAGCCAGGTAGCCTTCCATCACAGAGACAGGGAGCTCACAGCCTCCCTGAACAACAGGTCCTGTTGTTGGGCAGCCCTGATTACTGAGAAATTCTTAGAACAAGCCCAAGTCTGCTCTCCTATAAATCCCCCTATTTGACAGCAACTACAATAGTTACCATTTAACAACAACTACAATAGTTATTGGCTGCATGTGAAGTTGTTGTTGTTGTTATGTGCTGTCGAGTCAGACCCGACTCATAGCGACCCCTCCTTGGGTTTCCAAGGCGGTATCACTACGGAAGTAGATTGCCCAACCTTCCTTCCCAGGAGTGGCTGGTGGGTTTGAACCTGCCAGCTTCTGATTAGCAGTCAAGTGCCTTAGGCACTATGCTACCAGAGCTCCCTGCATGTGAAGAGTAAACAGTAATTAGCAAATGTGCATACAATACTAATTGTTGGCATTGCAGGACCTACCTCTGTTCTATAGTTTTTTTCTTCTTTATTTTTGCTGACTGTCCTGTATCTGTAAGGAGGTCTGGTGGTGTAGTGGTTAAGGCATTTGGCTACTAACCAAAAGGTCAGTGGTTCAAATCCACCAGCTACTTCATGGAAGAAAAATGAGGCAGTCTGCTTCCATAAAGATTTATAGCCTTGGAGACCCAGTGGTGCTCACTATGAGTAGGAATCAACTTAATGGCAGTGAGTTTTGTTTTTTTTAGTTTTATCCTGTATCTATGAACAGCAACTATGCTGATGTTTCCACTGCTTAAGACTATTGCTAAGTGCTCACTATTTGTGTTCTCTCCCTGACACATTTGCTAAAAGATTAGTCTAAGGGGTCCAATATTTCAATATGCAAAGTTCTCTGTAACCTTATGAACTCTTCCAAATGGTCTGGAGCTGAATTGCTTCTGCTTCCCTTTATACTAGGAATGTTTTCTCCTCCTGGCCCCTCAACCTGAGCTGCACATCCAAGAAGGCAGACAAGAGACCCCCACTTCTGCTGAAGCAGATGGGAGCATTGAAGAGGAGGACCTTTCCCAGAACCCATAGTCCTTGGTGGGTCAAACTTGCAGAGATACAAGTTTGTTTTTCAAACCCTGGTCTGTGAGGATTGGCAAGGAGGTTTGTGAACGGCATCACCAACTTCTGTTTTAGGCCAGGTGCCTTCTTCCCAGCCACCGTCACTTAAAACTATGTTCATTGACTCAGAAGATCTCAAGAATGGGAGAGACCTCAGAGGTTTGACTCTCTTTCTGATGTACACCCTTTTATGGCATGCCAGGATAGTGGTCTAACTTCTGTTTGAATACTCCTAGAGACAAGAAGCTTACTACCTTTTTAAAAAAATTGAGCTGAAATTCACATAAAATTAACCATTTTAAAGCAATAATTCAGTAGCATTTAGTGCATTGACAGTGTTGTGCAATCATCATCTCTATCTAGTTCCAAAATGTTTTCATCATCTCCAAAAGGAACCCCATAACCCATTAAGCAGTTGTTCCCTATTTCTCCCTCTCCTTGGCGACCACCAATCTGTATTCTGTTTTTATGAATTTACCAGTTCTGAATATTCCATATAAATGGAATCATGCAATATGTGAGCTTTTGTGTCTGGCTTCTTTCACTTGATTTCAAGGTTCATCCATATTACAGCATATATCAATATTTCATTTATCTTTATAGCTGAGCCACTTTGCAGGAGAAAGATGAGGTAGCCTACTTTTATAAAAATTGACAGCCTTGGAAACCCTTTGGAGGTTGCTATGAGTCGGGATCTACTAGATGGCAGTGGATTTGGTTTTGGTTTGGTTTAGCATTCCATTGTATGGCTATATCATAATCAGTTTATCCATTTGCCCTTTGATGGATGGACATTTGGACTGTTTCTACCTTTTGGCTATTGTGAATAGTCTGTTATGAACATATATGTACATGTATTTGTTTATCAGTTTTCAGTTCTTTTGGGTATATATATAGGAGTACAATTGTTGGGTCCTATAGTAATTCTATGTTTAACTTTTTGAAAAACTATCAAACTGTTTTCCACTGTGGCTGGTTCATTTTCCATTCCTTCCAGCAATGTGAGAGGGTTCCAATTTCTCCACATCCTTGCCAAGGCTTCTTGTTTTCTTTCTTTTTTTTTTTTCACAATAGCCATTCCAGTGTGTGTAAAGTGATATCTCATTGTTTTGATTTTAATTTTTTCTAATGATTAATGACATTGAGCATCTTTTCACATGCCTTGTTGACCATTTTTATATCTTTGAAGAAATACTTATTCAAGTTCTTTCTCATTTTTTTTTTTTTTTAATT
>NW_006921629.1:476633-479068 GCF_000298275.1 Orycteropus afer afer
GGGTCCAGGATTATCTTCTGTGTCTGTGTTAATTGGTTTCCCTTTTCTTTGTTAAAGAGGGTCTGTGCAGTCTTTCTGCCTAGTCCGCCATCTTGCCGGACAAGAAAACTCTTTGCTCATTTTAAAATTAAGTTGTTTTTCTGTTGACTTGTAAGAATTCTTTATATATTCTGGATACTAGAGCCTTATCAGATATATATGATTTGAAAATATTTTTTTCCCATTCTGTAGATTATCTCTTCACTTTCTTAACAATATCTTTTGATGCATAAGAGTTTCTAATTTTGATGAGGTCCAATTTATCTATTTTTTAATTTTTGCTCATGCTTTTGGTGGCTTATCTAGGAATCTATTGCCAAATTCTAGGTCATGAAGATTTACACCTATGCTTTGTTTTAAGAGTTCTTTGTTTTTACCTCACATATTTAGCTCATTGATCCATTTTGAGTTAATTGTTATACATGATGTGAGGTACGGAGTCTATGGAATTTACAATTAACTCTACCCAAACAATTTGTTCTTTGTCCTTGGTTCCTGAGAGATAACATCTAAAACCTCAGAATTTCTTCAGTGATTGGAGCCTTTGTTATCCCTGAGTGTTCCAGATCACACTGGAGGCCTTATAGTAATGAGACTCTTGGGTGGAGGAAGGCCAGGCCAGAATGACCACTTTGTGATATTAGCTGGAACTCAGAGGAAGGGGATTAGAGGTTTTAGAGGTTAATTCTCAGGAACCAAGGACAACCACGTGGCCAATGATCTAATCAACCATACCTATGTAATGAGAACCCAATAAGAAAACTCTTGACACATGGGCTTCCTGGTTGGCAATAGGACATCAATGTGTGGGGGAGGGTAGTGCATCCTTTGGGACATGAAAGCGCCACATTGGGGACTTACTCAGACCATGCCCTGTGCATCTCTTCACTTGTATCCTTTTGGCTATAATAAAATTAATAAAAAGTATAGCACTTTCCTGAGTTCTATTAGTTGTTCTAGTGTATTACAGAATCTCAGTGAGAGCAAACAGTTTCAGAAGTGAAGGGGACCCTGGAGACACCTGAGCTTCTGTATGGTATCCTTAGGGGGTAGAGGGACCCCTGATTTTGTAGCCAGCAGGTCAGAAGTGAGGGTGTTGTGGGGACCTCCAAGCTTGTGACTGGTGTCTGGAATCTTGGGCAGACTTGGCATTCTGGAGGACTGTGCCCTTTAACTTGTGAAATCTGGCCTAGCTGTGGTAATTTGGGTTAGGGGAAAAGGGCTTGTAATTGGTGTCATAACAGAATTGAACTGATTCACTTAGGAGACAATGAGCATGGGATGGATGTCTTTCCATTTATTTATGTCATCTTTAATTTCTTTCAGCAATGTTTTATAATTTTCAGTATACAGGTTTTTCACCTCCTTAGTTAAATTTGTTCCTAGACATTTTATTCTTTTGAATGTTATTATAAATTGAGTTGTTAATTTCTTTTTTGGATTGTTCATTGTTGGTATATAGAAACACAACTGATTTTTGTCTGTTGATCTTGTACCCTGCAACTTTGCCAAGTTAATTTATTAGCTCTAGTGGTGTTTCCCCCTCCCCACACTCATCTGCCAGTTTGTCATACTGTGGTGGCTAATGTCTTGCTATGAGGCTGGAGGCTATGCCACTGGTATTTCAAATATCAGTTGGTCACTCATATGGTGGACAGCTTTCAGTGGAGCTTCCAGACTAAGACAGACTCGGAAGAAGGAAGGGGCCATCTACTTCTCAAAGAATTGGCCAGTAAAAACCTTATGAATAGCTGTGAAACACTATTTGATTTATTACTGGAAAACTTTATGAATAGCCCTGAAACATTGTCCAATATAGTGTGGGAAGATGAGCCCCTCAGATTGGAAGGCACTCAAAATACAACTGGGGAAGAGCTGCCTCCTCAGAGTAGACCCGACCTTAATGATGTGGTTGGAGTAACCTTTCAGGACCTCCATTTGCTGCTGTGGCATGACTCAAAATGAGAAGAAACAGCTGCAGACATCCATTAGTAAATAATTAGAACATGGAATGTACAAAGTATGAACCTAGGAAAATTGGAAGTTGTCAAAAATGAAATGCAACACATGAAGATCATTATCCTAGGCATTGTTAGTTGTTGTTAGGTGCCGTCGAGTCATTTCCGACTCATAGCGACCCCATGCACAGCAGAACAAAATACTGCCCGATCCCACGCCAGCTCCGTGATCCCTGCTATACTTGAGCCCATCATCTCAGCCACCATGTCAATCCATCTCGTTGAGGGCCTCCCCCTCTTTTGTTGACCCTCCACCCTACCAAGCATGACATCCTTCTCCAAGGAATGGTCCCTTCTGACAACATGACCAAAATAGGTGAGAAGAAATCTGGCCATTCTCGCTTCCAAGGAGCATTTCAGGTGCACTTCCTCCAGGAC
>NW_006921629.1:480311-482288 GCF_000298275.1 Orycteropus afer afer
GTCTCAATATAAAGAAAACAAAAATCCTCACAACTGGACCAAGGAGCAGCATCATAATAAATGGAGAGAAGATTGAGGTTGTCAAAGAATTCACGTTGCTTGGTTCTACAATCAATGCCAATGGCATTAGTGAGCTGAAATGGACTGGTTTTGGACATTTTGAACCACACATGATCAACTATGCCAGGAATGACAAATTGAAGAGGAATGGCATGACATTCATTGTCACAATGTTTCAAGATCTATCCTGAAGTATAATGCTGTCAGTGATAGGATAATATCCATATGCCTACAAGGAAGATGAGTTAATACTACTGTTATTCAAATTTATGCACCAACCACCAAAGCCAAAGATGAGGAAACTAAAGATTTTTACCAATTTCAGCAGTCTGAAATTGACCAAACATGCAATTGAGGATGTGTTGATTATCACTGGTGATTGGAATGCAAAAGTTGGAAACAAAGAAGAATCACCAGTAGTTGGAAAATACGACCTTGATGATAGAAATCACACTGGATATCACATGATAGAATTTGTAAGACCAATGACTTATTTGTTTAAAATACCTTTTCTCAACAAAATAAATGGTGGCTATACATGTGGACTTTACCAGATGGAGTACACAGGAGTCAGATCAACTACATCTTTGGAAAGTGGTGATGGAAAAGCTCAATATCTTCAGCCAAAACACAGCCAGGAGCTGACTGTTCCAAGTTCAATTGTTGAAGACAATTAAAACAAGTCCACAAGAGCTAAAATAGGATTTTGATTATATCCCTTCTGAATTTAGAGACCATCTAAAGAATAGATTTGATGCATTGAACAGCAGTAACCAAAAACCGGAGGAATTGTGGGATGATGTAAAGGACATCATCCTTGAAGAAAGCAAAAGGTCATTAAAAAGACAGGAAAGGAGACTTCCAGTAAGATGGAGGAATAGGCAGACAGGTGACACAGACCTTCTTCAACAAAGAAAAGAAAAACCAATTGACAGAGATATAGAAGATAATCCTGGAGCCCTGAGCTTTGAAAGGAACTATACAGAAGTGGATTAGACACCAACTAGTGGAAAAACCTGAATGAAAACAGTCAGTACAGAGATGGTTGGAGCTGCGGACTGTCAGCTACTCTGATGGGACCAATAGCCTGAATGTTTCTAAGTGGTGTTGGGACCTGAGAATTGACCTAAAGATTAACCCTGGTCACCAAGACCTGCAGGGACGACTGCGCTGGTGGCCTATGACTAGGAGGGGAAACAGCAAGAAAGGAGACAAACTGAGCTGTTGACTTTCTGCTGTCCAGAGTGCACAACCATTTTGATTGTTTACATGCAGCAGCTATTTTGGATATTTAAAGTGACTGAGGGTGCAGCCATTTTGAATCTTTACACGTGGCAGCCATTTTGGATTTTAAAGTGACAGCATTCTCATTCAGATTCCAGGGACCTAAGAATAGGCTGTGTTTGCCAACATCATCAGGGACATATGAGAGGCTGACAACAGGAAAGGAGACAGGTGGTGAGTGTATAAGTGCTGTCAGTTAGTGAATAGAGGAGCACAGCACAGTACCCTGCTTGCGTAGATAACATACAAACAAAACAAAGAAAACAAAAATCATGGGCAAGTCACTCCAACATACAACCACCAATTAAATATAAACAGAAAAAGTTCACAATGCCTCGGAGACAACAGAAGATCACAGTCCACACAAAGAAGCCAGATAAAGCAGGAGAAACAAGGGACTCAAAACATGTCCCTGAGGAAGAGGCAGCATTGGAACTCCCTGATAAGGAATTCAAAAGAATTATAGTTAGGTATTTTCAATAAATTGAGAGACAGATCAAGGAAAACACTGGCAAAACTGAGGAAACCCAGAGAAAACCCTAGAACAATTTTGAAAGACAATACAAGAATAAAATGACAAAATAAATGAAAAATTAGAAATGATACAAAATCTACACACAGAAATCCAGAAGA
>NW_006921629.1:483128-485890 GCF_000298275.1 Orycteropus afer afer
GTGAGACGAAGTCTGGCCATTCTTGCTTCCAAGGAGCATTCTGGCTGCACTTCCTCCAGGACAGATCTGTTAGTTCTTTTAGCAGTCCACGGTAGCCTCAGCATTCTTCGCCAGCACACAACTCAAAGAAGATAATGGGATGGTATACATAAAACCCCAAAAGAGAAAAATTTCCAACAAGAATTATGTACCCATCAAAATTGTCCCTCAAATATGATGGTGAAATTAGGACATTTCCAGATAAGCAGAAATTAAGGGAATTTGTTAAAAACAGACCAGCCTTACAAGAGATGCTAAAGGAAGTCTTTCGGACAGAGAAGCAACAGCAGCCAACAACTGACTATTAACACACATGATGATATAACCCAGAAACCAACCCAGCTATGGAAGTATATAAAGTAAATAAGCCTACAAGATTGTAAACAAGGAACCAGAGACATCAATTGACAAATGAGGACAACAACAAACCAAAAAGAGGGAAAAACTGTGTCGTTACAGAACTTGTAGATGGTAGGGAAGTCAAGACAACTAAAGATAGAACGGACTGTTCTAAACTTGGGAAGAAAACTATAAATCACAGGGTAACCTCAAAGAAAAATGATAAATCTTCACATGAAAATAAAAAAGAGGACCAGCATAAATATTCAGCAAATACTAAAACAATAGCAACGAAGGAAGTGATAGCATGATTCATGAACAAAACGAGCAGCTCAGCATAGAAAATTATATGGAACAAAGAAATTGACACCACAAAAAAGCACATAACAAAAATGACAGCAGCAAGTTCCTATTTGCCGATAATTACGTATCTGGCAAGGGACTTAGCTCTAAGATTTATAGAGAACTCCAACTCCTCAACACCAAAGGAATTAACAATCCAATTGAAAAATGGGAAGAAGACATGAATAGACACTTCACCAAGGATGATACTCAGATGGTCAGCTAATACATGAAGAGATGCTCACAATCATTGGTCATCAGAGAGATGTAAATCAAAACAACAATGAGATATACTGTCTCACCCCAGCACTGATGGCAAGGTGCAATGAGACAGAGACAAATGCTGGTGGGGATGTAGAGAGATTGGGACTCCCATTCACTGCTGGTGGGACTGTGAAGTGATATAACCACTGTGGAAAGCAATATGGCAATTCCTTAGAAAGCTAGAATTGGAGATACCACTTGACCCAGCAATCCATTACTAGGCGTATATCTTAGAGAGGTGAGAGCCAGGACAGGAACAGATATATGCACATTCATGTTCATCGCAGCACTATTTGTAATAGCAAAAAGATGGAAACAACCTATATGCCCATCAGCAGAAGAGTGGATGGCCAAACTATTGTACATACACATATTGGAATGCTATGCAGCACTAAAGAATAATGTAGAGTCTGGAAAACACCGTATAACATGAATGAACTTGGAGGACATTTCTGTGAAATAAGTCAATCACAGAAGGACAAATATAGTATTAGTTCGTTGTTGTGAAGGGTCAAGGAAAGGTTTATACATGGAGGGAAACTTTGTTGGTTGCTGGGGTGGGGGGAGGGGAGGGAACACTGCAAAAAAAAAATACATTGACCATGTCACTTTAGTTTTGTGTATTTCACTGCACATAAATTATATTTTAATAAAATGCGTTAAAAAAAACAGGAAAGGAACAAAAAACAAAATGGATGTCAGAGGAGACTCTGAAACTTGCCCTTGAATGGAAAGTAGCTAAAGCAAATGGAAGAACTGACAAGATAAAAGAGCTGAACAGAAGATTTCAAAGAGCAGCTCAAGAAGACAAAGTCAATTATTACAATGAAATGTGCAAAGACCTGGAGTTAGAAAACCAAAAGGGAATAACACACTCGGCATTTCTCAAGCTGAAAGAACTGAAGAAAAATTCAAGCCTCGAGTTACAATATTGAAAGATTCTATGGCCAAAATAGGAGCTCTGGTGGCATAGTGCCTAAGGCATTTGGCTACTAACCAGAAGGCTGGTGGTTCAAATCCACCAGCCACTCCTCAGAAGGAAGACTGGGTAATCTACTTCTGTAGAGATACCGCCTCGGAAACCCAAGGAGGGGTCACTATGAGTCGAACGGACTTGACGGCAGTGAGTTTGGTTTGGTTTTGTATGGACGTTTTAGAAGCTCTAATTCTTATGCAGTTGAAAAAGGTCCTGGCCATCTTAAAAGTTTTACTGTTAATGACTGAGGAGATAGAGGTGGGGGCAGAGAGAAAACAAACACGTAAGTGACACAGACTGTCACTAGGATGGCTTCTGCTCAGTCTTTCCTATCTTGTTCTAAAAGGAGTCCAGGAAGTCCAGTTTACCTCCCACTCCTTCCACAGCTTGGAGCTCATCAAAACTTTCCCCTCTTCTCATCAGGTCAAGCTCCTTCCCAGGGCTCCCCACCCAGCGAGCTCCAGAGTTGCCATTAGGATGCAGCACAAGGTGGTAACTTAGATCAACCTAGTCATTTTTCTCTCAGCGTCCCTCCAGGCTGCTTCTCCCATCCTTATGGACCACTTGCCCCATCCTGGAACAGGTTTTTTGGTTTTTCATTTTTTTTTTTTATTGTGATTTGGGTGAAAGTTTACATAGCAAATTGGTTTTCCATTCAACAGTTCAAACACATTTTATTTCCTGACATGGATTACAATTCTCATAATGTAACAACACTCTTCCCACTTCCTTCCTGTGGTTTCCATTTCCCTCTGTCCTTCTTTCCTATCCATTCCTGTCTTCTGAGCTGTATCCCCAGGCA
>NW_006921629.1:486035-487823 GCF_000298275.1 Orycteropus afer afer
CCTCCACGTGTTCTTGACTTCCTCATTCTGTCTATTGTTTGGCTGTAAGTTGAGCCCTGAGAGTGAGTTTAATTCCAGGCTTGATAGGTGACTGAGGGCCATAGACTGGGGGATTCCACCAGTCTCTATCAGACCAGTAAGCCTGGCCTTTTTCATTATTTTGAGTTTTGTTCCATATTTTTCTCCCTCTCTATCCAGGATCTCCTAATGTGATCCTTTTTAGAGTGGTTGGCAGTGGTAACTGGGCATCATCTAGTTCTTGTGATCTCAGGATCAAGGAGGCTGGGGTTCATATAATCCACTAGTCTCTTGGACTAATTCTTTCCATGTGTCTTTGGTTTTCTTCACTCTTCTTTGCTCTAGATGAGAAGAAACCAATAGTTGCACCTTCAATAGCTGCTTGCAAGCTTTTAAGACCCCAGTCGCTACTCACCAAAGTAGGATATAGAACAATGTTTTTGTGGACTATTTTATGCCAGTTACCCCCATGATTATGGTCCTGAGCCTGAAGGCCCAGCGACTCACTCCTTCAAAGTGTTTGCTTATGGCTAAGAAGTTTTCATAACTTTGCTCCTGACAGCTCTACTATATAATGTGGACATTTTTACATCACATACAAATAATGTATGTAGAAATATTGGCTGCCAAAATATATGGCCAAGGGTATAGTCCCATTCACCTACCCATATCTGACCATGTTGCCTGTCGACCTATGTATCCACTTGTAGATTAATGTTTATCATTGTTGATAATGCAGTTTAGTGTATGTAATATTGTTTACCTTTGTTGTCTGTAACTCTTGATGAACCACTCTATGTCTTCCTTTTCCTTAGTAATATTGTGCTGGTCACCCACTTTTGTATATTGCTCTTCCTTCACCCAAATTAATACATGTCTCTTAGTTAGTAATTTGCCCTCCCCTCCCTAGTAACCATCAAATAATGTTTCTTTCCATGTATAAACCTTTCCTTGATTTTTTATAATAATGGACTCAATACAATATTTGTCCTTTTGTGATTGACTTATTTCACTCAGCACATTGTCCTCCAAGGTCATCTACATGATGAGGTGTTTCATGTATTCTTCATTATTCTTTAATGTAGCATAGTATTCCATTGTGTGTATGGACTATAGTTTGGTTATCCATTCATTCACTGATGGGCATTTAGATTGTTTCTATGTCTTTGCTGTTGTGAATAGTGCTGTGATGAGCATGGTTGTGTGTATATCTATTAGTGTCCTTGCTCTCACTTCTTTAGGATATATACCTAGTAGTAGGATTGCTGGATCAAACGGTATTTCTATTTCCAACTTTTTAAGGAAGTGCCATCTGTTTTCCAAATGGTTGCACCATTGTACAGTCCTTCCAGCAGTGTATGAGAGTTTATGAGAGTTCTAGCGTTTGTTGTTTTCTGTCTTGTTGAACTTTTGTATTATTGCTGGGGTGAGATGATATCTCATTATTATTTTGATTTGTATTTCTCCAATGGCTAAGTGGAGCTCCAGTGGTGCAATCAGTTAGCATGTGGTACTTATACAGCAGTACATGCTGAGTAATGCTGACGTTGTGAGTTTGAGCCTCACCTGGTGCATGACCCTTTGAAGCTCTGGTTGCGTAGTAGATAAGGCACTTGACTGCTAACTGGAAGGTCAGTGGTTCAAACCCACCAGCCATTCTATGGAAGGAAGATGAGGCAATCTACTTCTGTAAAGATTTAAAGCCTTGGAAACCCAAAGGGGGTTGTTATGAGTTGGAAGGGACTCGATGGCAGAGTTTTTTTTTTTTTT
>NW_006921629.1:488378-489311 GCF_000298275.1 Orycteropus afer afer
GAAACCCAAGGAGAGGTCACTATGAGTCGGGTTTGACGCGACGGCACATAACAACAACAACAAGTTTTCCCCAAGGAGTTCTGGTGGGGTTGTGTGTAAGGCATTTGACTGCTAGCCAAAAGATTGGCAGTTCAAACCCACCAGCCATTCTGCAAAAGGAAGACTGGGCAATCTACTTCGTGAAGATTTACTGCCTCAGAAACCCAAAGGAGGTTGCTATGAGTCGGAATCAACTTGATGGCAGTGAGTTTGGGTTTTTTTTTGGTTTAAGTTTTCCCCTATTTTTTCTTTGACAATCTTTATAGTTTTAGGTTTTACATTTAGGTCTTTGATCCATATTGACTTAGTTTTTATGTGATGTGAGTTATGGATCTTGTTTCATTTTTCTGAAAATGTATGTCCAGTTTTGCCAGCACCATTTGTTAAAGAGACTGTCTTTTCCCCATTTAATAGATTCCAGCCCTTTGTCAAAGATCAGGTGTTCATAGGTGGTACATGGATCTATTTCTGGGTTCTCAATTCTGTTCCATTGGTCTATGTGTCTTTCATTGTACCAATACCAGGCTGTTTTGACTACCGTGTCTGCATAGTGGTTTTTTTCCCCCCGATTTTATTTATTTATTTTTAGTTTTTAATTTTTTGTTGTTGTTGTTGTGATTTGGGTGAAAATCTACAGAGTAAATTCACTTTCCATATAGCAGTTCACACACACTTTGTCTTATGACATTGATTACAATTTACTACAATGCAACAGCTCCCCTCCCACTTCCTCCCCATAGTTACCTCTTCCCTGTGTCCATACCTCCCTGCACTCCTGCCCCCTGAGCTGTCTGCCTGTGCATAAACAGCCCTTCTTTCTCCCATGATTGTTCTGTCCAAGGAGTGTATCTACCTCAGGTAAATGTTCAACTCATATGCCTGTCTTTTGTTTGG
>NW_006921629.1:490751-537720 GCF_000298275.1 Orycteropus afer afer
ATGGCTGCTTGCAAGCTTTTAAGATCCCAGTCAGTACTCACCAAAGTAGGAGGTGGAACAATGTTTTGTGTAGTATGTTATGCCAATTGAGCTTGACGTTCCCTGCAACTATGGTCCCAAGCCCACAGGTTCAACTACTCGGACCCTCTGGGTAACTGGCTGTAATGAAGTGACTACAACCTTGCCCCTTGTCAGCTCTGCATAGTACGTTTTGAGATGGGGATAGTGAGACCTCCTACTTTGTTCTTCTTCTTCAGCAGTACTTTGCTTATCTGAGGTCTCTTTCCTTTCTATATAAAATTAATGATTGATTTTTCCATGTGCTAATGGAATCTGGATCGGGGTTGCATTATATCTATAGATTGATTTGGGTAGTATTGACATTTTCACAATGTTCAGTCTTTCTATCCATGAGCATGGTATGTCCTTCCATTTATGTAGATCTCTTTTAGTTTCTTGTAGTAGTGTATTGTAGTTTTCCTTGTATAGGTTTTTTGTGTCTCTGGTAAGATTTATTCCAAAGTATTTAATCTTTTTGGTAACTATGGTAAATGGGCTTGTTTTCCTTATTTCCTTTTCAGAGATATCTTTGCTAATGTAGAAGAATCAACTGATTTTGTATGTTGATCTTGTGCCCTGCCACTTTGCTTAATCTTTAAATTAGTTCCAGGAGTTTTCTTGCTGAGTCTCTGGGGTTTTCTATTTATAGGATCATGTCATCTGCAAATAGGGTTAGTTTTACTTCTTTCTTATCAACTTGGATGACTTTTATTTCTCTTTCTTGCCTTATTGCCCTGGTTAGGACTTCCAATACAATGTTGAATACTAGCAGTGATAGAGGACATCCTTGTTCACAAAGGATATGCTTTAAGTCTCTCTTCATTGAGAATAATGTTGACTGTTGGTTTTATATATATGCCCTTAAATATACTGAGGAATTACCCTTCTATTCCTATTTTGCTGAAAGTTTTTTTTAATAAGGAATGAGTGTTGGATTTTATCAAATGCCTTTTTTGCATCAATTGATATGATCATGTGGTTCTTTTCCTTTGCTTTATTTATGTAGTGGAGGACATTGATTGTTTTTCTAATGTTGAACCATCCTTGCATACCTGGTATGAATCTCACTTGTTCATGATATATATATCTGGTAGCATAGTATATATATATATATGAGCTCTGGTAGCATAGTGCCTAAGGCACTTAACTGTTAACCAGAAGGCTGGTGGTTCAAACCCACCAGCCACTCCTCATAAGGAAGATGGGGCAATCTACTTCCGTAGTGATACTGCCTCGGAAACCCAAGGAGGGGTCGCTATGAGTCGGGTCCAACTTGAGGGCACATTACAACAACAACAACAACATATGTATATATGGATTCTATTGGCTAGGATTTTGTTGATGATTTTTGCATCTATATTTATGGAGGATATTGGTCTGAAATTTTCTTTTTTAATGGTGTGTTTGCCTGACTTTGGTATCAGGGTTATGGTTGCTTCATAAAATGAATTTGGAAGTATTCTATCCTTTTCTGTGTTCTGGAATTGTTTGAGTAGGATTGGTGTCAGCTCTTCTCTGAATGATGCTTGGTAGAATTCTTCAGTGAAGCTGTCTGGGCCAGAACTTGGAATGGATATTATAGGGCATCCCTACTTAGGGGGTTCCCAGGCCTACTTCTATCTCTGAGGCCTGCCTTCCTTCCTAAACTCAGGCTACCAAACTAGCATCTCTTCCTGGGACTCTGCACTGCTCTACCTATTCTTCTCTAGTCCCTAGTGAGCAGTGTTGTGTTTCCTGACTGAACCCTTCACCTCTGAGAGGTGAAAAGACTCCCTGCCCTTTCCCCAAGCCTAACTGAGCCCTCCCAGGCTCCATTCTCTCCTTACCCTCAGTCTCCACCCTCCTTCATCCTCTATCCCCAACCCCCATCTTGGCTGAGCTTTCCCACCCTCCATGCTCCCCTCTATTCTATCCGAGTTCTCCCAACCTCCATCTTTTCCTACACTGCCCCCATCTTGCCTGAGATCTCCCAACCCTCTCCCATCTCTTGTATGCAGGTAGGTTTACAATCTCATTTCCTGCCCATAGCCCTCTGCCAAAATCCTGGATATATTTACTTTTTTTTTTTTTTTTAATTGCACAGGTAATGCATGTTATTGTAGAGGAATTAGAAAATATATAAGTATACTTACAGAAAAAAAAAAAAAAAGTCATCTACAGTCTCAAACCCAGAGTTAACCACTGTTGAAATTTTGGGTGTATATCCTTCCAGACTTATATATTTTCCCCCCTATCAGACTGGGATCATACCATACATACTATTTTGCAACCTGCCTTTCCACTTGAAATATATGTGAACATTTTTCTACACCAGTAAATATCCTCCCTAAATGTTTTATGGCTGCAGTTTTCCACTGTATGTGTGGGTCACAATTGGGGTTCTAACTCTTAAGATGCCTGTGCTACAGTGTGGAGTTGCTTCCCTTGTTCTCCCATACTCCCCATATATGCTGTATGGACCTCTTGCCTCCCTCCCCCCTGAACTGGCAACAACTTTCCCATAGCCCTGAGTTTCCCCTCACCCTCATGACCTATTTCTAGAAGCTTAGCATAGTGCCTAAGGCACTTAACTGCTAACCAGAAGGCTGGCGGTTCAAACCCACTAGCCACTCCTTGGAAGGATGGTTGGGCAATCTACTTCTGTAGTAATATTGCCTCGGAAACCCAAGGAGGGGTCTCTATGAGTCGGGTCCGACTCCACGGCACATAAAAACAACACCACCAGTCATAACTTGGTTTGGAATGTGTTTTTAGGCTGTGTGCCTCCTACCTCATACTGTACCCTTCTTCAGTGTTGCTGCTGTTCAGAGGCTGGCCTGTGTTCTGCTACCCTCCTGGGACGGTGGTTGGTGATGTTGGCAGGGAGTGGAAGTCAAGCGCTGTCATTGGAATTTTCAGTTAATAGAATTTCTTATCCATCTTTCCTAAATATCTGCATGTCCAAATTGTTCCTGTCCTTCTGAGGTTCAGTTCTCTGAGCCTGATGCCACCTCCTCCAGGAAGCCTTTCTTCCCTAAATGTTCACAGTATTTTGTCTTAATTTAATCATGGGTCTTATCACATACAGCCTTACATTATTTCTTCATATACAAGGAGACCATATAGCATGAAGGTTGTTAAGAACATGGGGCAAGCCTTGGCTCTGCTACCTACTAGCTGTGTGACCTCGGACACATTACTAAACCTCTTTGAGTCTCAGTTTCTTCATCTGTAAAATGGGAAAATACTATCACCTACTTCATAGGATTTTGCTTAGTAAACAGTAACCCATCTCATTGCCATAGAGTTGATTCTGACTCATGACGATCCCAAGTGTGGAGAATAGAACTGTATTCTATAGAGTTTTAAAGGCTGTGAACTGCCAGAAGCAGATCACCAGGCCTTTCTTCCAAACTGCCTCTTGCTGGGTTCGAATTGCCACCCTTTTGGTTAGTAATTGAATGTTTACCCATTTGTGCCACTCAAGGAATCCCTGGTGAACAGTAGTAGGTGCTCCAAAAATATTAGTTATTGGTAGTATTACACATCTTCTCTTCTCTTCAGGAGTTCTGGTGGCATAGTGCCTAAGGCATTTGACTGCTAACCAGAAGGCTGGTGGTTCAAACCCACCAGCCACTCCTGGGAAGGAAGGTTAGGCAATCTACTTCCGTAGTGATACCACCTCAGAAACCCAAGGAGGGGTCACTGTGAGTCAGATCTGACTCGACAGCAGTGAGTTTTGAGTTATCATCTCTTCTAGCCTGCAGACTCCCTGAGAACAGGGCCTATGTCTTACTCATCTCTGGGTCTCACCTGAGTTGCCTGCTCTCAGGACCCAGCACAGTGCCTGGCAAATAGCACATGTCAGCCTGGAGCATTAATGAATGAACCTGAATATCAACCCCCATTTTGCAGACAAAGAAGCAGGCCCAGAGAGGGGACATGACTTACCAGGATCATACAGCAAGTTGGTCATGGAGCTGGCCCTTGAGCCCAGGGGTCCTGCCTTTCATGCCACTGCCTTTTCTAGTGAATTTTCTCTGCTTCGCTGTCCTCTACACTGATTGATCCTAATTTTCAACATGGGTTGGAGGAGCGGATGCTGTGTACAGAGCTATTTAAGGATATTCTGTCTCAAGGATGCAGTAGCTGGAGAGCTCATTCCAGAGCCAGATTCTGTGGTTCCAGAAGGCTAGGTACCCCTACCCAGTTCAGCAACCCCCTGACTCTCTTGATCTCTAAAGCTCCAACTGCCTTCCCTGCCCCAGTCCACTGCAGGTACAGATATTAGGATGGAGCCCATGGCTCTTCCTCTGGCTTGTCACCTGCCCTCCCCTCCACCTCTGCACCTGTCTCCTGTCGACTAGGGCTATCATTAGTGGATGCAATTAGACTGCATGCTTCATTACACAAGGTGGTCATGAGTCAGGCAGTGGGGGATCAGGAGCCCAGCAGGAATGTAAGCACAGCGTGGCATAGCAGAGCCAGGGTGACGGGAAGACAGTGCTGGGTAGTCCAGTGGTTACTGGGAGGAGGCTTGAATGGCTTGAGTCCTGGTCTCTCAGAAATCTGGTTCAGAGCTGAGGAGAACAAGGCTGGGCTCTGAGAGTCTTCTGGGTGCAGGGCAGCAAGTGTGTGGTAGGAGAGGGGCAGGAACCTGCTCATCTAGTTCCTCGAAGGGGAGTCTAGGCCAAGTTGTATCTGGAGTTCTCTGAGCCTGATGCCAGGGACTTTCATCAGTGCAATGATCCCATGGAAAAATGTGTGTTGTGGAGTTTGAGTCTTGACTCTACCATTCCCTAGCTATGTGATCTTGGGCTGGTCATTTGTCCAGGTTCAGAAAACTGAACCTCAGTTTTCTCATCTGTAAAATAGAAATAATAATTAGTACTTGTACCATAAGGCTGTGTAGAATAAATGCAGTTATACATATGTGCTTGTTGTGTTGTTGTTGTTGTTAGCTGCTGTCATGTGGCTCCCAGCTCATGGTGACTCCATGCACAGCAGAATGAAACATGACCTAGTCCTGAACCATCCCCATGATTGGTTGCAGATAGGACTGTTGTGATCCATAGGGTTTTCATTGCCTGACTTTCAGAAGTAGATTGCCAGGCCTTTCTTCCCAGTCCATCTTAGTCTGGAAGCCCCACTAAAACTTGTGTAGCATCATAACAACATATAATCCTCCACTGACCAATGATGGTGGCTGCACATAAGGTATATCAGTGGGAACTGAATCCAAGTCTTCTGCGTGGAAGGCAAGTATTCTACCACTGCACCACCACTGCCCTCACATACGAGTGCTTCCAAAAAAGCCAAACCCACTGCCATTGAGTTGATTCTGATGCATAGCGACCTCCTTTGGGTTTCCAAGGCAGTACATCTACGGAAGTAGACTGCCCAGTCTTCCTTCTATGGAGTGGTTCGTGGGTTTGAACTGCCAGCCTTCTGGTTAGCAGTCAAATGCCTTAGGCACTATACCACCAGAGCTCCTTATATGTGCTTAGTACCCAACAATACCTTGGTAAACCTTAGTTTCCTCCCCCATCCTTTTCCTTTTTTGGTACTTTCATTTCTTCTCTGAGAAAGAGAACCCTGAGGATCTACAGGAAATCACTTCTGACCATGAGGCTCTCAGGGTCCTGGCTACACCTCTGTGCCCAAAGCCTCACCAGCCACCCTTTACGCTGAGCTGTCTAGGGTAAAGCTGTCAGCCACATGAGCTCAGTCACTTTTGCTCCTACTCTGCCCACAGTTCTCCAAGGGGCCAGACTGTTGCCTGGATGCTAATTGACCCATAAATTAAAGGTTCCTCCTTGCGGCAAAGGCTAAATTTGGATGAAGGGGTAAGTGGGTGTTGGCTTATGTCCTGGGGCCTTGGGAAGACCAGACTAATAACCCTGAGGTGGTGAAAATGCTCCGAGGTGAATCCTCCTAGCCTATGCCTAGTCTAACCCAGATGTACAGATATTACAGCAAGAAGAATTCAGTACCCTCACTTGATCGATGGAGAGGGTGAGGGCCAGAGAGGGGCAATGGCCTGCCCAGGGTCAAATAGCATGGCAGTGGCTGAGCTGAGAACTAGAACTAGTTTTCCAACTCTTAGTCTGGAGCCCCTACTGCTTCCTTACCCAATATCTTGTGTGTGTTCTGTTGCTGAGTATTGGAGGGCTTGGGAAGTGGCATCTCAGCCTTAAGCCTGACCCCTTGCTTTGGGTGATTTGGCTTTTAGGGCTATGTGTAGAATATGGCTGGTGTGGCTGTGGGCTAAATGGTTTGGTATCAACGGGGGCAATCAGATTCAGGGCTGGGGCTTTTCAAAAGTGATACAGGATTTCTTGGAAATCATCAATTTCTTCTTCAGTGGGGCATTTCAGGTGCTTCCTTGGGATGGGAGACCTGGAGGTAGGGTGGCAGAGGTGGTTGCAGAGGAGGGTGCTGAGTGGTTCTTAGTCCAGCAGAGCCTAGCTAATATTACAAGACTTTCATCCACTGTGTCTCATTCCAGTTTAAAAACAAACAAAAAAAGAAAACACAGTCAGGCCCCATCCCCTTAGCCCCTGCCCAGGTGAGGGAAGCAGAGGGAGGTTTCCACAGGACAGACTTAGCCTAATATCCTACCTGTCTGCTTCCTTCAGAGACTGGGAGGGGCATCACCTATTTCCCCATCTTCATCCTGGGCACTTCCAGCTTTGCTCCCAACATTCCCTGAATGCTGTTTTTTTCTGTTTTGTTTTAAAACAAATTTTGTGATTTGGGTGAAAGTTTACAGAGCAAATTCATTTTCCATACAGCAGTTCACATACACTTTGTCTCATGACATTGACTACAATTTACCACAATGCAACAGCTCCGCTCTCACTTCCTCCCCATAGTTACCCCCTCCCTGTGTCCTTCCCTCCATGAACTCCTACCCCTTGAGCTGTCTCTCTGTGCATACACAGTCCTTCTATTCTCTCATAATTGTTCTCTCCAAGAAGTGTATCTACCTAGTATAAATGTTCACCTCATATGCCTATCTTTTGTTTGGTTGGAAGCCACAGGGGTTGCAGATAGGACTGTTGTGATCCATAGGGTTTTCATTGGCTGACTTTCAGAAGTAGATTGCCAGGCCTTTCTTCCCAGTCCATCTTAGTCTGGAAGCCCCACTGAAATTTTGTTCCACATTGTTCTCCAACTCTATCCGGGATCTCTTACATAGATCCCTCTCTGAGTGGTTGACAATGGTAGCCAGGTACCATCTAGTTCTTCTGGTCTCACTCATAGTTGGATAGGCTGAGGACTGCATGGTCTACCAGTTGCTTGGACTAATTGTTTTCATGAATCTTTGGTTGTCTTCATTCTTCTTTGCTCTGGACGAGGAGAGACCCATCATTGCATCTAGATGGCTGCTTGCAAGCTTTTAAGATCCCAGTGGCTACTCACCAAAGTAGGAGGTGGAACAATGTTTTGTGTAGTATGTTATGACAAATGAGCTTGATGTCCCTTGTGACTATGGTCCCAGGCCCACAGGTCCACTACTTGCTCCCTCTGGGTAGCTGGCTGTGCCCAAGAAGTGACTACAACTTCGTCCCTTATCAGCTCTACTATACACTTGGGAATCCTTACAGAACATAGCATCACACTTGTAGAACCATTGTCTGCCAACCCTATATATGGTCTTGGGCATATTCCCCCCTGCGTAGGCACATCTAATAGTTCAGCCTGTCTACCCATCTATCCACCCATATATCCATGTTTTGAATGCTGTGTTTTTTAACCTTTCCTGTGTAGCAGGCCTAGTGTAGGAGTCAACTAATAAATTGACTTAGCACGGACCAAGGGCATCAGCAAAAAATGAGACTCTTAGCTCTGATGAACTAATGTAGGCAGAAACTCCACAAGGAGCTGGGGCTTTGTGTTTTAGAGCTCAGGGCTGTTTTTATTTTGAATTACCTATGGTGGGTGGAGGTAGGGCAGCCCCACACTTCTTTCAGTGCTTGGGGCTTCTGGAAGTTTCACTTTGGCCCTGAACTATTTGAGATCCAGTTGAGGGCTATGAGCCATCTTTCTAGAGAATTGCATGTGTGCTCAAACATGTCACATAGACTTTCAGACTCCACAAGTGTCTCCTATTGTTTAGAAAGTGTAGTTATGTTGGTTTCTCTGCTTTCCAAAGCGGGTGAATTGACCTCTCTGCCCTTAAGAGTGCCTGGGTTGGTGGGGGAGATGATGTTCCTACACTGGGGAAGTTCCGTTCTGATAGGGGAGATGCAGTTTCTGTCCTTGGAGATTTTCTGGTCTGATGGAGGAGAGGCAGTCAGCATCCTCAAGGAGTCTCTGGGCCAATGTTCATGGAATGAAGAGAAAGAAACAATTACAAAATGACCTAAACTCACTGGGAACAGAGAAAGGGCTAGAGCTTGAGCCAAACAATGTGTCACTAGGGAGGTGCAGAGGATGCTGACTGCAGTGGGTGACATCATCAGAGGGGGTGACACCAACATGACTGTCTATAAATTTTTTGTGCAGTGTTTTAGCAGAAATGTATGATTTTTTTAATATACAAATATCCCTGTAGTTAGTTGTAACAACAAAAACATGTTTTGTAAGCCCAGCTTACATGTGTCAGTATACCTACAAGACTAAAACTCTATGCTAATTTGCTTTTTGAACCTTCTAATGTGCTGTGGTCAGAGCTGTCATTATTACACAATTGCAAGTGACACTTTGAACCACATGGTTTCGTCTGCACATGCTGTATCATTGTTGTTTTTGTTGTTGCCGGTGTTTTTATAGTTGCTGGTTTTGTCAGATTTTCTGGTGTTTTAGCGACAGTATTGTGGCAATTAGTATTTGTGAACCTGTATCAATAACTTTTTTGAGAATGAAGTAGGAATTAAAGGAAAAAGAGGGGAAAAAAATGGCTTCTGCTCAGTTACTGATAATGTTGTAATTCAATTTAGAAAGATTTTACAAAACAGTATATGAATATTATCCATATAATCTAAGAAATATTACATTTAAGCAATTTAAAGCCATATTTGTCACATATCCTATAATTAAAATTGGTAATAAACATTACTAAGGATTCTGTGTGGTCTAGTACAGGAGGTCCATGGGGAGGATGACACCAAAGTTACCATACTGGATGACTACCCTAATGACACCATTAGAGCCAAAGGACTGGGAAATATATGAGCATAATCTGGGAAGACTTCCTGGACAAGGGGTTGAGGCTGTGATACAACTGAGGTAGGATGTAGGGATGTCAGAGGAGGGTTGGTGGGTGGATGTGCACTGGTGTGCATGCACAGATGTTGGTAAAAACCTGAACCCAGCCGAGTTGCCAAAAGGGCCATCATGCATCAACACATCTGCACTGATTTACAAGATTCACCTTTAGGAACATCTGCTGGTTTTCTCCCCTGACAAAGGAAAACAGTTTCAAACATAAATCCGGGAAGAGCTTGGATGGATTTTCCACCACCTCTCCCTGATTGCAGGCCCTGAGGGTGTAGGAAATGTACTGTCTTCTATGTTTATCACAGCCAAGCAGAGCTCCGGGTGGCAGGCCTGACAGCCTGGTCATGTGGAGGTGATATACAGAGGGTTGGGAGAGGGCCCTAGAGAAGAAACTTGGCATTTGTCCTTCAAACACAAAGTCATGCTCTTTTTAAAATTTATTTACTGCATGAGGGTAGCTTGCTCGCAACTCCACTGTGGGCACGTAAAACAGAGGCATGGGAGAGGAAAGGAGATGGGGGTGCTGCTCACATGGACATTATCAAGAAGAAGCCAGTGGCCCCTCCAGAGGGTTCGGAACTCATCTACTTCGGTGGCAGGCAGACGAGTGACCCAGCCCTTCTGTTTCTTTCCAGGACTGTTCTGTAGCTTTAAGATTCCTACAACTCTGGGATTCCATGATGCTGCAGACTCCATGATTGATTCTAGCATCTTTGATTTGGGATTATGAGACTCCAGAATTTCCTAACCCAAGAAGTCTCTCTCTTTGTATGTGTGTATATTAATGAATCAAGAGTTCTGTGGGATTACCTCACCCTGTAGAGGTAAGAGAAGGGTGTGCTTCTTTTTTGCATTCTAGAGTCCCCTCCAGGAGTGGGAAAAGGAGACCCTCCAAGCGTCAAAATCTGTTGCTGAGAAACAGGAAAAACCAATCATTTCTAATTCTCCATTAATATCCTTTTGATAGAACCTCAGAGTAACTGAGGTTCACCCCCAAGGGTTAGTTTTCTCAATTCTGAAATTCATCCCATGATTCTTCCCTCACCACACCCTTTTTCTTCTTGCTAACCAACCAAATAAGAACACCCTTTAGGGTCCCTGAGAATGTCCAGTACCTCACTCTCTACTCTCGTCCCTACCTGTTGGAACTGCTTATATATTCCTGGTTCCTTAAGCTTGTTTTTTAAGCCCCCTACATGAAAAGTTATAGGGAGCATAGTGAAGGGGCCTTGGAAGGATCACTCATCTCTTTGTTGAGCCAATCTCATTGTTAGAAAGTCCTTCTTCATACTCATGCCCCACCCTGTTGCCACAGCTCTCCTTTTTTTTGGTTTCATGAAGCTCTTGCCTCTTAATTCCTTTCTTTAAAAACATTGAACATTTTTTGGGGAAATACCTATATTAGGGAAGATAGGCCAGGTAAAGCTGTGGTAACAACAGCCTGAGAACCTTAATGGTGTAATATAGCTAAGGTTTACTTTTTACCTCTGCAAAGCCTGGCAGTTTGTTGTTCAGACTGCTTTCATCTCAGCTCCATCTCACCATCTCATCACGAGGCCTTCTTGGCTGCAACAAGGGAGGAGACTATGGGGTTGTTGAGTACTAGCTCTTTTATGCTTCAGCCCTGAAGTGAGACACATCACTGATCTATTTCATTGACATATTACAGCCCATTGGCCAGAACTAGTCACAGGACCTCATAACTACAATGAGGTTGGGAAGTGTGAAGTTCCATATGGGATGTTTGGTGAGGAAGGTTGTTGCTGCCAAACTCCCTCTCCCACCTTTCTTGCCCTTAGGCAGGCTTAGATGCCCCTAAGGGGTTGGGGAAGCTACCCTGGAATAGTTATAATGTTGTAGGTGGAAGCTGGAAGGTCCTTAGAGAGCATCTAGGCTCACCTCTTCCTTGTTCTCATTTTATAGATCAGAAGAGTACAACCCAGACACATAGCTCATGGTCATGGTCATATTGCAAGTTAGAGGCATAACTGAGAAGACTTTCTAGTTAGGAGCTTCTTCTCCAGAGCTTTCCAGTTTAGCACTCCTATTCATATCCCTTTTTGTGGCCTGGTCCTTTCGGACAAGATGGAGAGGAGGTGGAGGAGAACTTGCTAGGATTGTGCAGCTCAGGGTCCTAGGGCCAGGACCCGGCCAGCGTCCATTGCCTGACTCCATTCATCATGGACACGATGGCCAGTTAGTCAGTGCATGCTCTTATGCCACCTTAAAAACTACAATACTTTAGATGCAGACATAGGCATTGTGTGGTAGCTGCGATGGACGACAGCAGTTGTAATTAGCAGAGAAATTGGGGAAGGAGAAATGTGAGGCTTTTATAGTCAAGCTAACCTCAGAATTGAAATAACTCTGTGGTACTTGTGCCTTATGCACTTATTAATGTGACTTCAGTTAGTAAACAATGACTCAAGTCTGTGGATTTTTCTCCCTATTGTCATTGGGGGCTGAGAATAAGAATGGAAATAGCTAATGCTTATTTACTGAACACTTACTGTGTGCCATTCACTATTCCAGTGGCTTTATGTGTGTTAACTCATTTGATCTTTACAATTATGAGTAAACTGAGGCACTAGGTGATTGAATATCTTGCTTAAGAGCACACAGCAGGTGAGGGAGGAAGCAGTCTGGCTTCAATGGTCTTAATCACTGGGCTTCTAGAACAAGGCTGAACCTTTGTGTAAATCAAGGGTTTCTATCTTGGCATCCTGGAGAACCAAGGGGAATTTTGAGGGAATTCAGGGGAGGTCCATGAATTTGGTTAGGAAAAAGTTGTATCTTTATTTTCCCTAAGCTTTAACTTGTTGTTGTTAGCTATGGTCAAGTTGGTTCTGACTGATGGTGACCCCATGCATGCAGAGTAGAATGGCTCCACAGGATTTTTAAGGCTGTGACTTTTGGAAGCAGATCACCAGGCCCTGTCTTTTGAGGTGCTGTCTAGGTGGGTTCAATCTGCCAATCTTTTGGCTAATAATCGAGTGCTTAACCATTTGTGCCCTAGGGACTCCTGACCGCCAACTGAAATTGTTTCCCTTACTTATGAATGTAGGCAACAAACCACAATAGAATTAGCCATGCCTGGGATTTTGTTACCAATTGCAATTATAGGCATTTTAATACCTTATTACAGTTGTTTTAATATTTTGAAAAGCTATTTTTGCTCATCACTGCTACCTGCATCTAGATCTTGTCATTTAACACATCAATGCAAAAAAAAAAACAAACCTAAGTCACTGCCATTGAGTTGATTCTAACTTATAGAGACCTGCATTAGGTTTCCAAGGCTGTAAATCTTTATAGAAGCAGATTGCTTCGTCTTTCTTCTGTGGAGCGGCTGGTGGGTTTGGACTGCCAAATGCCTTAACCACTACACCACCAGAGCTCCTAACACATCAATAGAGAGGCACACATATTACCATGTGTGGTGCAGTGAATTGGTTGGTATGGCTATTTTAGCCATGGTCTTTCTGACTCCCACCAGATGAGTGGGTGGAACTATCTAAATGTGAGATGTTTTGTGGCACAACAAGGGGATTGGATAGTTTGTGAATAACGTAAATAAGGTAATAGCACCCTTGGGAGTAGGACCATGGAAATAAGGTGTATGGAACTCTAATGTGGGAATTGGTCTGTTTTACATATGTAAACCTTTCCTTGACTTTACATAATAGTAGACTGTGGTGGTTAAGCTTGTGTGTCATCTTGGCTGGGCCTGGTTGAGTGGCCGAGCAGCTGGATGTAGTATTCCCCATGATGAGACTGGTTATCAACTCCATGGTGGAATCTACTATGAGTAGCTGAGTAGCTGCGTTAGGGACATGGTTTGCTTCCTGTATATAAGCAGCAGCTTTGGGAATGGTCCCTAGCTTATGGCACACTTGGACCCTGCATGTAGCTGTGTCGTTGTTCAGCAGCCTGCCATGCTCTGCCGACCTTGGGACTTACAATAGACTTGAATTAATGGCCTGCCATGTGGTTTGTTAACATTAGGACTATTCTATTTGTCGACCTTGGGCTTGTTAGCCTCAGCATCCAGTAGCTGCCTGAATGAAGAGATGCTTGTAGCTTCAGTGGGCCGGGAGCAAGAGGCAGACTGAAGCCCAAAGTTGAGGGGATTTTACACAGCCCCTAGGGCCTGGCACTTTGAACTCGGACTTCTAGCCTCCCAAACTTTAAGAGAATAAACTCCTGTTTGTTCAAGCCATCCCGTTTGTGGTATAGTCTTGTCAGAGTGGCACTGGGTAACCAATTTGTCCTTCTGTGACTAACTTATTTCACTCAGCATAATGTCCTCGAAGTTCATCCATGTTATGGAGGTGTTTTGTAAATTCTACATTATTCTTTAGTGTTGCTTAGTATTCCCTTGTGTGTATGTACCATAGTTTGGTTATCCATTCCTACGTTGATGGGCACTTAGGTTGTTTCCCTCTCTTTGCTATTGTGCATAGTGCTGCGATGAACATGGGTGTGCATATATCTATTCTTGTCCCGGCTCTCACTTCTTTAGGATACATACCTAGTAATGGGATTGCTAGATCAAATGGAATTTCTATTTAATTTTTTTTAAGGAATTGCCATACCATTTTCCACAGTGGTTGTATCATTTTACAGTCCCATCAGCAGCACATGAGAGTCTCAATCTGTCTGCATCTTTGCCAGCATTTGTTATTTTCTGTTTTGTTGAACTTTACTATCAGTCCTGGGGTGAGATAATATCTCATTGTTGTTTTGATTTGCATCTTTGATTGCAAACATTTCTTCATGTGTTTGTTAGCCACCTGAATATCTTCTTTGATGATGTGTCTGTTCATGTCTTCTGCCCATTTTTTAATTGGATTATTTGATGTTGAGGTGTTGGAGTTTTCTATGAATTTTGGTGATAAGTCCCTTTTCAGATATGTCATTGCCAAATATTTTTTTTCCCAATCTGTAGGTTCTCTTTTACTCTTTTGGAAAAGTCTTTGGATACACAAAAGAATTTAATTTTGAGAAGGTCCCAATCATCTAGTTTATCTTCCACTGTTTGTGCATTTTTACTTATGTTTGGTAGTTTATTAATGTCATATATTAGGGCCCCTAAGTTTGCCTCTATTTTTTCTTTGATGAACTTTATAGTTTTACGTTTTACATTTCAGTTTTTGATCCATCTGAAGTTTGTTTTTTGTGCACAGTGTGAGATATGGATCTTATTTTAATTTTCTGCAAATGGATATCCAGTTTTGCCAGCATCATTTGTTAAAGAGACTATCTCTTCCCCCATTGAATGGATTTCGGCCCTTTGTCAAAGATCAGCTGACCATAGATGGATGGATCTATTTCTGAGTTCACAATCCTGTTTCACTGATCTATATGTCTGTCATTGTACCAATACTAAGCTGTTTTGGCTACTGTGGCTGTATAGTAGGTTTTGGAATTGGGGAGTTTGAGACCTTCTACTTTGTTCTTCTTCAGTAGTGCTGCGGTTATCCAAGGTCTCTTTCTTTTCATATAAAATTAGTGATTCTTTTTTCCATGTCTTTAAAGAATATTGATGGAGTCTGGATCAAGATTGCATCAAATATATAGATTGCTTTGGGTAGTACTGACATGTTCACAATGTTAAATTTTCCTCTCCATGAGCATGGTATGTTTTTCCATTTATGTAGATCTCTTACAGTGTCTTAAAATAGTGTTTTGTAGTTTTCTTTGTATATGTATTTTGTGTCCCTGGTAAGATTATTCCTGAGTGTTTTATCTTTTTGGTAGCTATTATAAATGGGGGAGCTCTGGTAGCATAGTGGCTACGGCACTTGACTGCTAACCAGAAGTCTGGCGGTTCAAATCCACCAGCCACTCCTCGGAAGGAAGATGGGGCAATCTACTTCCGTAGCGATACTGCCTCGGAAACCCAAGGAGGGGTCGCTATGAGTCGGGTCCGACTCAACGGCAAACAACAACAACATTATAAATTCAACTGATTTTTGTTTGTTGATATTGTATCATGCCACTTTGCTAAATCTTTCAGTTAGTTCCAGTAGTTTTCTTGCTGAGTCTCTTGGGTTGTCTATGTATAGGAACATATCATCTGCAAATAGGGATAGTTTTATTTCTTCCTTACCATTTTGGATACCTTTGATTTCCCTTTCTTGCCTTATTGCCTTGGCTAGGACTTCCAATACAATGTTGAATAGAAGTTGTGACAAAGGACATCCCTGTCTGGTTCTCATTTGCAAGGGGAATGCTTTCAGTCTCTCTCCATTGAGAATAAAGTTGGCTCTTGATTTTGCATTACCAAAACCAAACTTACTACCCTTGAGTTGATTGACTTATAGCAACCCCTCCTTGGGTTTCCGAGGCGGTATCACTACAGAAGTAGATTGCCCAATCTTCCTTCTGAGGAGTGGCTGGTGGGTTTGAATCATCAGCCTTCTGGTTAGCAGTCAAATGCCTTAGGCACTATGCTGCCAGAGTGCCATATATGCACTTAATTATGTTGAGGAATTTCCCTTCTATTCCTATTTTTTCTGAGAGTTTTTTTTTTTTTAATCAGGAATGGGTGTTGGATTTTATCAAATGCCTTTTCTGCATTTATTGATATGATCATGTGCTTATTTTTCTTTATTTTACTTATGTGATGGAGTACATTGATCGCTTTTCTAATGTTGAACCATCCTTGCATACCTGGTATGAATTGCACTTGGTCATGATGTATTATTATTATTTTTTGATATGTTGTTGGAATTATTGGCTAGGGTTTTGTTGAAGAGCCAAGCCCTTTTTGGAACATATCATTCACTTACATAAAAAATATTTTGTATGTTACTTAATTGTAATTTTTTTTCCTCAGTCGTATATATTTTATCTTATGCATTTAAATGTAAGATTGTGAGAAGGATTCCATTGGTTTCACTAGACTGCCAAAGAAAGCCAGGGACCAAAAAGGGTTTGAACTCTTACTATAGGGTCTCTCCGGGCCTTATTCACTTTCCCCAGGAACCATTTAATTGAGTAAGTTAGATCTTGGTTGACAGTCTTTCTATTTTATATGAAGCTATAAGTTTTGGGAGTGTGTTATTCCCTCTCTCTTGCACACCTTCATACAAATTGTTTCCCCTGCCTGACCTGTTGTCTCTTTCCCCTCCCCAGTTACCTGGGTCCTAGGCATTACTGGAGAGAGCTAAAGTTCAGCACCTCTTCCTTCTTGGTCCCCAGACTGGATTAGGTGGGCTTCCCTTGCACTTTGCCAGGATAAGCGTCACATAGTATTTAATCACATTGCAGTGGCTTAAAAAAAGTTAATTATAATTGAGCATGTAGGAGAAGCAGGTTTTTGGAACACCAGGGTGCCAGGAGCAGAGGCTTTGTTCAGGGATCCCTGGACACCAACTCTGTTTCTCCTCTGAATGAGGATGTGGCTTCATTAGTACTGACTTAGCTTTGAGAGTCTGGAGCGTCTGCGAATATTCCCTGAAAGGAGAATACAGAGTCTATCAAGGTCAGATGTCAGGTTGGTTCCATAGACCCTGAGCATGAATGGGCAGTGGTGTTGTCCGAATCTGGTTGTGTTCTCATCTCCTGGAGGATCCTACCTTTGTGAAGAGGGTCTCTGGTACTGCCTGATCCCGGGGATCCTAGGGGCCAGGGTTGGGCACACAAAGTGGTGCTGCATCTGCTTCTGCTTTGGGTTTATGTACCTCATAGTATGTATGTTCATGACCCTCTCCTGCCAATCCACAAAGTGCTATGAGCACCTACCTTGTGCCAGGCACCATGATAAGCATTATCAGGAGACACATTTATATCTTCATAAGCTGCCTAGGAGGTAGGTATTATTATTATCTTGATTGTACCTATGAGGAAACTGGAGCAGAGAGAAGCTCGGCACCTTGCCCCAGATCACACATGGTTGGTAAGTGGTAGACCCAGGAGTAAATTCCAACCACTCTGATTCCGAAGCCAGAGCTCTGAATGCCAGACTTGTCGCACTGTGTATGAGACACATGCTCCAGAAGACTTTGTATATATAGTTCAGAAACTTGCATAATTTAGGACGCATCCTGATGGAAATTGGTAGCATTTCTGTCTATCAGCTAAAGTGGCATTGCTATGTGGTGAGGAAGTAAACACAGTTTACAATCCACCGAGGCTGCCAGCTGCAACATTTTTCATGCTTAAAAAAATATTTAGGATAAACATTATTTCAAATTTTGCATATCAAGTGAGTCTTTATTAATATCTTTATATCATGGTGTCAAATTCACGTAATGCAAAATCTCATAAAACATGAGGATGTTATCACGCAAAGTAACTTCTGCTTTTCTTCTGTTTGTGGAGGGAGCTCCTCAAGAGAAGGTGCATCTTCGTTATCTGTATCCTGTGCTGAGCTCAGCTCCTGGCCCATAGTAGGTGCTCAGTAAAGCAGTAAAACACTGTTGTAAGGACAGAATCTAATTTAAAGCAACACGGTTTTGTTAGTTATAATTCTTTTTTTTGTGTGTGTGGTGTGTGTTAGCTGCCTAGGAGCCTTGGTGGTGTAATGGTTAAGTGCTCAGCTGCTAATCTAAAGGTTGAAGGTTTGAACCCACCCAGTGGCTCCACTTGAGAAAAAAAACCTGGTGATGCGCTCCTGTAAAGATTACAGGCTGGAAAACCCTACAGGACAGTTCTACTCTGTCACATGGGGCTGCTATGCATAGAAATTGACTCCACAGCATGTAACAACACCACAGCACAAATAGTTTCCTAGTTGCTCTGGTGGCGTAGTGCCTAAGGCATTTGACTGCTAACCAGAAGGCTGGTGGTTCAAACCCACCAGCTACTCCTTAGAAGGAAGTTGGGGCAATCTACTTCTGTAGTGATACTGCCTTGGAAACCCAAGGAGGGGTCACTGTGAGTCGGATCCAATTCACTGATATTAACAAAATACCACAAACTGTACAGCTTATAAGAACAGAGATTTATTGTCTTATAGTTCTGGAAGCTAGAAGTCTGAATTCAGGATGTCCACAGGGTCATGCTCCCTCCTAAGTTGTAAGATTCTTCTATAACTGTAAACTTCACTTGCTTGCTTTCTTGTCTTGCCCAGATTCTGGTAGCCCCAGGCATTGGCTTATGGATGCATCTTCACATGGTCATCCTCTCTCTGCATCTTCTCCCCTTTCATAAGGACACCATTCAGATTGGATTGGGACCCATCCTACTGCAGTACGACCTCATGTTAATTTAGGTGATAATAGCTTCAGACAAGGTCACATTCACAGGTATCAGGGCTTGGAACTTCAACATATATTTTTCGGAGACACAATTTAATCCATAATGTGGGGAGAGGCTATCTTTAAGGTTATATTTCTAAAGTTGTTTGCGTCTCCTGGATTTACCATCCTCTTCTTTTCACCTCTCATAAAGGAAAAGACCTCAGGGTTACAATGAAAAGGGGCAAGGGCAGGAACAGGGAAGAAAACCAAGGATGACCAACAAGGTGATAGCTCTATATTAAGGAATGGGGCTTATAAATTCAGCATATGATAATGGCATCTATCTAAGGCTGGCGGTTCAAACCCACCAGCCACTCCTTGGAAGGGAGATTGGGCAATCTACTTTCATAGTGATACTGCCTTGGAAACTCAAGGAGGGGTCACTATGAGTTGGACCCGACTCCACAGCAGTGTTTTGTTTGGTTTTGGATTTACTGGGCAATCTACTTCTGGAGTGATAAACCAAAACCAAAACCAAATGCACTGCTGTGGAGTCGGATCTGACTCATGGTGACCCCTCCTTGGGTTTCCAAGGCAGTATCACTACGGAAGTAGATTGCCCAACATTTCTTCTGAGGAGTGGCTGGTGGGTTTGAACCACCAGCCTTCTGGTTAGCAGTCAAATGCCTTAGGCACTATGCCACCAGAGCTCCTTCCATTGTGATACCGCCTCAGAAACCCAAGGAGGGGTCACTATAAGTTGGATCCGACTCAAAGGCAGTGAGGTTGACTATCTATCTATCTCAGGGTATTTGCCAGCAATGAAGATCAATTCTAGGTAACTTAACCAAAAGGGGATTCTATTGAAGGATCACGGGTCTTCCCTGGATCAAAATGAAGCTGAAAGGCCAGTCTTGGGGACAGCAGGAACAAAGGGGAATCCTAAGGGGAAGGAAGCAGGTAGAGAACTCAGAAGTTGCTTATTGCAGGGCAGCATGACCAGGACTCCATTAAATGTGGCCCTCCAATCCTGCCCTGAACCCTACAGCCCTCAGCACATATGACTGGGGGTCTTCTAACAGGGAGTTTGGGGTGTTAAACAAAGAGGATGTAGAGTGTGCAGAGTCCCTGGCTGGTACAATCAGTTAAGCACTTGACTATTCACTGAAAGGCTGATGTTTTGAACTTACCCAGAGGTGCCTTGAAAACCCTATGCAGTTCAGTTCTGCCATGTGTCAGGGTCGCTATGAGTTAGAATGGGCTGGACGGCAACGTACTTTTTTTTGTGTGTGTGGAGTGTCCCAAAGGGGACACGTGAGTGCCATTTGCATCATTGAAATATCTGGCTGAAACAGAGTTGAGTTGTCGTCTAATCCCTCTTCCTTGTGTTCCAGAGAAGGGAATTGAGGCCTGGGCCTCATTGTCAGTCAGTGATAGAAGCAGGATTCGACCCCTGTCTCTTGGATCCTTTTATATCATTGGTCACTTGCTCTCCCCAGAGAAGGGACAGAAATGTTTCAACACTTTAAGGGACCTTCAAGGCACTACCAGTCTTCTTCTTCTTCTTTTAAACTTTATTTCTATCACTATTTTTATTGGGCAAGAAGATATTTTCCTTGATCTAGTTCTTTCACTTGACTGTTAACCAGAAGACTGGTGGTTCAAACCCACCAGCCACTCCTCAGAAGGAAGGTTGGGCAATCTACTTCTGTAGTGATACTGCCTGGGAAACCCAAGGAGGGGGCACTATGAGTCTGTCCAGCTCAACGGCACATAACAACAACAACAATGGTTCTTTTTTAAAAAAGAGTATTTGTGTTTTTGGTGAAAGTTTAAACAGCAGGTTAGGTTCCCATTTTGATAATTTCTACACAATTTGTTCAGTGACATTAGTTACATTTTTCACAATGTGTCACCATTCTCTTTGTGTTCTGATGGTTCCATTTCCAGTACTCTACCTTCCCTGCTCCCTTATCTTCTCATCTTCACTTTAGAGTAAATGTTGACCTGCTGGTCTCATACAGATGGTTTTTAGTAGAGCACCATTCTTATAGGTACTACCCTTTATATTCTGGGCCACTCTGCTGTTGTACTAAAAGGTGATCTCAGAGGATAGTTTGGTTCAAAGTTTCAAGAGTGTTTTGGGGTGATAGTCTCAGGGAGTCCTTTGGTCTCAACTAATCCAGTTAGTTTGGCTTTTTATAAGAATTTGAGTTTTTTTTTTTTTTTTTTCCCTACATTTTTCTCCCATTCTATTGGGAACCATCTATTATGACCCTGGTCAGAATGGTCAGTGGTGATAGCCAGGCACTATCTAGTTCTTCTGGTCTCTGGATAGATAAGGCTGTGGTTCCTGCATGCTGTCAGCCTTGTAGACTTGTTTCTTCTCTGAGAATTTGGTTACATTTTTAGTCTTTTGCTCCTGATGAGTAAAGACCAATAGATGTATCTTAGATGACCTCTTTCAAGCTTTTAAGACCCAAGTGCTTCTCACTTCACTAGGAAGGAGAACAGGAACTTTGTGAATCATATTATGCCAATTGACTGAGTTGTCCCATGAGTTGTCCCTAAGTGTTCAAACCTAGAAAACCAGACTCAGAAAGCGTTTGGATACCTCTGAGGAGTGATCTGTAGCTGTGTCTTCAATGAATATCTGTGCCTGTACACATATCATATTTACACTTACATATAGATACTTAAGGAGCTCTGGTAGCATAGTGCCTAAGGCACTTGACTGCTAACCAGAAGGCTGGCGGTTCAAACCCACCAGCCACTCCTCGGAAGGAAGGTTGGGCATTCCTACCTCTGTAGTGATACTGCCTCGGAAACCCAAGGAGGGGTCGCTATGAGTCGGGGCCGACTCGATGGCAAATAACAACAACAACAACAACATAGATACTTATGTCTGTTCTTAAATATGTACCTACCTGTATACCTATATACCTATCCCATCCATATGTGATCATACACTTCTTTTTTTTTTTTTTTTTTTTGAGTTATTGCCATCTTATGTATGTCAAAGTTTAGTACGGGCATCCTTTTCTCTTGAGTACTTCACAGTATTATCATTTACTTCGGTCATGCTGTGCTCACTACATCCACATTTAGTGCCACTTTTCCCATCACCCAAAATAACAAGTATCTATGATCTAAAGGGGCCCTGGTGGCACAGTGGTTAAGTGCTCAGCTGCGAATGGAAAGGTTGATGGTTCAAACCCACCAGTTCTTCCATGGGAGAAATAATGTGACAGTCTGCATCTGCAAAGATTTACAGCCTTAGAAACTCAATGGGGGCAGTCCTACTCTGTCCTATAGGGTTGCTACGAGTTGGAATAGACTTATTGGCAATGAGTTTGGTCATCTGTGATCTAAAAAGTGTGCTTCCCTTCCCCCTTCCTCTCCCTGGTAACCAACAATGAACACTGATCTCTTCATATACAGAGATACCTCATTTCATTGCACTTTGTAGATACGTATTTTTTATAAATAGAATGTTTGTGGGAAGCCTGCATTGAGCAAATCTTTCGATGCCATTTTTCCAACAGCATGTGCTCACTTCCTGTCTCTGTGTCACATTTTAGTAATTCTCACAATATTTCAAACTTTTTCAATATGCTATTGCATACTTACTAGACTACTATGTAGTGTAAACATAATTTTTATATGCACTGAGAAACAAAAAATTCACGTGACTTGCTTTATTACGATATTCACTTTTTTGTGGTGATCTGGAACCAAACCCACAGTATCTCCAAGTTATGCCTATATATCTATTCTTGTCTTCTTATAAAAGAGGGATCAGACAGTTGTTGTTGTTATGTGCCGTCGAGTCAGACCCGACTCATAGTGACCCCTCCTTGGGTTTCTGAGGCAGTATCACTACGGAAGTAGGTTGCCCAATCTTCTTTCCGAGGATAAGACAGTATTTGTCCTTATATGCTTGACTATTTTACTTAGCACTAAGGGCATCATCAGTCTTTATCTCAGTGGGTCAGAGACTGGCCAATATACTTTGATAGGTCTCCTTGGTACCCAGTTCTCTCTGAACCAAGAGTATAGGATCTGGGTTAGGCTTGGGAAATGCAGGAACAGAATCTTTGTCAATTCCAGGGGATGAGATGGCACTATCACACCTGAGGGTTGAGTGAGGTTGAGGATGTAGTCCCAGGTAGCCCTTAACCCAAGCCCACCATTGCCAAGTTTTCTTAGCACAGAGTAAGATGTGAGGAAGTACTCTGAGGGCAAAATAAGGGGAAAAGCTATCCCATAAGTGTAAAAAACCCTGGGCTGGTGTGGGAGGGGACATTTGAGAGACATTTTAATGTCCCTTTGTGTACTACCTGTTTGTAAATATATGAACCTCAGATAACTTTTACTGCCAGAAGGATATGGTCATTGCTTATTTTTGTCATTTGTTGGGCTTTATCCTGGAAGAGACATAAGGGAAGGGAAGAGAAAACTAAGACTAATTGAGCACCTACTATGTGCCAGGCCTTTTACTTAGGCATTCTCAATTAATATTCACATCAATCCCAGGAAGCAGTTATGATGATCCCATTTTACACAAGAGAAGGCCAACGCTCAGACAGGTTAAATGACCTGTGCAAGCCCCACCCCACCCCCAGCTGTGAAGGGAAGCTGAATTTTCCATCTCCTCAGATAGTGGAGACGTGAGTGGGATGGGGAGATGAGTGAGTGAGTGGGGAGGAGCTCAGCCCTCCTCTCTGCCCCTGTAGAGGAACACTTACGCATTCCCAATACGAATAGACCAGCCCTACAAGTGGCAGCCCCATAATCCTCTTTGGAAGATTAGTTGCTATATAGGCCCCTTAGTTGCCTTAGAGCTCTGGAAGCATAGTGCCTAAGGCACTTGACTGCTAACCAGAAGGCTGGTGGTTCAAACCCACCAGCCACTGCTCTGAAGGAAGGTTGGGCAATCTACTTATGTAGTGATACCGCCTCGGAAACCCAAGGAGGAGTTGCTATGAGTCGGGTCCAACTTGACGGCACATAACAACAACAACATAGGCCCCTTGCCTGGGCCTGAGTTCTTGCTGCAGAAATAGCAGACAAACCCCCAGGGTCCTGGAGAGGAAGGAGTCAGCTGGGGACCCATAATTTCTGACCCAGGGCCTGCAACAGGCCTACACCTTCGTCTGTATCACCTTGGCAGTGCCCCAGGCCCAGAACTTGGACTGGGAACTGAGCCTGATCAGTTTGTAGGGTCTAGATTGAAGGCCTCCTATGTTCGTTCTCCCTTTCTTCCTCTGCATTTTAGCAAGGCACTTGAATAAAGAGTACATTTCCAGCTTTCCTAGCAACCATTGTTGTTATATGCTGTCAAGTTGGTTCCAACTCACAACCCTGTGTACAACAGAATAAAACACTGCCAGGTTCTGTGCCATCCTCATGTCATTGCTATGTTTGAGCCCATTGTTGTAGCCACTATGTCAATTCATCTTGTTGAGTGTTTTCCTCTTTTTCATTGACTCTCTACCAAGAAGTATGTCCTTATCCAGGGACTGATCCCTTCTGATAACATGACCTAAGTACATGAGATGGTCTCACCATCTTTGCTTCTAAGGAGCATTCCAACCTCTTCTTAGCAACTTTTTCCTAGCTAGGTTGACTATGTGACTAAGTTCTAGACAATACAATGGAAGCGGAAAGGATATGTGCAACTTCTAGAAAGTGTCCTTGAGGAGAGGGGACACCTTCTCCTCCCTGTTTTCTCTTTCCTGCTGGCTGCAATGCAGATGGCTCAGCCTCTCTGGACCTCTGCTGGCTGTGGACAGTGATAGCTGCATATGGGTGTGTCCTCCTATGCCATGGGTGGGGCTGAGTGGGTGATGAGGTGATTCCAGCTCCAAGATGACAAAACGAGGGGAGAGCTGGGGCCTCTGTCTCTGCTCAAAGGAGAGTTTAGGATTAGCTGTTTGGAAAGGGCGCATTTGGGGACAGGGCCAACTTCTGGCTTTGCTACTTACAGGCCAAGTTACCTTGGGCAAGTTGCTCTCTCTGAACCTCAATTTCTTCATCTGAAAATAAGGACAATGATATCTACTTCAGAGGATTGTTGGGAAAATCAGAGACAATGTATGCAAAGGGCCTCATATGAAGCAGGGGTTCCATTGTTGTTGTTGTTAGGTGCCATCGAGTTGGCTCCGACTCATTGTGCCCCTATGTACAACAGAACAAAACACTCCCTGGCCGTGTGCCATCAGTAGCTATTATTTTTATCATTGGTTTGAGAGCCCAGAGACCTAGATTTTGGGGTCTACTGCTGTGACCATGGGGCAAGTCATTTAACTTGCAAGATCTCAGTTTATTTGTAAAATGGGGTAAGGGGTAGTGGATTGGACTGCATGAACTCTGAGATTCTTTCCAGCTCTGATACTTATTTTTCTCCTCCCTGTTCCCATTTTACAGATAATAAAACGGAGGCTTAATGACAGAGACAACTGTTGGAACTCCCCCTCCATAGTGTAGAGTTATTGGGCAGCAGCAGCAGGACTGCATTGCTCAGTCTGGCTCTCATCAACAGAAGGTGAACTGAAAGGAAGTGTATCACTTCTGGGTCAAGGTGGTTGAGACATGGATGTGTCTTCTCTACTCTCCTCCCTGTCTGCTTGTCCATGCCCAGGGTAGACTTGTAAGCCATGTATTGAAGGTGGCAGAGCCTCTCTCAGCATAGGGAGCATAGTACCTTCCTACCTCCCCCTATTTGCTTGCTAACTTCTTGGGATCCAGAACAGAGGCTCATATTTGTGTAGGCTTGTGACACTAACACCAGTCACCTAACACCATCCACCCCACAGGGATGACCTGCTTGGGACCAGGCATCCACCAATAAAGACTTGTGGATTAAAGCTGCACATTTGCAGGGTACCTGCTCCCTCTCTACCAGGTTGAGCTGACCCTACAGAGCAGGTCCCCTTCCAACATCCCTAGAGGCTCCCCAAAGCAATAGTAAAGGGAGCAGTGGCAGCTAAACTTTCAGAACAGGTCAGACAGAGGAAGGGCACGAGCCAAGAAGTGGGTCTGGGAGATGCATCTGTGAAACAGGGCCAGTGATACTTTATGGAATTGAGGATGGAGATAGGACTAGGGCCAAAGCACTGTTCTGCATCTCAACTTGCGTGTCACTCCACAGAAGTCCAAGGTCACCCCAGCGGTGGTTCTTGGAGCAGAACCCAGGATCTTCCCATCCAGCCATGGGTGAGCTCTTTTTCTGTACCTTCCCTCACAGCCTGGACACTTCTGATTAGGATGCAAATGGAGGGAGGGGGTGAGAACTTGAGGGAGCTGCAGAGTGGGAGAAATACCTGGGGACTGGGGAGCCAGTGGTTAATTAAAGGCTCCATGTCAAAAAGGAATGCCAAGTAGGTAATTTCCATGCCATTTGAATAATGGGAAAAACGTTTACCATTTCTCAAGTTCACTTACTGAAAAAGGGAAAATAAGAAGAGAGAAGATCTTGGCTGGATGGGCTTCTCCACTCTGTTCAGTAACTTGTGAGGGAGGCAGAGAGTGAGAGAATTGCTCCAAACACTTGACTGTTAACCAGAAGGCTGGCGGTTCAAAACCACCAGCCACTCCTCGGAAGGAAAGTTGGGCAATCTACTTCCCTAGGGATACTGCCTCGGAAACCCAAGTCACTATGAGTCGGGTCCAACTCAATGGCACATAGCACACACACACACACACACACACAGGAATGGAAGCGTACCTGAGGAGAGCGATTTTCTACCTCAATGCCAAAAGGTCCTTGAAACCTGGGCTAGGGGATATCAGGTCCCAGCAGACAGGAATGGCCTCCTCACATGTGCACAGCACTTTACAGCTTACAAAGCCCACCAACATCCTTTATCTCACTGGATCACCATGATAGCCATTTGAAGTAAGTAGAGAAGGAATGAGGATGGTACTGTTGATGATGATGATGATGATTCCTAGTTTAAAGGTGAAAAACTGAGCCCCAGAAAGCTAGAGCGAATTGCTCAAGGCCACATTTGCTCATTTGTTCATTCGCTAATTTAACAAAACAGATAACTGGGGACAGACTGCTTTCCAGGCCCAGTGCCATATGATAAAGACTTAAGATGAATACTATATGGTCCTACTGTCAAGGAGCTTAAAGTCTAGAGGGAGAGGTGGAAAGGTGAAACCATGCCTTACCAAGTGATGTGGGCACCAGAGGGCAGAGTGGCTGAGCCTACTTGGGGCAGTGGCGGATGGTTTGCAGAGGGGCAGTCTAGATTCTGAGATTTGCAGCAGGAGTTTGTCAGGTGGCTAAAGGGAGGTGGCATATTCTAGGTAAAAACACGTATAAAGGTATAGAGTTCCAGGAGAGCTTTTCATCACATCCAGGAGGAAGATGGGAAGATCTACTTCCATAAAAATTTAGTCTCAGAAACCCAATGGGGGTCGCTATGAGTTGGAAATGACTCAATGACAGTGAGTTTCTTTCTTTCTTTGTCTAAAAGAAGAGGATAGGAGGAATCTGGAGTGGGACAGGGGCAGGAGTTAGGGAGTGAAATGCTTGGTGGGAAAGGGGTAGTGAAACCATAGATCCAGGCCCTGACCAGACAATGGAGTACCTGTGTACCTCACTGGGACATGTGGACTTGACCTTCAGGCCACAGGACCACAGAAAGTGGCTGGAAGAGGTGCAGGTGGGACATGGGTCAGTCTATAACCATGGCTACTGCTGTCTCTTTGTTGGAATCCAACCTTAAGAACTCAGCCTATGACCCCAACCTCCCCAGACCAGGGGGCCCTGAGCTCCTTCAGGTCATAGAAACTAATGAATAGACAAGAAAGCCAGGGTAGGGGTGGGTCAGGGAGGGCCCCTGCTGCTCTGTCTAGTCCCTCCCTGTACCTGTTATCTGCTGATGTAAAACAAATTACCCCACAAGTCAGTACCTTAAAATAGCAACAGACATTTATTATCTCTTACAGTTTCTCTGGGTTAGAGCAGCCTAGCTGGAGTGCGTGGGCTCAAAGTTTCTCATAAAGTGCAGTCTAGATATTAGCCCTGGCCTGCATCATCTGAGAGTTTGACAGGGCCTGGAGGATCTGCTTCCAGGCCAGTACACTCACATGACTGCCAAGTCAGTGCTGGTTTTGTGGTTAGGAGGCCTCAGTTCCTCATGTGGACATTTCCATAATGCTGGTTGAGTGTCCTTACAACATAGTGGCTGGCTTTCCCCAGAGTGAGAGAGAACAACATGGAAGTGGCAATGTCTTCATTGACCTAGCCTTGGAAGTCATTGTCATTTCTGTAGTATCCTATTGGTTATATAGGTCAACCCTATTCAGTGTGGGAGGGGACTACACAAGGGTGTGACTCTCGGGAGCTATGGGTCATTTGGGACCATCTTAGAGGCTGGCTGCCACCCCCTTCTTCCTAGGGAAGGGCAACTTCTGTAGCAGGACTAAGAAAGCCAACTGGTAAGATGAGAGATGAGGGGCTTCCCTGGAGAACAAAGGCATGTCTCAATTAGCTCTGCCTTTAAATTGTTGTGTGACCCTGAGCAGTTTCCCAGGTTCTCTGAGCCTCAGTTTACCATCTCTGTGATATGGGAAGAAGTTCTGCTTTGTAAGGCTGGGGAATGAGAGAAGATGCATATTCTGAGAGGTGGTCCTGGGAGTTGCAGAATGTAGAGTCTTCCCTCTTCTCATCTTTCATCCTGTTTCTTTGTACAGCCAGATACTCAGTTTTCCCAGAAGTCTTTGCCACATTCAGTTTGCATAACCACCTAAATAAGCACCATTCCTTCCTTTAAGCTAACTCTTGGTTGTACATTTCCAATTGGCTTCTGTGCAATTAAACCAGTGTGGGACTTCCTTTTCCTACTTCCACTACTACATGGTTCCCAGGATGGCTTGGAGCACAGGCAGAGGCCTGTGTCAGCTCTACCTTATGTCCCATTATCCCGAGCCAGCTCTTCTCTCCTTGCTATCTCAGCTTTCCTTTGTAGTGATGGCAGGGGTGAAGACTCAGTGACGTGGGACTCAGGATATCAGAACCAGAAGAAATCATGGGGTTATCCCATGCATCCCCTACATTTTACAGATAAGGCTGAGAGAGTGGCAATGAGAGCTCAAGGTCACACTGCACGTCAGCAGCAAAATTGGGGCAAGAACCAGGTCTCTTGACCCGCATGCAAGGCTCTTCTGTCCTCACTACTGGGCATGCCTAGGAAGTACCTTGACTGTGATTGTTCCAAATGGACCTGAAGCACCATGGCTTTGGCATGCCCATCTCTCTGGGAGAGGCAGAATAGGGGCCAAGGTGGCAGAGAGTGGGAGCAAAGGGCAAGATGGACGCTATCATGTGGACCAGCCAACTCCACACTGTGTTTGAGTATTGGAGGGGATGTACACAAGAAAAGGGTAAGAAGTAAACCAAACCCTAAAAGGGTCTCATGCTTAGTGAAGGAAAAACAGCAGGAAACATTCAGAAAGTTAGTACAAAATGACCTGACTCCAGGGAACTGAGATAGGGCATCACTAAAGGGGTACAGGGATGGTAGTGGTGGACTGCACCAGGTGACACTGTTAAATGACTGTCCATAAAATTTGTGTGCATTTTAAAAAAAAATACCCCTGTAGTTAGTTATAACAACAAAAATGTTTTTCATAAGCCCAGCTTACATGAATCGGTATACCTACAAGGCTAAAACTCTATGCTAATTTACTTTTTGAACCTTTTAATGTGCTCCAGGAGCTCTGGTAGCGTAGGAAGGAAGATGGGGCAATCTACTTCCATAGTGATACTGCCTCGAAAACTCAAGAAGGGGTCGCTATGAGTCAGGTCTGACTCAACAGCACATAACAACAACAACAATGTGCTCCAGTCAGAGCTGTCATTATTACCCAATTACAATGACGTGGTTTTGTCTGCACACACTACAAGGATGTGCTGTTTTTTTTGTAGCTGCCAGTGTTTTCATAGTCACTGATTTTGTCAAATTCTCTGGTGTTTTAGCTACAATATTGTGGTAATTAGTATTTGTGAACCTGTATCAATAACAATTTTGAGATGAAAGTGGTAATTAAAGGAAAAGTAGGAGAAAAATTTAAAAAAAGACTTCTGTTCTGTTATTAATATTTAACTAGTAATGTTGTAATTCATTGTAGAAAGATTTTACAAAATAATTTTATTAGTATTCATATAATTGAATAAATATTACATTTAAGCAATTTACAACTATATTTATCTGATATGATTAAAATTGATAATAAACATTACTAAGGATTCTTATGGTCTGGTAGGGGAGAATGTCAATGGGGGGCGTGACATCAGGAGTTACCGCACTGGGTGACACCAGCCCCAGCCAATGCTAAGAGTGAATGGCTTCTGAATACTAAATGTATCTCCTCATCAGACTAGAGATTCCTTGAGAACAGGATCTGTGTCTGCCATCACATGGCAGGGAAGAAGGCAGGAACTCACCGATGTTGAGGGCCTGTTGAGGGCCAGGCATACAATGCCTTTGATGTAGTTGGATATTCATGGTTTGGTGGAGTTTCTGTCTTCTTTTATAGCCAAGGAGCTGAAGACCAGAGAGAAAGTCACTACCTCACCGCCCCACTGACCTCCTTGAGGTTGCACAGCCAGGATGTTGCAGAGATGGGCTTGGAAGTTGGGCTTGGGTGGTGGCAAAACCTAGGCTTTCTTCCTGTACCATGAGGGCAGGCAGAGGTGGGATGTGGGGATGTGGGAGTCCTAGCCGTAACCCCAAGCTCTGCAGTTGTCAGCTCTGCCAACTCCTCAAGGAGTTGCGAGGAGCAGTGTCCCCGAAGACGTCCAGATTTGCCACCTGCAGGGGGCTGGGTTAAAGAGAAACACTGACACTAATTGGAGAGCAAGAGGCCCGCCATCCTTATTTCCTGTCTCAGCTGCTAGGTTCAACAAAAGGGCTTTGTCTTTGTTGGCCCAGTGACAGCATCTTGTCATGCTCTTGCCTCCTTCAGCCTGGCTCCTTCTTGGGGCTTTTAGCATCCTACCCACTTCCAGTTGCCATTTGGTACATAGCCACAGACAGGAGACCTGAAGTACTGTCCATACAGCCACCAGCTAGCTGTGTGGTCTTGAGCAAGATGCTAAACCTCTCTGGGTCTCCATTTCTACATCTGCAAAATGGGGGAAGAAGATTGGAGCAGATGATTGCTAAATATCTGTGATGATTTCCTTCTCATCTTGATGACTGGTATTTGGGAACACAGTGGGAAGCTCTGGTGAGGGCAGTTTCAGAACCTTGGGTGCAGAGCTGGAGAATGTCCCCAGGAAGAGGCATCTTCATCCAATCATGTTGTTGTTAGTCATTATGGAGAGAGATGCCATTTGCATATAATTTGCACTTTCTTTTAGTATCAAAATGCTCTGACATACCCATTTTGCTTTCTCCCTCCCTGGTCTCCCACTTCCTCTCACCACCTGCTTTCTATACCCCACTCCACAGCCAATGCCAGTCCTGGTCCTGCAGTCTTGTCGAGTTGCCTTGCTCCTGAAGGATGACTTAATTCACTGGGAAAGACTTGCTGGGCCTGGCTTTAGAGTGTGACTCAGCTGTGTAGAAACCATGGAATGCCTGACACTGTGCTGTGTGCCCTCATATTCACCATTTCTAAAGAAAGTGAAGTTCAAAGAGGCTGAACAACTTGTCCAAAATTACAGCATAGAGAGGTGGCAGAGTTAGCATTCAAACTCCAGTCTGTCCGACTCTGAGACTATGTCTCCCTATTGCTCCAGGTTGTCTACCTGTTTGGGGATGTGCAGCCTGCTACATGTTCTGAGCAACACCCTGGCTGGAGATGATGACGACGATGACAACGACGACGATGATGATAGCAATAAAGATGATGTTATGATTGCAAAGACATTTACTTTGAGTGAAGGCCTGGGTTCTGGCCTCTTTACCCTTGCTTCTCAAAGTGTAGTCTATGGACCAGGAGCATGGGCAAACTATTGTTTTAAACATGTTTTATTCCATTTTTCTATTTTATGTGAAGAAACTGATACTAGGAGAGAAGCAGGGACTTGTCCAAAGTCACACATGATCTGGGACCAGAATCTAGGTCTCAGTTAGAATCACTTTGGGTGCAAGTAACAGCAAACTTGACTAACAATGACTTAAGAAAGTAAAGAGTTTGTTTAATGCAACAAGAAGTCCAGACATAGGCTGCTGAGGACTGGTATCACGTCAGCTCAGTGGTGCCTCAGTGACCTGGCTTTTCCTGTCTTTCCATACTTAGCTTGGGGCTTTTGTCCTCACGACAGAAGATGGCTGCTACTGCTCCATCCATGTTACCTTACATGCTGCTACCTTACATCCATGTTCCAGCAAGATGAAGAGGGAAGGATGAATGAACAGAGGTCATTCTTCTAGCTGGTTTTGTCTTTTTATTCAGGAAGAGATGCCCTCCTTAGAGGCTTCTTTTTGTTTCAGGCCAGAACTGTGTTATATGATCACCCCTTGCTGAAAGATAGCCAGGAGGAAGGGCTCGGGTCAACAACCTGATGGTGAATGCTTCACCAGGTGTCCTGTCTCCCTGTCTAAGGATCCTGCGCTGCTATCCCAGGATTCTTGCAAGTGTCAGAATTGCAGCCTTTGGGATGGGGTGGGATGTGTTTGAATCAGAGACACATCCACTCAAGACTTGGGGTGTGAATCTCCCATCATTATGATGGTCCTTTATGGAAACAACTTTGTGCAGGACTAAAAGCTTTACTAAATGAAGACCTATATATTTGGAGGTTTGGGGACAGAGGAACTAGATTAGAGAGAAAACCACAAGGGCTAATTCTCATTCTCTGACTATCTCCCGTGCTCACAGCCCCTAATGAAAACATGTGTAAGAAACCTGCAGGGTTAATTTTGCCAGAAAAAAATTCCAATAAAGCGCCATTAGATTTTCATGTTAAATTAATGTAATGGATGCTTAAAAGCCATGCTAATTAGGCTTTGTTATTAACAGGAATGTCAGGTGGATGGGATCTGGCCCTGAGCTGACATTTTATTTGGGCAACCTATGGGAGATGGATTTGTTAGTTGTCGGGAGAGACCACATCATCTGGCCCAGCTCCCCAACTCCCACTCACGCCTACAAATGTCTTTAGTCATTTAAGTTCATTTGCCTGGGACTGGAGTATTTTCTTTACCACAGTGACTGAGAATAAACTCCATTTTTGTTGTTGGGCTTTTTGTTTTTGGTTGTTTCCAAACTTTTCCCTCCATGAGCCACCCTCATGTTTCTGCTAGTGACATGCTCTGATGGGTCACTCCTTTTGTTTTGAAACCATTGATGGCTCCCCATTGCCTATCAGATAAAGTCCAGAGTCTCTGGCCTGGCATTTAAAGCCCCTATTCTTCCCTATGGGCCCAAGGTATAGCACTTCCTGTTCCCTGAATGCAGGCCTTCTGAATCCCCCAGTAACCTTGGTTATAACCCACCAAGTCCTCTCATCTCAGCCTTCCAACCCTTTCTTCAAGGCCTGACTCAGTGTCACCTCCACCTGGAAGCCTTTCCTGATCTAGAATGCTTTTGTGAGCTTCTTGCTCATGTCTTCTGGCAGAACCTCTCATATGGTACTTAATACATTCTGTTTTTTATTGTGAATTTTCATCCTTACCTATTGCCTTCAGTGGACTCAGCTCACTGAGTGCACTCACTACTTGTTCCTCTGTGTGTCTTGGACATCTAGCCCAGGGAGTACTTAACAGCATCTATGGAAAGAATGAACCATAGTCATTTGAGTGAATGTGCCAGGACCTCCTTGTGTCTGGAGTTAAGCCATGTCTCAGTCACCGTTTCCCTTCCTTCTCAGTGAGTTCGATTTCTGATCGTGTCCATTCCTGGCACAGCCCTGTTAGGGGGAATAGCGGAGGCCCCAGACATTTTGCAGGATAACCTTGCTGCTCTCTTGTCAGTGAGGAAGCCAGGTGGGAGGATGCAGGTGACTGGGGGTGCTTCCTGGTGAAGGAAGGGAAGGCAGGAGCTCAGAGATGTTCAGTCTTGATTCTTCCTCAGTGAGAGGCTCTGAGAGGTTGGCAGGTTGGCCACACAGTTCACCAGGCAAGATGCTGGGTTTGAGTATAAGTTTAACTCTTTCCCTACATGGGGTGACCAACTGTCCCCATTTGCCTGGGACAGAAGGATTTCCTCGGACATTCAGTACTAAGACCAAGAATCCTGGGCAAACTAGGTGGGTTGGCCACACACAATCTCTGCACCCTGCTGAGAAGAGGGAAGAGAGAAGCAACTTCACCTTAGTTTCCTCATGTGGAAAATGGGGAAAATTACCTGCCCTCTCCCCCGCCACCTGCACACACAGGGTTTCTGTGAGAAATTAATAGTAAACCATGGGGATTGGGTAGAGTGCATTGGGGTGAATGTGGTCAGTGTGAGTTATGCAGGTGGATGAGGAGAGCACCTGGGTCTTCTGTGAGTACAACTGGCTTATTCTCAGGTGAGCTAGGATGAGATTTCCATGAAAAGGAATGGAAACTTGGATTTCCCAGGGGCCACTGAGAGGGTTCTTTGCCCTTCTAGGACCTGATGCCTCACAGTGCCTGTTTTTCCTCTTAGGGCTGCCATGTCGTGTCAAAGCTGAAAGATCCCTCAGCAGCCACAAATCCACCTGAGGAAACTGAGGCTCAGAGATACATGCAGAGAAGCATGGTAGGGTCAAAGATGGGCACATGCTAGCACAACACGGCTCTACTTCCAAGCTTACCTTGCCTCTCTCAGCCTCAGTTTCTTCTTTTTTACAAAATGGGATTAATAACTGTATCTGAAAGGAGTTGTTCTGAGGATAAAAACATGTAGTATCTATTGAATGCTCCTGGCATGCGGGCCCTGTGACTCTCATTCAGTCCTCATGGGAACCCTGTAAGGAGAGTTCGATTATTCTCCCATTTTATAGATGAGGAGACTGATTGTCAGGCTGTCAGAACCCTGAGCCTGAACGGTACCTGGACACCATCCCTCCTCTACATAAAACATTGGGCATGTTTTGAGTGCTCAGATGATCCCTGTGTGTGACTTTTCTCCCTTCCCCACCTCAACCTCAGTGTTAGACGAGATAGGCCATTTTCAGGGTGGCTATCTGTCCTGCTGCAGTTTGCAGTCAAATGCTCTACCACTGACCTATACCCCATTGCCCCTACACCAGAGTTTGGAAGCATTCTAAATGCTACTTGGCATTTAGGAAGAAGCTTAATTTGGGAAAAGGAAATTTTTACAAAGCTAGGGATGAGCAAGAGAGACAAAGGCCTAGGCCCCTCCTCCTATCACCCTAGGCTGTCTTAGCCCAGGCTGTGTGTCAGACACCGGGTGGGTTTGCATGCCTGGAAAGGGACATTGACTGTCACCCCTGGGCTCATTTCCCTTTCTATGGGGGGAAAAAAACTAGACTCTTTGGCTCCAGGCAGTCTGGACTTGGCTGCCCAGGGTCTGGGACCTTGGGGTCTCTGGGTAGTTGCAGAGGTTGCATTGGGGGGAGGCACCAGTCCTGTAGGAAGCTGGGCTTGAGTGTAGTCACCTCATGGGAGGAAGGAAAGCCTCTGTTAATAGCAGGCTGGTTTGTCCAGACAACTTCCAATAAGCTCCTTGGATCATTGTCCAACAATCCTATTCCACCTCTGACCCTGGAGTCTCAAGCATATGAACTTGTCACCAGGAGAGCTGGCCAGATGAGAAAGAGAGAGAGAGAGGTCATTTACACCCCTCTTTTCTTTCTGCTCTTTGGGATCTGTCACGTCTCTGTCAAACTTGTGGGGTGGCCATTCCCTTTCGGGTGAGTCATTTGTCTTTTTTGGGATCACCCCCTGTAGGCATCAAGGTTGGGTGGGCTGAATTCTCTGTCATCTGGGGGAGCAGGCTTTGTTGAGGGGATGGGTTTTACAGGGCTAGGATTAGTGAGAAGGGAGAGAGCATGAATCGTGGGAGCTTCACCAATTATTTGAAGGTCTTTTCTGAGCCTGAAGAACTCAAAGCAAGGAGGAAAAGGCAAAAGAGCCCCGATTCCTGAAGAGGCAGCTGGAGAGGCTTAATACCTTAGCAGCTACCCAGAGGGTTTTTTTTTTTTTTTTTTTTTGAGAACAATCCAACAGGGGTGGGAATGTGGCAGCACTAGGAAAGGAATGGTGATCCTCTGGGCCCAAACCAGAACTGGAGGAATTGCTGAAGGCTTAAAGGTTTGCTTCTATATACTTGCAGCCAAGTAAAGTCAAAGGGCCAATAGACAGTGTGTGTAGTTAATGCAGGACCCCGACTTCAGAACTTAAGATAAACCTCCTGACTAACCCAGAGCAGGGGAACATGTCCCCCCTCACTTGGCATGATGGAGATTTTCCCAGGACTAAACCCATCAGCAACAGTATCCAAAGTGCAAACTAATGCTGGTGGTCAGCAGATGGCCTGGCCTCAGCCTGCTGTCTATGGGGTTGATGGCAAGAGAGCAACCCAGGCCTTCTCTTGCTGACCCATGTACACTTCTTCTTCCCCCAATAACTCTAATTCCTTAATTAATGCTCTGTGGCTTTGTGGAATCTGCCCCTAGCCTTCACATGCCAGGTGGAACCCACAGGGGACCCACAGTGCCTGATAGTCTCCTTTGGTGACTTTCTCCCTGAATCTTCTTAAATGTCTGTGTAACCTCTGCCTCACAAATCCTGCCCAGATAGCAGGAAGAAAATCCTGGCAAAGGGGCATAAAACCAGATGCTCAGGATCTAAATGAAATGAAGTGTGAGTGTGTGAGCTGCTTGTTTGCACACACACATATGTATGTGTGCATGTGTGAGGGTGTAGGAAAATGTGCACACAAGCAAATGTGGCAGGAATCTGGAAGCAGAGGACATGAATTGCCACCAGGGGTCCTCATGGCCTGGGCAGGGATAAAGGGGAGAGGAGAGGCCCCAAGTTCCAGGATATGTCTTGCCTGGCTTGGCCCAGGCCATATGCCCTGCCATTTTGGTGCTGGCATTTGACACAGGCAGGGGGTCCAAGCACCTCTTAGAATGGGCCACACTGGTTGGTCCAGCCTCTGTGCCAGGGCCATTCAGTCTACCATGCCATTCTCAGTAAGCATGTCATGGCTTGTGAGTTCATTTAAATACTAGAGTTGTTGTTGTTATGTGCTGTCGAGTCAGATCCGATTCATAGCGACCTCTCCTTGGGTTTTCGAGGTGGTATCACTATGGAAGTAGATTGCCTAACCTTCCTTCCAAGGAGTGGCTGGTGGGTTTGAACCACCAGCCTTCTGGTTAGCAGTCAAGTGCCTTAGGCACTACACTACCAGAGCTCCCAAATAGGAGAGTAGGAACCAAGAATTAAGGAGGCAGAACTGCAGGAGGAACCTTACTGTTCTGGACTGGCATGTGGGTCAACCTCCTGAAGAGGTTTGTGCCTGTTATGGTGCATTGTTGGTATAGTGGTAGAGTTCTCGCCTTCCAGGAGGGAGACACAGGTTCAATTCTTGGCCAGTGAGCCTCATGTGCAGCCACCACCTGTCAGTGAAGCTTGAGTGTTGCTATGATGAGGAGCAGGTTTGGTGGTGCTTCCAGATTAAGGGTCTAGGAAGAAAGACTTGGAGATCTACTCTGCAAATCTGCCGGTAAAAACCTATGGATCACAGCCCCTTCATTGGGATGGTGCAGGATCGGACAGTTTTGCCCTGTTGTGCACTCAGGATGTTGGCTAACAACAAGATGGGTTTATTAGAGGCCAAGCCACAGTGGAGGGTAATCCTTGCTCTAGGCTTATCCTGCCTCCTGCACTCAGAAGAAGCAATAGGACATTGGAAAGAAAGATGAGGAATGCAGGCTGTATCAGCTTCCTAGACCTCAGGGGTTAGGACTCTCCAAGTGACCAACTGGAATAGGAATCCTAAAATTTTGATTAATTGTCTTCCCAATGACTATCTCCCACTTCTCATGGTATTAGAACTCTGATTTGGTTCAGATCTTCGCAGTCTCCTCTTTCAGGGGAGGCTGAGATCCTCTCTCAGCCCAGAGGTGAATCCTGACTAATCTAAACCAAATAGAGTAATCCTGTTTCCATGTCTGGTGATTGGTTCATGCATAAGCATGTGATGTAACTCTGACCAGTGAAAACTGAGGGGAGAATTGCTGGTGGGGCTTACAGGAAAGGCTTTCTGAGCTCTGAAAAACTGAGCTGGCCAGAAACAAACTGCCGCCCCTGCCCCTCACCTTTGAATATTGGGTGAGAATGTGATGCCTGTAGCTTTGGCAGCCTCATTGAGATCATGAAGGGAGTGAAGATTCTGAGGAGAGTGGAGTAAAAAAGTGGAAAGAACCTGGCTGGGTCTTAGAGGGTGTTGCAGAGCTGCTGAATTAAACAAACTTGAAATTACTCTGCCTCTGGACTTATTGTAAGAAATAATGAACTTTTAATTTTAAAACCACTCCTAATTGTTTTTTCTGTTATTTGCTGCTGAAAGCAGCCAAGGGGATCAAATTTCTGAAGTCTGAATAAAATCATTTTTGGTTTGTGCTCTGGTTCTCTTCTTGGTGGTGTTGAAGCAGTCTTCAAGCTTACTGGAAGCCTCACTTAGCTAGAACTGCCCCCTTACCCTCATTGTTGTTAGTGCTGTTGAGTCAGTCTCAACTCACAGTGACCTTATGCACAGCAGAATGAAATACTGCCTGGTCCTGCACCTTTCTCACAATCATTGCCATTGTTGAGCCCATCATCACAGCCACTGTGTCAGTCCATCTCATTGAGGGTCTTCCCCTTTTTTGCTGACCCTCTACTTTACAAGCATGATATCCTTTTCCAGAGACTGGTCTCTTCTGACATCATGACCAAGGTATGAGAGATGAAGTCTGGCCATTCTTAGGTCTAAGGAACATGCTGGCTGTACTTCTTCCAAGATAGATTTGTTCATTCTTCTAGCAGTCCATGGTACATTCAATATTCTTCACCAGCACCATAATTCAAATGCATCAATTCTTCTGTGGTCTTCCTTACTCATTTTCCACCTCTTACATGCATATGATGCTACAGAAAATACCATAGCTTAGGTCAGACACATATTAGTATCCAAAGTGACAACTTTCCTCTTAAACACTTTTAAGAGATCTTTTGAAGCAGATTTGCCCAGTGCAATACATTGTTTGAGTTCTTGACTGCTGTTTCCATAGGTGTTGATTGTGAATTCAAGTAAAGTGAGACCCTTGACAACTTCAATCTTTTCTCCATTTTTCATGATGCTTATCGGTCCAGTTGTGAGGATTTTTGTTTTCTTCATGTTGAAGTATAATCCATACTGAAGCCTGCATCTTTGACCTTCATTAGTAAGTGCTTCAAGTCATCTTCACTTTCAGCAAGCAAGGTTGTCTTATATGCATATTGCAGGCTGTTAATGAGTCTTCTTCCAATCCTGATGCCACTTTCTTCTTCATATGGTCCAGGTTCTCAGATACTTTGCTCAGCATACAGATTGAACAAGTATGGTGAAAGGATGCAACCCTGACACATTTTCCTGACTTTAAACCATGAAGCATCGCCTTGTTCTGTTTGAACAACTGCCTCTTGGTCTATGCATGAGTTCCTCATGAGCACACTTAAGTGCTCTGGAATTCCCATTCTTTGCAATTATCCATAATTTGTTATGATCCGCACAGTCAAATGCCTTTGCATAGTCAATAAAACACAGATAAATATCTTTCTGGTGTTCTTTTCTTTCAGCTGAGATCCATCTGACATCAGCAGTGATATCTCTCATTCTATGCTCTCTTCTGAATCTAGCTTGAATTTCTGGCAATTCCCTGTCAATATACTGCTGCAACTATATTTCAGTTATTTTTAGCAAAATTTTACTTGCGTGTGATATTAATGGGAGCTCTGGTAGCGTAGTGCCTAAGGCACTTGACTGCTAACCAGAAGGCTGGTGGTTCAAACCCACCAGCCACTCCTCGGAAGGAAGATGGGGCAATCTACTTCCATAGTGATACTGCCTCGGATAATTTGCACATTCTATTGGATCACCATCGTTTGGAATGGGCACAGATAAGGATCTCTCCTTGTCAGTTGGCCAGGTAGTTATCTTCCAGTTTCTTGGCGTAGATCAGTGAGCACCTCCAGCATTTCATTCATATGTTGAAACATCTCGTTGGGTATTCTGTCAATCCCTGGAGTTTTGTTTTTTGACAATTCCTTCAGTGTAGCTTGGACTTCTTCCTTCAGTACCATTGGTTCTTGATCATATGCTACCTCCTGAAACAGTTGAACATTGATCAATTCTTTTTTGTACAGTGACACTGTGTATTCCTTCCATCTTTTTTTGATGCTTCCTGAAGAAAGCAAAATTTTGTCCATCAATATTTTGCCCATAGAATCCTTCAGATATGCAACTTGAACCTTGATTTTTTTTCTTCAGTTCTTTCAGCTTGAGAAATGCTGATTTTCCAACCCCAGTCTTTGCACACTTCATTATAATACTTTAGTGTCACGAGCTGCCCTTTGAAATCTTCTGTTTGGTTCTTTACTTCATCATTTCTTCCATTTGCTTTAGTTGCTCTTCATTCAAGAGCCAGTTTCAGGGTCTCTTCTGACATCATCTTGGTCTTCTCTTGCTTTCTTTTCTTTTTAATGGCCTTTTGCTTTCTTCAAGTATGATGTCCTTGATGTCATCCCACAACTTGTCTGGTCTTAGGTCACTGGTATTGAATGCATCAAATTTATTCTTCAGATGGTCTCTAAATTTAGATGATATATACTCTAGATCATATTTTGGCTCTTGTGGACTTGTTTTAATTTTCTTCAGCTTCAACATTAACTTACATGTAAGCAATTGATGGTGTCTTTCACCATCGGCCCCTGGCCTTGTTCTGATTGATGTTATTGAGCTTTTCTGTGGTCTCTTTATACAGATGTAGCATTCCATCTGGTGAGATCCCGTGTGTAGTCACTGTTTATGTTATTTTAAAAAGGTATTTAGAATGAATAATTCATTGGTCATGCAAAATTCTGCCATATGATCTGTGGCATCATTACCAAGGCCTTATTTTTCAATTACTGATCCTCCCTTTTTATTTCCAACTTCCACATTGCAATCACTAGTAATTATCAATACATCTTGATTGCATTTTTGGTAAATTTCAGACTGCAGAAGTTGGTAAAAATCTTGAATTTCTTCATCTTTGCTTTAGTGGTTAGTGCACAAATTTGAATAATAGTAGTATTAACTGACCTTCCTTGTAGATATATGGATATTATCCTATCACTGAAAGCATTGTACTTCAGGATAGATCTTGAAATGTTCTTTTTGACAATGAATGTGACACTATTCTTCAATTTGTAATTCCTGGTGTAGTAGACCATATGATGATACAATTGAAAATTGAAAATTCAGCTCACTAATGCCAAGGCTATAGATCTTTATGCATTGTATTTCATTTTTGATAACTTCCAATTTTTCTAGATTCATACTCTGTACATTCCACATTCTGATTATTAATGGATGTTTGAAGCTGTTTCTTCTCATTTTGAGTCATGCTACATCAGCAAATGAAGGTCTCAAAGCTTTACTCCATCTATGTCATTAAGGTTGAAAGGAGGCAGTGCTTCCCCAGTTGTATTTTGAGTGCTTTCTGACCTGAGACATTCATCTTCCAGCATTATAACAAACAATGTTTCCCTGCTATTCATAAGTTTCTCAGTGGCCATTTTTTCTTTTTCTTCAGAAGTGGACCTGGCCATGTCCCTCTTCCTGACTAGTCTTAGTCTAGAAGCTCCACTGAAATCTGTCTGCCATGCGCAAAGCTGGTGGTATTTGAGATAAGTGGCATAGCTTCCAGCATCACCACAACATGCAAGCCATCACAGCAGGACAAACTGATAGACAAGTGGTGGTTCCCTCATTAGAGAAGCAAAATTGTTGAAGAGTCCAAATTTGGTGCTGGAAGAACTGGGTTAAAATCCTAGCACCGTTATATATGCACTGTATGACTTCATGTTTGTTATTTAAACCAGAAGTTGGCAAATTTTTTCTGTAAGGGCCAAATAGCAAATATTTAAGACTTGGTTGGCCATATGGTCACTGTTGCAGCTACTCAACTCTGTTGTTTTAGTTCAAAAAGAAGCCAAAGATAGCACATAAATAAATGAGTGTGAATGTGTTCCAGTAAAACTTAATTTACAGAAACAGGTGGCAGGCTGGATTCGGCCTGTGGGCCATGGTTCACCAACTCCTGATTAAACTCTCAGAGTCTTAGGTTCCTCATCGGTAAATGAGGGTAATAATTTCTGTTTTCCTCATGGCGAAAGTTTGAGCAGCAAATGAGTTGATTTAAAAACTATAATTTAGTAAAATATAATGTACATGAAGGTCCCTCTTCCTCATGAGAGCCAAAGGTCCTAGTGCTCAGGAATGGAAAAGTGCCTGATTCTGCCACTTGCTTCAATTGTGTGATGTCGGAAAAGACACTGAACTTCTCTGATGATGAACTTCTATCATCTCCACTTTTCTGAAAAGTGGAGATGATAAGACTTACTTCTTTTGGTGTTGCAAAGGTTAAGTGTAAAATGCTGCATATGCTAAGGACTCAGTGAATGGTATTGAGTATTATTAATCTAGGGTGTCCCTTCTGACACCCTAGATTCCATCTCCTCTCACCTACCTATGTCTTGACAGTTGGTAAATCTTAGTTTCCTCCTCCTGCTCCCATGGGCCTTGGGGTCCCACAAACACTATCCCTGCTGTGTGCTCTATCCCCTTCCACCATCCACCCCATGCCCTCCCCATCACACTTGCTTCCCCATTTAACAGAACGAGTAATTAACAATGTTAATTCTAATCTCATTTGCTAATGAAGGCAGTCTAATTACACCATAATTGGCAGTGGCAGCAGCAGAAAAACACAAAATAAACCCTGCGTGTGTAATTCAGTTTAACTTCTTTGTAATTACCTTGCAGGCTGGGACCCGGTAGTTGGGGTGGGGAGGATGGGGAATTAACAGGGCATCCAAGACCTGAGGGTGCAACAAAGAGTTAACAGACCACTTTTCCTGCCCGACTTTCCTGATTATCCCAAAACCTCTGAGACAAACTTCTCTCCCCCACGTCCTCCTTTATTCTCCTTGGGTTGTGGCAAACACCTTCTGCAGACAGACTTACAAACAAACCAGTGCTCAGGTACTTACTGTTATTGTTGTTATGTGCTGTTGAGTTGGGTTTCTGAGGCAGTATCAGTATGGAAGTAGATTGCCCAACCTTCATTCTGAGGAGTGGCTGGTGGGTTTGAACTTCCAGCCTTCTGGTTAGCAGTCTAGTGCCTTATGTTCTATGCTACCATAGTCCTCAGATATTATTAGCCCAGCCTTCCCCAGTGGGGCCCCTGCAGGGTGGGAGTGCAATCAGGACCTGGCCCTTGCCTACATTTTCATCCTCAACTCTTAACTCTTACTTTATATTCCAGCCAAACAGAACCATTGACCCTGATTTCAATATGTCCTGCTTTTGCCCAGGCTTCTTCCTCTGCCTGGAATGCCCCTCACCTGACCCCCATCATCCAGCTGAAAAACTGAACCTCTTTAAGGTCCTAAGAGAGAATCCTTCTTAGACTTCCACAGGCCGACTTGATACTCCCTCCCTAGTTCACTTGGTGGAAACCTGCCTTATACCACACATCCCAGTGTATTGCATTCGCCTCTTTACAGGCTTTCTCATCCTGAGATTGAGTCTTTTTTTAATCTAAGTATACTCAGTGCCTGGCATGTAATAGGTACTTGGCTTTATTTTTGTAGAATGCTTGAATAAGAGAGAGGGGACCTGGAGAAGGTTCTGGAAGCCTTCAGAAGAGGGATGTTGGTGTGATTGACATTAGCCTGGGAGCTAAGAGACCTGAGACCTAGTCCTGGCTCTCTCACTAACTTGCTGTATGATCCTGAGCAGTTCACTTTATGTAATGAAAGACTTGCACCCCTAATCTCTTATTTTCCACCTACTGTCAAAGTCTGTGCCTTTAAAAATTTTAAATTGTGGTCAGAGAACATAAAACAAAACATTTGCCAATTCAGCTATTTTTATATGTATAATTCAGTGACATTATGTTCATCATGTTGTACTAAAGCTATGACTGTTTTGTTTTATTTTGTTGTTGTTGTTGAGAATGTACACAGACGAACATACAAGTCTATGACTTTTTGGATTTTCATGGTTGAGGTTCTTTCTCCTTTCCATAGCAAATGGCAGCCAACATCACAAATTCCAGGCCTCCCTTTTCCTCAGAAGTGAGGGTTCCCACCTAAAATTCTTGTGCAGCCTTCCTGTCTCAGCCAGCAAACCACACTTTGGTTTTAATGATTCTGAATAAACAAGTAAACATCATCCCTGACCCCAGTGTAATGTCTCCCACATCTTACCTATGCAAGCAATGCCTTAATAGCTTCCTTTACTCAGTTTTGGAGAGACCTGCTTGTACATACAATCATTTCCATAGCAATCAGCTGGGATTTAGCATAAGCTACAAAAGCTTTAACACTTGAAAGAAGTCTTTTGCAACAGATTTGCCCAAAGAAGTACTTTGTTTGATTTCTTGACTGCTGCTTCCATGGGTTTTGATTGTGGATCCAAGTAAAATGAAATACTTGACAACTTCAATCTTTTCTCCATTTATCATGATGTTGCCTTTTGGTCTCGTTGTGAGAATTTTTGTTTTCTTCATGTTGAGATGTAATCCATACTGAAGGCTGAAGTCTTTGATCTTCATCAGTGAGGAAGACCGAAGAAAAATTGATGCCTTTGAATTATGGTGTTGGAGAAGAATATTAAATGTACTGCCAGAAGAGTGAATAAATCTGTCTTGGAAGAAGTAACTGCTAGAATGTGACTTGGAAGTGAGGATGGTGAGATCTCATCTCTTGTACTTTGGACAAGTTATCAGGAGGGACCAATCCCTGGAGAAGGACATCATGCTTGGTAAAGTAGATCAATGAAAAAGAGGAAAACCCTCAATGAGATGGATTGACACAGTGGTTGTAACAATGGGCTCAAACATAGCAATGATTTGTAAGGATGGTGCAGGACAAGGCAGTTTTTCTTTCTGTTGTGCATGGGGCCATTATGAATCAGAATTGACTCAATGGCACTGAACTACAGCAATAATGCAAAATACTTATGGTTAAAGGAGTGGTGTTGTTGTTGTTATGTGCCGTTAAGTTGGCTCCGACTCCTAGCGACCCCTCCTTGGGTTTCTGAGGCGGTATCACTACAGAAGGAGATTGCTCAACCTTCCTTCCGAGGAGTGGCTGGTGGGTTTGAACCGCCAGCCTTCTGGTTAGCAGTCAAGTGCCTTCGGCACTATGCTACCAGAGCTCCTCCCAAAAGGGTGGTAGGTAAGGAAATTTAGAATCTTAGGGTCAGAAGTCATGTTAGAGTCCTCCTTCAGAGCCTGGAGTTCCCTAACCCATTATCAGAAGTGGCAATCTGTTCCCAGTGTGTTCAAAGAGGGTTTCAATCTGTTTCTTCCCAGTTTGAGTCATGCTTGATGAAGTAAAAGCAGAACAGACCTGAATTTGTAAAATGCGTGTTAACAGGAACAATTATGGGTTAATGCCCTGCCAGAAACTTAATCTGCCTCTTAGAAAAGAAGGGCAGTGTGTGTGTTGCATAGCAACCGAATCTCTTTACCAACAGAGTTAGAAACAATGGTGATGGCTCAAAGATGGCTGCTGACCATGCTGTTTTGAATGTGTGTTGCTTTCCAGAATCTTGTCAATAATCCAGTCTTCTGAACTAGGCTCCTCAAAGGGCTCACTACACCTTTTCTGCATTTCCCATTCAAGGGCTTTGACCTATAATTTTTCCCATTCTGGTTATCATTCTGCTTCAATTAAATTTAAAAAAGTGGGGTCTGTTACAGTTTCGCTTCATTGGCCATGACTAAATTGGTTCAAATTGATTCAAAGCATTGGTTCAAAGGCATCATGTGCTCTTTTGGTTCCAGTTTTTTCTTGGAGACATCCTTCCTCTGGCCTCCAGCCTCCCACCTGCGCTGGCTGTTCTACAGCTTAGCTGCAGTCCTGGTTTTCTTCACTACCACCCTGGAAAACCCTAGACTTCTCTCCTGTGTTGAATATTATGTTTCCTGGTCCTCACACCACTTTCTTCTTGGTTTATGCCTTATTTTGGTGTAGCTTAGGCTGTGAAATTTCTTAGACTGCTTTTGAGAAGTTTAATGTCATTCAGCTTCCTGATTCTTTTTATGTGATCAGATTTTTTTTTTTTTTAATTTCTTCTCTGGTGACTTTAATATCTTTTCTTCATCCTCAGTGTTCTGAAATTTCCTAATGAAATGCCTTGCTATCAACAAGCCCATTTAATTTGGAAAAAGACATTTTCTAAAATTCTTTCTGTAATAATTGTTTTTCCCCTTAAATTATGCTCTCTTTCTGGATCTCCTATTAGTTAGATGTTGGACCTTTTGAACTGATGTCCTGAATTTCCTATCATTTTTCTCCTGCTTTTCATCCTTATTCTTTTTGTTCCACTTTCTAGGATATTTCCTTAATGTTATCTATGAACCAAAGCCCCACCTCATTGAATTTTTTTTTCCTCTCTCTCTTTAAATTCCAAGAGTGCTTTTTGTTTTTTTGTTTCCTGAATGTTTTTCAAAAATAGAAATATATTTTTTTCTTTCATGGCTACAATATCATCTTATTTCTCTGAGAATAATTTTAGGGTTTTGATATACCCTGCTGCTTCCTGTATTGCATCTGCTTTATCTGAGCTTTCTCCTCAAGTTTTTGTTTGGGTTATATCTTAGTTTCCTAGGACTGCCATAAGAAATCACCACAAATGGATGGCTTCAAAGAACACAAATTATTCTTTTCACAGTTTAGGAGATTAGAAATCTAAATGCAAGACATCAGTGCTAGAAGGTCCTTCTTGGTCTCTTTCAGCTCCTAGTAGCTACTGTGATCCTTGGACTTGTTATTTGCCTCTGTTATAACATAGTATCTCTTTCTCCTGTGTATATTTCTCTGTTTTCCTTTTCATAAGAGACCACTCAGAAAGATGTAGGTTTAGGACCCACAGAACTCTGTTGTTGTTAGGTGCTGTTGAGTTGATTCAGGCTCATAGTGACCCTGTGTACAACAGAGTGAAACACTGCCCAGTCCTGGACCATCCTTACAGTCCTTGTTATGCTTGAGCCCATCGTTGCAGCCACTCTTTCAGTCCATCTTGTTGAAGGTCTTCCCTTTTTTTCATGGACCCTCCACTTTATCAAGTATGATATCCTTCTCCAGGTACTGGTCCCTTCTGGCAGTGTGACCAAAGTAGGTGAGATAAAGTCTGTCCAATCTTGCTTCTAAGGAGCATTTGGCTGCTCTTCTTCCAGGACAGATTTCTTTGTTCTTCTGGCAGTCTGTGGTATTTTTAGTATTCTACGCCAGCACCATAATTCAAAGGCATCAATTCTGGTCTTTCTTACTTGTTGTCCAGCTTTCACATATATATGAGGCAATTGAAAATACCAT
>NW_006921629.1:538209-568554 GCF_000298275.1 Orycteropus afer afer
AAGAAAATACCATGGCTTGGGTTGGGGGCACCTTAGTCTTCAAAGTGACATCTTTGCTCTTTAACACTTTAAAGAGGTCCACACAGTCGAACGCCTTTGCATAGCCAATAAAACACAGGTAAACATCTTTCTGGTATTCATTGCTTTCAGCCAACATCCATCTGACATGAACAATGATATCCCCTCATTCCATGTCATCTTCTGAATCTAGCTTGGATTTCTGGCAGTTCTTTGTAAAGAGAACTGTAAACAATATTGCCCAGTGCAATATTGTTTGATTACCTAGTACTGCTCTGACAAGAATATACCACAAATGGGATGGCTTGAAGAAACAGGAGTTTATTCTCTTACAGTTTGGAGGCTTTAGGTCTGAGTTCAAAGTGCCAGGCTCTACAGGCTGAGTGAAAGCCCCTCAGCCTTGGCCTTCAGGTCTGCCTCTTGCTCCTGGCCCACTGGAGGTGGAGGCTTTTCTTCACTTAGACAGCTGCTGGCTGCTGAGGCTGAGAAGCCCAAGGTTGACAAATAAAATGGCACAGTCCTGATGTTACCAAACCACATGGCATGCCATTCATTCAAGTCTATTGAAAGCCCAAGGTCAGCAGAGCATGGCAGGCTGCTGAACAACGACACAGCTACATGCAGGGTTGAAGCATGCCATAGGCTAGAGACCATTCCCAGTGCTGCTTCTTATATATGGGAAGACCACATCCCTAAAGCAGCTACTCAGCTGCTCCAATATATTCCACCATGAAGTTAATCTTACCATGGGGAATAACTACATTCAGCTGCCCAGCTACTCAACCAGACCTAGCCAAGTTGACACACAAACTTAACTACCACAAATAAGTCTGATTTCTTGACTGCTGCTTCCAGTGGTATTGATTGTGGATCCAAGTAAAATGAAATCTTGGACAACTCCAGTCTTTTCTCCATTTATCACAATGTTGCTTATTGGTCCATGTGTGAAGATTTTCATTTTCTTCATGTTGAGGTATCATCCATACTGCAGATTGTAGTCTTTGATCTTCATCAACAGGTCCTTCAAGTCCTCTTTGCTTTCAGCAAGCAAGGTTGTGTCATATGCATATCACAGGTTGTTCATAATTCTCCCTCCAATCCTGATTCTGCATTCTTCAATATAGTCCAGATTCTTGGATTATTTGCTCAGCATACAGATTGAATAAATATGATGAAAGGATACAACCCTATCATCACACACCCTTCCTGATTTTAAACCATGCATTATCCCCTTACTCTCTGGTCTATGTACATGTTCCTCATGAGCACAAGTGTTCTGGAATTCCCATTCTTTTCAAAGTTATCCATAATTTATTATGATCCACACAGTCGAATGCCTTTGCATAGCCAATAAAACACAGGTAAGCATCTTTCTGGTATTCATTGCTTTCAGCCAACATCCATCTGACATGAACAATGATATCCCCTTATTCCATGTCGTCTTCTGAATCGAGCTTGAATTTCTGGCAGTTCTCTGTAAATATACTGCTGCCACTGTTTTTGAATTATCTTCAGGAAAATTTTACTTGCATGTGATAGTAATGATACTGTGTGATAATTTCCACATTCTGTTGGATCAACTTTTTTTGGAATAGGCACAAATATGAATCTCTTCTAGTCAGTTGGACAGGTAAATGTCTTCCAAATTTCTTGGCATAAATGAGTAAGCCCCTTCAGTGTTGCATCCATTTGTTGAAACATCTCAATTCCTGGAGGCTTGTTTTTTTGCCTATTTCAGTGCAGCTTGGACGTCTTCCTTCAATACCATTGGTTCTTGATCATATGCTACCTTCTGAAATGGTTGAACATCAACAAATTCTTTTTGGTACAGTGACTCTGTGTATTCCTTCCATCTTCTTTTGATGCTTCATGCATCATTCAATATTTTGCCCATAGAATCCCTCAGTATTGCAATTTGAGGCTTGATTTTTTTCTTCACATCTTTCAGCTTGAGAAATGCTGAACATATTCTTCTCTTTTGGTTTTCTAATTCCAGGTCTTTTTACATATCATTATAATACTTTACTTTGTCTTCTTGAGCTACCCTTTGAAATCTTCTATTCAGCTCTTTTATTTCATCATTGCTTCCATTTGATTTAGCCACTCTTCTTTTCCAAGAGCAAGTTTCATAGTCCCTTCTGACATCTATTTTGATCTTTTCTTCTTTTCCTGTCTTTTTAATGACCTTTGCTTTCTTCCTATATGACATTCTTGATGTCATTCCACAACTTATCTGGAACACTACCTGTTCCCAAACAGGGTCACATCCACAGGTACAGAAGTTGGGACTTCAGCATTTTTTGGGGGAACACAATTCAATCAATAATAGTCTCCATCTCTGATATTGGATTTCTAGACTGCCTGGAAGCTATGATACAAGGCTCTGGTATATGGATAGAGGGGTGGAGAGTGATAAGGGTAGAAGACATTGTTGGGGGACAGTATCACTCAGTGTGCTCTTGGGCTGTACTGTTTCATCAGAGAGGAGTTCTTCAAGCTCCAGCTTGAGTGACAGAAGCTCAGCTGCCAGTCTTCAGGAATTGGAGGGGAATGGGGGAATATATAGACATTTACTTAATACTCCGTTGTCCTTTCAGCACCCAGCCTTCAGCCAGGACTTGTGTTCTAGATTTTAAAGTCATCAAGATCTATCTTCCTTGTCTCTTATGTTAGAGATGGGGAATATATCTGGGGCTCTAACTGCAGACTTTCAACCAATCCTATTTTTAGTCTTACCTGAAGCCCCATTTCCTGAAGCAGCAGGTATCACCAATACTTAAAATTTTCTGGCCTTCTGCATGAGGATCCAGTCTGTTCCTGGGCCTCCCTAACTGCCAACTTAGGCTTCAGCCTCCTCTGGCTTCCTGAATCGTTGTTATTCATCCATCTGCTTGTTAGCATCAAACATTTTGTTGCTACTGCTTCCTCTCCTCAGTATCTTGTAGGCTTATGTTTTAACAGAATCCCTCATGGTTATCTTCATGAGGTATTGGGAGGGAAGTTAAGTAATGAATGAGTTTTTTATGTGTGCACAGCACCTTAGAATTTACACAGCCCATCCACGTCCAGCCTCTCATTGTATCTCCATGAGAACTCAATGGACCAGGCAGAGAAGTTTTTTTTTTTTTTTTTTTTTTTAATCTGCTATATTAAACTGGAAATCTGAACATAACTCCTTAAGCAGCACTTAAACAGAAATGAACAAGAGTTGGAAACAGAGGTGAGAGGTGGTTTCACTATCATCTCCCCTGCTTCTCCATGCTCCCCACCTGGAATTTAATGAGAAGTGAAATGCCACTGGCAATGCGGTCCCAGTGGGAAGGGGAATTTGGAATCAGGGCTGCTAGAAACAGCCTGGGTCCAGGGCACCTGCAGTAAAATTGCTTTGATGTAGTAACTGATGATGTGAAAATTAAAAGTTGAAAATCAAAGGCAAAGCCTGATGGTGGATGGAAGGCATTCAGGGAGGCCTTTGGGATTTCTTCCCTGTCTTCTGTTTTTCTCTTCTGGCCCATTATTTCTGCTTGTGTGCATGCATTTGTGTGTGTATGTGTGTATACAATGCGTACATGTTACACCTGTGTATGTGTATATGCACCCATGAGTGTGCCTGCACCCGTGTGTGAGCATGTGTTTATGTGTATATGCATGCATTTGTATTTCTATGTGTGTTGGGCATGAGTGACAATTTGTGAATTTCAACTTGACAGGGTAGAGAAAGAAAAGAATTTAGACCTGCTCTCGGATTTGAGAACACCCATTGTCATTTTATTTTAGGCAACTCTTATCTGTAAATTGAGGTTTAAGATATCAAAGCTGGCTACCACATGGGGGACTGTGAGAGTTCCTGGGGTGAAAATGCTTTGTAAAGGCATGTGTCAGGGTTGTACAAATAACATTCATTCATTCATTCTGAGAAACATGAATACAAATTCATTCATTCATCTGAGAAACTTATTGACCATTTCCTTACATGGTTCCTGTCCTGATGACTTCACTTTCTAGTGGGGAGGCGGAGGAAGACTCAGGCAGTGACAGTGCACTGTGCAGAGAGCCTGGAGGACTACAAAGAGAACCACTGATCCCAGCAAGGGAAGGATGAGGCTTCCTTATAGGGCCATGGCTGGAGTGTGAGGAGTTGATGTCAGATGGGCAAATGGAGGCAGGTGGTCTGGGTAAAAAGCATCCCAGGCAGAAAAACAGCACAAAAGGCATGGACGAGAGAGTCACCTGTCGGATGATCTGCTGGGAAGTAGGTTTCAAGAGGCAGTGGTCCAGGGGTGGATGCCAGGATACTCCAGGCCACTGTCTGCCCTCCCCCTGGGAAAGCTGGGGAAGATCACTCCTGTGCTCATTCTTTCTCTCACTCTTGCATTTAGCAAATCGATATGAAGTGTCCACTATGCACTGACCCCTTTGCACCTCCTACCTCTTGCTGCAGTAGCAGCAGCAGACCCACTGGGTGGAGCTGCACATGGGGCCCCATTAGCAGCTCCGCCTCCACTGAGACCCTCCAGACTCCCAGGCTGCTGCTCAGGTTCTCTGAAGAACAATGTCACTGCAGAATTTTATACTGTTTTTTTCCCTTTCCAGGGGAACGTCTGCCAATGGTTTTTATGATGCTGAATAAAAAGCCTTTTTTCCCCTTTAGATATTTTTATTTCACCTTTAAAGGATCTACAGTAAGGGTGAGAACATCTCGATGAAGTCTCTGCAGTAAATAACTCCTGGATCCCTTTCTCATGCAGGCAGAAGGACAAAAGGACAAACCAGACTGGTGATAGTCTCTTTACCTTCATCATCCTCAGCACAAGCCAACACCAAGTACAGAGGGTCTGCCCACCAAGGCTCCTGAGGAGGTGGGTGCAGGTCCCTCTCTGTGGCTCCTGGGACAGATGTGTCCTAGCCCCTCTCCCCTGTCCTCAGGACAGGAGCTAATGGTCCCTGGCCTCCCGCTGGGTATATCCTATTCTATAGTAAGCATTTCACACTGACGTAATAGTGTTAAGTGGTCTGGACAGCCAGGATTCTGGATCTGGTCTGCCTGAATTTGCCTCCTACCTCCTCCACTTGCTAGCTGTAAAATCTTGACCAAGTTTTTAGACCCCTCTATGCTTTTGGTTGGGCAATCTACTTCTGTAGTGATACTGCCTCGGAAACCCAAGGAGGGGTCTTCATGAGTCAGGCTGAGACTTGACAGCACATAACAACAACAACAACAACATGCTTTTATCTAGGAGCTCTGGTGGCATAGTGCCTAAGGCATTTGACTGCTAACCACCTTGGAAGGAAGATTGGGCAATCTACTTCCGTAGTGATACTGCCTCGGAAACCCAAGGAAGGATCGCTGTAAGTCGGATCTGACTCCACAGCAGAGATGCTTTTATCTATAAAATGGGGAATTATAACCTACTAGGGTGCCACTCCTCGGAAGGAAGGTTGGGCATTCCTACTTCCGTAGTGATACTGCCTTGGAAACCCAAGGAGGGGTCGCTATGAGTCGGGGCCGACTTGATGGCAAACAACAACAACAACAACAGGGTGCATAGTGCCTAAGGCATTTGACTGCTAACCAGAAGGCTGGCAGTTCAAGCCCACCAGCCACTCCTTGGAAGGAAGGTTGGGCGATCTACTTCTGTAGTATCATGATATTGCCTCGGAAACCCAAGGAGAGGTCACTATTAGTTGGATCCGACTTGATGGCAGTGGGTTGTAGTGGGTAGGGTTGTTGGGATAAATAAACAAACCATGCAGATAAAGCACGTAGAAGAGTGTTTCAAACCAAAATCAAACTCACTGCCAACGAGTTGATTCCGACTCATACTGACCTGCGTTGAGTTTCTAAGGTGGTAAATCTTTATGGAAGTAGGCTGCCCAGTCTCCCTTCTGTGGTATGGCTAATGAGTTTGAATGCCAGTCGTCTAGTTAGCAGTCAAATCCTTAGACACTAAGCCACCAGAGCTCCTTAGAAGAGTGTCTGTTGTTGTTGTTGTTATATGCCATCGAGTCGGCCCCAACTCATAGCGACCCCTCCTTGGGTTTCCGAGGCGGTATCACTAAGGAAGTAGGATTGCCCAACCTTCCTTCCGAGGAGTGGCTGGTGGGTTTTAACTGTCAGCCTTCTGGTTAGCAGTCAAGTGCCTTAGACACTATCCTACCAGAGCTCCTTAGAAGAGTGTCTAGGATATAGAAAAAAATAAATTACATTCATTATTATTATTTCATCATTGCATTAGCTAAGCTATCCCTGGTCTGTATTTGTCTTATTGCTTGGCTGGAGAGGTTTACGAAGCCCGGCAGGTCCAGCCTCCTACTTGAGCACCACAAACCTTTGTGGAAAGTGAGTGTACATGAAGTTGAGTGACTTGCCTGAGGTCACCAGTGAGAAAGCAGGGGATTCGGGGGCAGTGAGTCTGAGAGAGAAGTCCTTTTCTGTAAAAAGTAGTGTTGGGAGGCCTTACAGCCCCTGAAAGTTCTACTTCTAAGCAACCGTTCTGAGATTTTTCTTATAGGAACTGGAAGGCAGAGCTGATCCAGAGGAATCGGGGAGGAGGACTATCTCTCTTGCTACACTCAGCACTCTTGACTGCTTCTTAATCCCATCTCCTTCATTCCTGCAGTGGATCCAGTGAGGGTGAGTCACGTAGGGGGCCTCCAACTTAAGAGGGTGCCCCAAGTCCTCCGCACTCCCAGACCCCTTGAGAGAGGGATTCATGAGCATAACTAGTGGAGATTCTAACACTTGGCTCCAAGCTGGGCTGTCTTCTATATTGGTGGTGGTGGAAGAGGGGAGCTGCCTGGGGAGGTGGGGTCAGCAATGACACATGTCCAAGGGCTCTGCTGGACTGAGAGGCGCCGACTGCAACTGTTTTTAATGAAGCTGTCAGCTGGGCCATGGGGACATAGGGAGCCGACTGGGCAGAAAATCATCAATTTAAACAGATAATGAGTCAGAGGCTTGGGACAGGGCAAGGGCCTGGAGGTCAACAGAGAAGGGCTTGGGGGAGCTCTGTGGGGAGACCATGGCACAGACAGGCTCAGGCTCAGAGGAGGAGGGATGAGTTGGCAATAGCTCAGGTGGTCCTGACCCCACCCCCACCCAAACCCTTTGGTGGTCAGTTCAGCAAACTTGTCTCTGCTGCCAGGTTCTGTGCCAGGAGCTAAGCAAGTGCTGGCAATATAGAGAGGAGTGAGACGGAGTCCCTACCCTCAAGGAGCTCAGTCTGATGGTGGAGACAGACACATAAGTAGACTATTACACCATGCTGTCGTATTCCTCATGAGAAAAGCAGATAAGAAACCAGACCCTGGAACTTGGTTGCCTGAGGTTGAATCTTGGCTCAGCTCCTTCCTAGCTGTATGACCTTATGCAAGTTACTTAATCTCTCATTCTGTCACATGGATGGACTGTAATGTAGTTCTGACTATTATTGCAGTGTAACAAACACCTCAAACTTAGTGGTACAAAGCAACAACCATTTTATTATGTTTATTATTATTTTGTTGGGTTGAATTCTGTGGGTCAGGAGTTTAGAGAGGGCACAGCAGGGATGGCTTGCTTCCACTCTCAATGTCTGGGGCCTCAGCCAGGAAAATTTGGATGTCTAGGGGTGACTGGAATTGTTGGGGGCTGGGAGCTCTGGTGGTGTAGTGCCTAAGGCACTTGACTGCTAACCAGAAGGCTGGTGGTTCAAACCCATCAACCACTCCTCGGAAGATTGGGTAATCTACTTCTGTAGTGATACTGCCTCAGAAACCCAAGGAGGGGTTGCTGTGAGTTGGATCTTACTTGATGGCAGTGAGTTTGGTTTTGGAATCATCTGGAGGCTTCTTGCTATCATCTATGACTCCAAGCCTGAGCTTAGCTGGGACTGTTGACCACAGCACCCACACATGGCCTCCGTGCATGAACTTTTCATAGCATATTAGGTGGTTTTGAGGGGGAGCATCCTGGAGGGCAATGTCCAGAAAGAAAGCATTCCAAGAGACCATGGTGGGAGCTGTCTAGACTTTAGAGCCCAGCCTCGGAAGTTACAGAGCACCACCTCTGCAGCCCTCTATTGATCAAAGAAGTCACAAACCCACCCCATGTTTAAGGGGAGGGGATATAGGCCACATCTCCTGATAGGAAGAATGTCAAAGAATTTGTTTTGAAACTATCACTCTACCTCATAGGTTTGGATAATTCAATGAGTTATGCATGTAATGGGTCTAGGGCAATGCCGGCATGTAGTACTAGTGCTTGCTGTCAAGCTGATTCTGACTCATGGTGACCCCATGTGTGTCAGAGTAGAATTGTGCTCCATAGGGTTTTCAATGGCTGATTTTTTGGAAGTAGATTGGGCATATTCCTAAGCACCTAATAAATGGTAAGTGTTATCATAATTAGTGCTGTTGGGGGAAGGAAGTGGTAAGGAAAGCCTTCAGAGACAAAATAATATTTGAGTAGAGTTTCGAAGGATGTACAGGGATTTGCTATAGGAGCAGGGAAGACAATCTGAGTAGAGGAAACCTCTAGGCCAAAGTCACAGAAGGCTTGAGACAGTGGTGTGTTAAGGAAAACCATGAGGAGTTTGGTGTGTTGTAGGACTGAGGGCAAGGAAAAGCATAACACGTTAAGTTGGAGGGGTGGCAGGGTAATAGGGCCAAAGCAGTGTCTCATAGGCCTGACCGAGAAGATTGGATTTTGTTTTTGAGGGTGTTGGGGAAACATGGAGGGTTTTGAGCAGGGAAGTGACATGGCCAGGTTTATTAGAAAGATCTTTCTGGTATGATTGGATCAGGGGCCTACAGGCTGGAGGAGACCATTATGGAAAGAGATGAGGAGGGGCTGATTGAATCGGGCAGCAACAGGGATGAAGAGAGGGAGATGGATGAAGAGCCATAAAATATGAACCATAAAATCAGCTGGATTTGGGGATGACTTGAGGTGGGAAAAGGGTTTGTGGAAGCCCAGGTCTGTGGCAGGCATATCAGGCTGGATGTGGGTAGGTAGTTATAGACTCTGTTCTTGTTTCTAAGCATGGATGGGATTAGGTGACCAATCCTCAAGCCTTCACCTGTACCTCTGCCTCCTTCCAAATCAAGTTGGGCACACTACTTAGGGTCAGTTGGTAGTGAAGGTGAGGGAGAGAGAGGAGTTGAGGAGGATTCCCATTCTCTTCTCCAAGCCTTTCTCTGAACCAAGGGCCAAGTGCTGCTGACCTTGGCTGGGGGTGGCCTGAGGATACAGAATGGCAGAATCCTAGGCCATTGGGATGGGGGATCCCTGAGTCCAGTCCTCGACAAGACTGAGTTTAAGCCCTGGCTCTGTCTCTTTCTGGCTGTATGCACAGGGCCCGTGCAGGATGGAAATCATACTCCCAGCTTCCCCACAGGACCACGGCTGTGACTGTGTTTGAGGAGCTCTGGTGGCATAGTGCCTAAGGCATTTGACTGCTAACCAGAAGGTTGGTGGTTCAAACCTACCAGCCACACTGCAGAAGGAAGACTGGGAAGTCTACCTTCCATAAAGATTTACTGTCTCGGAAACCCAAAGGGGGTCACTATGAGTCAGAATAGACTCGGTGGCAGTGGGTTTGGTTTGGTTTGGTGTTACACCCAAGATGCCTTTACGGAGGAGAAACCGGAGGCTCAGAGAGGGAAGGGCTTGCTAAAGACCACCCAGCAAATCAGTGGTGAAGCCAGTATTTCAAGATCTGTTTTCTGACTCCCATCCCCTTCCTGTGGCTCTAGCCTCCTCTCCAAGAGGAGGCAGGACTATCCGTTTGTATTTCACACACCTCCCCTGTCTGGTCATCTGGGAGAATTAGCTCTCTGCCTTCCAGAGCATTCTAAGCCAGTGTCTGAGTATGTTGTCAGGCAGGGAAGGCAAATCAAAGAACAAAGATTTCTGCCAGTATCTCTAAACCGAGGTGGGAAGACAGTACGGTGCAATTCCTTCTCCTCAGGGTCCTAGCTTCCTCTGCTATACAGAGAAGATGTTTTGTGAATCTATGGCTTGAGTGACCATGTGGCAAGTGACAGCACCAATGAGGAGATGACTATTCAGCAGGCAGTATAGCATCTGGACTCTAAATTCTGCTTCCACATCAAGTCTCTGACTTTGTACATTATTTAATCTCCCTGAGCCTTTGTTTCCTCATCTGTAAATGAGGATCCAATGAGATCATGCATCCTAAGAGCATAGCATGGCTTGGAGCCCACAATAAACCCTCAATAAATATCAAAAAGCACAAGTTGCCATCAAGTTGATTCCAACTTACGGCAACCCCATGTATGTCAGAGTAGGACTATGCTTCATAGGTGTTTTTTTTTTTTTTTTTTAACATGTATCGACAAGTTTTATTTCTGATCACAGTACACCTGGTGTTACAAGATGCACAAAGTTCCCAATTTGTTCTGTGCTGGAAAAAATAAGATACTGATTCTCCCATAGTGGTAGATGAAATAAAAGGAGTTTGACAAGATACTAAGGTACGTTTTGTGTTAAATGGCCATCAGTTCCCAAATCCATAGGGTTTTTAAAGGGATGAATATTTGAAAGTAGATTGCCAAGTGTTTCTTTTGAGGCATCTCTCAAAAGAAACATGGATTCAAACTGCCAGTCTTTTGGTTAGGAACCAACCATATTAATCATTTGTACCACCTCAAACTAAAACCAAATGCTCTGCCATTGAGTCGATTCTGACTCATAGCGATCCCTATGGGTTTCCAAGGTGGCAGATCTTTATGGAAGTAGATTGCCCCATCTTCGTTTTGCAGAGCTGCTGGTGGGTTTGAACTGCCAGCCTTCTGGTTAGCAGGCAAATGCCTTAGGCACCACACCACCAGCGCTCCTTTTGTACCTACCCCCCCTCCCAAAAAAAAACCCAAAAAACAAAAAAACTTACTGTCATTGAGTCAAACCTGACTCATAGTGACTCCTCCTTGGGTTTCCTATTAGTCAATGTTTCTTGAGGGACTACCATATGCCACCCATTTTATTTATAGCAAATCCTCAGCCCATCGAATCTTCCCAACAACCTTGAGAGATGGAATGGCAGAGGCAAGGCTATGCGTTCCTCAGACCTGTGTCCTTTTCTTCCTAGGCACACAGTGGACTACACTTCCCAGCCTCCCCTGCAGTGGGGCCATGTGACTGAGATGTGGCCAATGGAACGTGGGTGGATGTAATGCAAGTCTCTGCTTCCAGGCTTGGCCCCTCAAGTCCCCTGTTTAAGGCTCTATGCCCTTTCTTTTTCCTCCTTTCCTTGCTAACTGCAGAGGGTCTAGAGCAGTGGCTCTCAAAGGGAGGGATTTTGCTTTCCAGGGGCATTTGGCAATATTTAGAGATGTTTTTGGTTGTCATGATTTTCAGGGGCTGGGGGCAGAGATTCGGGATGCTGCAAAGCAATAGGCAATGTTCAGATCAGCCCTGATAACAAAGAATTATCCAACCCTAGGAGCCCTGGGGTTCAAACCCACCAGCCACTCCTCGGAAGGAAGGTTGGGCAATCTACTTCCATAGTGATACTGCCTCGGAAACCCAAGGAGGGGTCGCTATGAGTCGGGTCCGACTCGACGGCACATAACAACAACAACAACAACAGGAACTCTGGTGGCATAGTGGGTAAAGCATTTGGCTGTTAACCAGAAGACCAGTGGTTCAAACCCACCAGCTGCACTGTGGGAGGAAGATGAGGCGATCTACTTCTGTAAAGATTTACAGTCTTGGACACCCAATGGGGGTGGCTCTGAGTTGGAAACAACTCAATGTCAGTGAATTTTTTTTTTTTGCTTTAAATGTCAGTGAAAATCTGATGCATTTTCATTGTGGTGTTGGTGAAGAGTATTCTGGACTGCCAGAAGAATGAACAAATCTATGTTGGAGAAAGTACGGCCAAAATACTCCTCAGAAATCAGAACAGCCAAACTTCATCTCTTGTACTTTGGTCATGTTGTCAGGAGAGACCAGTCCCTGGAGAAAGATATCATGCTTGGTAAGGTAGAGGGTCAGTGAAAAGGGGGAAGATCCCCAATGAGATGGACTGACACAGTGCTTGCAACAAGGGCTTCAAAAACATAGCAAGGATTGTAAGGATGTAGCAGGACTGGGCAGTGTTCCGTTCTGTTGTACGCAGGGTAGCTGTGAGTCAAAACCAACTCGATGGCACCTAACAACAAGAAGTATCAATAGTGCTGAGGTTAAGAAATCCTGGTCTAGAGAAGGATCCAAGGTCCTGGATTGATTCAGCCACTAAACAGAAGAGCCTGGAACCTTAAATGACTGGGTGGAACAGAGGACTGCCTCCCCCACTTTTCCTCAAATCCCACCCACCCCCATTATGCTGTCAGCAATAAATATGTCTTCATTGTGTTAAACCACTGAGATTAGAGAATTTATTTGTTAGAACAATTGGTCTATCTTGAATGATGTAAGTTGCTGTATTTATGCCCATCCCTGGTAGTATAGTGCCTAAGGCATTTGACTGCTACCCAGAAGGCTGGTGGTTCAAAACCACCAGCCACTCCTCAGAAGGAAGGTTGGGCAATCTATTTCTGTAGTGATACCGCCTCAGAAACCCAAGGAGTGGTCTCTATGAGTCGGATCTGACTCGACGGCAGTGCATTGCATTGCACTGTTGCATTGATGAGGCAAGTGAGGCACAAGGTTGCAAATCTTATAAATGACAAAATGTGAGCTTGAACCCAGGTTTGTCTGGCTTTCAAACCTGTGCTTACCTCAGGATGGCACAGCCTCTTTTCAGCTCCTGGTTCTCAGGAGAAACCTCACTATCATTTCTGTCCCCTTTCTCTGCACCCATGGGGTATTTTAGGTGGAGGCAACTGCAAAACAAATTACCAAGTTGCCATCAAAGCTGCATCTGCTCTGGGGCCTTCTGCTGTTGGGCGAAGCATGTTCCCCAGAACAAGTTGGGTGAGTCCCTGGTGGTCCTGACCCAGGTGGCCCAGGTTGGTTATCTGCAACTCCCTCGACTTTGAAAGTGTGCGTCCATGCCCTGTGCATGCTCATGCCTTCTGCAGGGAGCCCCTTCCCATCACACCCTCTGCTCTTGCTCAACCAGCCCCCACCTGCTCCAGGTTTGAATTTCCGGGCAGGTGTCTGCTGAGGCATCTTTGCTCCTGTTAATTTCCTCACTTGGCTTCCTGAAAGGCGGAGGGCAGCTTAGAGGTGGTTGGCTAGAGCGATGAGGAGATAGTGATGCCTGCTCTAGCTTCCTGCCTGTCTGTGGGGGCACTACTGCCTATCAGCCTACCTGAAGACCACTCCCCTGGAAGACCCCATGCAGAGAGGGAGTAGAGGGTGGGGGCTAGCTGCAGGTGGGCTACAGAATAGCATCAGGGAGAAACACTTGTATTCAAGCCTTTAAGAAACGTGCACATATGTCTATGTGAATGTGTGTGGTTGTGTGTTTACCCAAACCCACTGACCCTAAGAATTGTAGGAGGCCTCTAACAGGTCATTTGGCCCAATCTTCTGTGTCTACACACATTAGCATCCTTCCAAAGCATGCCAGGCAGGGAGCCCATCCTTTCCTTCAGTAACTTACAAGGATGAATTCAAGCCTGTACCAGTTCTTGGGTGGGTAGGAAATCCTTCCATAGGTCAGCTCCAAATCTCTCTTGTTGTAGTCTGGATCCATTGTCTCTGTTTTGGAGAAATAGATAACATCGTTTTGCTTCTCTGATGTAAACCTTTCAATTATCTAAAAATAGAAATTGATCTCTTCCCTCAAAATACTTGCCAGATTCTCCCTTGCAGACCAAATAAACCCACCTCCCCCGCCCTTTCTTCACACAGAGGGATGTCTGCTGGAAAAATGCACGGTAGCCAAAACATGTCTGTTGGTCCTTCTCCTCTCCATTTTTGAGGTCTCCTCTCCCTTTAAGTGCTCCTTGACTACAGAAAGAGTAAATAAAGGCTTTGAGAGTCGCAAATGTCAGCTTCAACTCCTGTGCGGCCCATTCACAAGCTGGGCAGTCTCAGCCAGGCTGTTTAACCTCTCTGATCAAGGCTCAGCTCTGGCATTTTGCACAGAGCAACCACAGAGCAGATGCTCAATGAACATTTGATTCTTCCCCTGCCTTCCTTCTTTCTTCCTTTCCCACTTAACTCTGGGGATCCAGGTGCTCTCCATGCTTCATGCTCCTTTATCCTACTTTCTCTCTGCCCCTCAGCAGCTACCTGAGCAAGGATCAGAAACACTCAGGTATCCAAAGGTGTAAAGGACTGATCAGCTCTGTGTGGGCTGGGCATGGGCATGCGCATAGGGAAGAAAGAAGTGATGGTGGGTGGGTCTTAGGCACCAGCCATAGGTGAAGGGAGAAGGCTTTCCCTGATGCCTCTGCTCACAGAGCCACTTTCCATCTTCTGATCATCAGGTCTCTTTCAGAACCTTTTCTATGAGCTTCCAAGGACCCTGATGTCTCCTCTGTTGAAGCCCTGGCCAAAGTTCTCCCTGTGATGGGGTGGGGTGTGATACAGGGTCACCTGATTGCCCTCCAACAGGATGCTCCAGGTTCTTAGAATCCTAGAGTATTAAAGGGAAAAAAGACTTCCCTGTTTTCCAGAGGAGGGAACAGAGGCCCAGAGGGAGACAGTGATCTGCCCAAGGTCCCACCACAGTGAGGGTGAGGACCCAGCTGCCCTGACTCTGCATCCAGGGTGGTCTCCCCTGCTTGTTAGAAGTGGAGTCCAGTTGTGAGTCTTACTCCCTTCTGGAGCCTCTGCTCTTCTGGTCTCACCTCAAGGTGATGTGGGAAGGCCCCTGAACACCACAGGGGCATGAAGGGGTTGTTTAAAGAATAGCTTCTCTCCTTCTCAGAAAGAGAAGGGAGGAGCTGAACGAGGCCCAGGCTGCCCTGAGCGCCTCCCTCACTTGTGAGCGAAGGAGCCCTTGGAAAGATTGCAGCTCATTTTCCTGAAGGCTGGTGTAGCATTAAGTTCTTCTATCTGCAAGCAGCCTTTCAAATTGGCTGCTGCCACTGCTGTCAGGGTGTTACATAAATCCTCACGCCGATCTGCAGAGACAAGAAGCAATTAGGCCAGGGAAAGAGGGAGAGAAGAAAAGAGGGGGAGAAAGAGACAGAGAATGAGAGAGACAGGGGGAAGGAAAACACATCCAGATACGAAGAGAGACAGACACACAGATGGACAGCGAGATAGATAGAGATCGAGGAGAAAACAGAGACTGAGAAGAGAAGACAGAAGAAAGTAGAAAAAGAAAGCAAATTGGAGACTGAGAGAGACACACAGGAGAGAGGGATAGAGGCAGAATGAGTCAGAGAGGGAGGGAAACAGAGGCAGGGAGATAGTCAAAGAGAGGGGCAGAGAGACAGGGAAGAGGAGCGTGGGGGTGAAAGCACACACACACACACACACACACACACACACGATGGGGAGTATACAAGGGTAGGCCTGGATAGAAAAGAGAGACAAAGGCAAAAAATGAGGGGTTCCAGAGAGATGTGTTTTCTTTCTGCAAAATTTAGAGTTTTAAACTGGGTTGTGGGCTAAGGGGAAGACAGGGCTTTTTATTCCCAGAATCATGAAATAATTGATTTGGGTCAGGGGGATTTCAGGGACCAGAAAAACAACTGCATAGAACTTTACATTTTCATATACACTTAAAGTTTGCAAAAATCCCTATGAGGTAGAATGAGCAGTAACCTCACCATCGATACTTTTAAAGTGGGAAATGGAGAGTCAGTGAGGTAGAGTTCCCAAGGCCACCCAGTCCACCAAGGGTCAGGGTCCAGGCTGACTTGATTGAAGGGTTTGACCTTTGTGCTCTGGTGTGTCTTTGCTCCTCCCCTTCCCTTCCTGCCCCTCCCCAAACACCTGCAGCACCATGAGTGGCCCAGGAAGCTTGGCCCAAGAGCCTGGAACATGTTAAGAAGATGTTCTGGATTCTGTGCCCGGCACATCTTCTCACCCTGGGGCAGGGGTGGAGATACTGGGGAATTATGGCAAATTCATTATGCATTCCAGCCTTTTGCATTCGTCTTTGCCTCTCCACCTGCCCAGGCATGGGCAGGGGCTTGCCTTCTCCTTTCTGTGTATCAGAAATCTGCTGAGTTAGTTCTGAGCATCAAGTGTACAGAATTAATTGTGTGCTTCTTGTTCACTTCTAATCCTTGCCATGATTCGGCACCCACCTTTCTCTGAGATGAGATGTCCAGTGCCAGTTGCCAAAGATGGCAACCTGGGACTTTGAGATCTTTCCTTCCTCCCTCCCTCCCCCTCCCTCCCTCTTTGCTCCCTCCCTTCTTTCTCTCTCCCCCTCCCTTTCCTCTCTCTTCCCTCCCTCCCTCCTTTCCTCTCTGCCTCCTTCCCCTTCTCCATCCTTCCCTTCATGCCCTTCTGTCCTTTCTTTGTTCCTTCTATTCATTTTTGAAACATCCAATATGTGTCAGGCAACTGTTCTAGGTACTGAAGATTATAGCAAGGGACAATAATGATAAAAATTCCCATTCTCAAAATGTGGAACAAAATTCAAAAACAAAAAAGACCAGAATTACTGGTCAGATAGAGTCTGGTCGAACCCTGAGACTGTGGCCCTGGGTTACCCTTCAGGCCTAGAAATGGACTCACTCCCATGGACTGGCTCTCAGCCCAACAGTAGAAAGACCTACATGCAGAACACCGACCCCAGGGCACTCACCTACTCTAGGGAGATGCACCCCTTAAAGTGATCAGCCATGAAACACCAGAAGGGGAGTGTTCACAGAGAGGGAAAGCTGGACAGACAGGGATTTATAGTTAAGAAGGGCATGGGGGGGGGCGGGTAGTCATGGGGACAGGAGGGGAGAAGAGTTTTTTTATGGTGGGGGATGGTAATTGGGGTATGAAATCAAATGTACATGAACTGTTGAATGTAAAACAAATTTGCTCTGTAAATCTGCACTCAAAGCACAATAAAATTTAATAGTAATAATGAAATCCCTGTCCTCAAAGAGCTTACATTTTAGAAGGAGGAGACAAAAAAATGAAAAAAATAAATAAATAAACTGTATAATATTATGAATGATGGTGAGCATTATGGATAAAAAAGTAAAACAGGGAAAGGAGACTGGGGACATTGGTGATGCAATTTGAAATATGCTAGGGAAGTCCTTACCTAGTAGATGACATCTGAGTAAAGATCTGAAGGAGGGGAGGGGCCATGTGAATTTCTGTGCATGTGCAAAGGCCCTGTGGCAGGAGCAGGCGTGGGAGGTGTGAGGAGTATCAAGGAGGCTAGTATGGCTGGAACAGAAAGGACGCAGGAGAGTGGGAGGTGATGAGGACAGAAGGATAGTGAGGAGCACAGTAGGAACAGCTTGGTGGGTCATTGTTACGACTTTGGCCTTTTCTCTGAGATTGGAGTGTTTTAAGCAGAGCAGCAACCTGACCTGACTTACGTTTTAACAGGGTCACTGCGATGGCTGGTTGAGCCTAGTGTGGAGGGGCAAGTCCTAAAGCAGGGAGACAAATGTTTCAACATTAGCCAGTTTCTGTGAGGACACAGGATGAAAAAGCCCAGTTCCTGCTCCCAAAGAATAGTGCTTAGCAGAAAGTGTGGGCAGTGTGGGGACAGGTGACCTGCACCACCATGCTGCATGCCCCAGAGGGAAGAAAGGGCTGAACTTTCAATGCAAGCTTCAGAGTTAGATGTGGGAGGGAAGACTAGAAAAGCAATTTTGTTAAGTACATATTAGGTGCTGAGTACTGTTCATACCAATACAATTTCATTTAAATCATCACACCAGCTTATGAGTATTTTTTTTTCCTTTTTATAGACAAGGCCCCTGAGGCTCACAGTGGTTAAGGAGCTTGACTGAGCTTACACTGAAATGGGAGCTTTACTATCCAAATAGAATCTGTCTGTCTGCAAAGCCCTGGCTGTGCCCGTCTACCAGTGCTCACCCTTGGTGTCCCACATCTAAGAAACCCCAGGTCCTGACGGTTCCTCCACAGCATCTCCATCCCTTCCACTCCACTCTGTCTCCTCTGCCACCATGACAATTACAGATAAATCTGCTCCTGTCCCTCACCTGTTGAAAACCCTTCAGTAGTTTCCAGTTATTCATGGGATAAAGCTCAAAACACGTGCCATGGCGTTCAAGGTCCTGTGCCATCAGACCCTGCTGACACTTCAGCCTGTCCACAGATCTGACTCATAGCAACCCCTCCTTGGGTTTCTGAGGCAGTATCACCATGGAAGTAGATTGCCCAATCTTCCTTCCGAGGAGTGGCTAGTGGGTTTGAACTACCAGCCTTCTGGTTAGCAGTCAAATGCCTTAGGCACTACGCCACCAGAGCTCCTATCCCCTTAACTTTAAGACAGTAATTTTTCCCTGATCCCACTTGTCTTCTTCTCTCCCTCCTCTATATTCACTAGGAGCTCTGGGGAGAAAGCTGGAAAGAGAGGCCCTGAGAAGATGAAATGTTTGTTCCCAAGCACACAGTGGGGGCTGAACTTGGGAAGAACCACCAGTACTCAGCTTCTAGTTCTATCCCTGCTCCTACCTAGCTGCCAGCCCTTCCCTCTGTGTAGGGCCCAGCACCACAGACCTCTCTTTGTCCTCCGCACTCATACCCTTCCCAGCAGCTGGAGGAACGGAAGCCCCAGGCCCAGCATTTGCCCTCTGCGCCCTCTCTGCTGCAGTGACAGAGGGATGTGTTTTTCCCTCACTTCACTTTTCACTCACTGTTCCCCTAGGCTGATAGCTCCAGCTCTCCTGTGGGTCTACATGGTGAGTAGAGGTGGAAGGATAAGGCTGGGAAGGGAACAGTGCTGCGGGCAGAGCTAGTGGGCGATGGTGACATCCAGTGACTTCAAGAAGCAATTGGGGCCCCAGATCCACTCTGGGGAATCTCACCTTCAAAATAACCTTGGAAATGGAATCTGACCCTGTCTCCATGGCTTAAGAGAAATAAGACTTCTGGCCAAATGAAACCAGGGAGCAAGCTCAAAAGAAACAAAATTCCCTTTTCTTTTTTATTCTTGTATTTAGTGCCCACAGGGCTAAGTGAGAGCATTTACCTGCTCTCACTTAATCCTAGAAAGTGAAGGGTTATGGGGAATGAGAAAGGTCAGTGTTGATGAAAACCATTTTTGTGGCCTGGTTTTGCCCTGGCTTTGTTGGGAGGAGAGCAGGTCCAATGTTATGCTTGATATTTTTTTTTTCATTATTCAGCCACTTGAGATCACTCCATCTGATGCTGGCTTTTTGTCACAAGGCATACAGTTGGCACCATGGAAAGGGCACAGGCCTTGAACTAGGACCCTGGACTTTGTCCCAAAAACCTGTGTGATCTTGGGACTTCACTTCTTCTCTCTAGTCTTCATGTACATGGGGCTGGGTTTGACCAGAGGACCTTGGGATGCCTGGATGGACAGCAGCAGCTCACTGAGGCTCATACAAACAGGCCAGGCCCTCTGGGAGCTAACTGTGGGATCAGTGGGCTGGGAGCCTCTGATGCTACCAGGCCCAGTGTGTCTTCTCACATTGGGAACTCCAGGTCAAACTTTCCCTCGCCTGGCTCATTTTTCTTGCCTAGGCATCCTCAAGGGGTGGGCCTTGACAGCAGTCCATCTCTCACTCTCTGTTGGGAATTTCCCTTCAAGGTAGCAGTGGCCTCAGTGAAGCTCAGCTCCTCCAGGGCCAGGACACTTCCTTTAGCTGATGTGGGGCTGCTGTCCCTGCCTCTTTCTTACTGAACCCCTACCCTGGGATAAATGTGGAACAGATGGAAATGTCAGATTCAAGGAAGCGTGCTGTCTGGTCTTCCCTCCTTGATCTGGATGTCCCTGTTTGGTGGGGGAATAGGGTCGGGGAATGGGCTAGAGGACAGGCTGCCAGTTCTGACTCAGGTTCTAATGCACTCTGATCATCTATTCTGCTTTCTGGTCCCTGGTGTCTCTATCTATAGAAAGAGGGAGTTGAGCTATATCAATATTCTCAAGGTATGGTTCCTGGGCTCCTACATCAGAGCCACCTGGCTAGTTGCTAACCATGCAGAGGACCAGAATCAAAAGCTCCTGGGTAAGGGCCTGTGAATATGTATTTTGATAAATTCCACAGATGATTGTGATGCACGTGATGTCTGTCCATGGCTGGGACAGATGAGCCCTAGGAGTCCTCTGGCATCAGAGCCTTTCTCCAGGGAGTTAACCTCGGGCTTTGGTGTGTGCTCAATTGTTAGGTACCATGTGCAACTGTTATGAGTCACGTGAAGCCCTATAGAAGCATCTAGGGAGGTTGAACCGAGAAGAGATAATTCAGAAGGGAATTGTCACCATCTTCAGGAGATGTCATGGGAGAGAAAGATGGTGCTTGTTCTGTGGGACCTTGGAGGCAGATCCAGGAGTGTGGGTGAATGTGGACGGAGGGAAGTACTGGCAGTCAGAGCTCTACTGGTTGTCCCCAGTGGTGAGGAGCAGCACCTAGTGGGAGAGTAGAGGCAGATGTTACATATTCTCTTGGGGAAAATGCTATAGAAGAGATTGAAGTAGCAGGTGGTAAGGCATTGGACTCAAAGACAATTGTAAAGGTTCCTTCCAAGTCAGAGCTGCTGGGATTCCATAACAATCAGGAAGCTTTGCCTGCCTAGGATTTACAGCCATGGTAAACACCCATGGCTCCAGAAACTCACCATGTGCAAACAGTACTTGTGTGTGTAGACAGTCAGACAGGTACATACACACACGAGAACATATTTACCTATGTGACACACAAGCATGTTGCCATCTATGAATGCAGACAGACACGCAAACATGAAGATATGCATAAACATACACGGGCATCTGTGCCGTTTCACATACTGCACACATCTGTCTCAGGCTCTGTCCTCTGATTGTTCACTCCCCTCCCCTCCAGAGCCTGGTGGCTCCCAACTCAGCTTCCAGGCTGGTCCCCAGAGTCAAAGCCTTGTTTAATCTCCATTAGCTCTCTTATTTTGGGCACCAAATTAAAAGTGTGACCAAAAGTTAATTATTCTAATTCAATTTGTCCTAATGCAGTGCACGTGGTGATGGGGAGGCCCGGGAGGAGGTTAGGCTGGGGCGAGGGTGGGGGAGCAGCTGTCAGGATTTAATATGTCTTAATAACTCTTACAGGAAAATACCCCGAAGCCTTTTCTCTTTGTTTCCCCTGCCACCCCGCAAGCTCAGCTCCCCAGATTTCCTGGAAATCTCAGGGTACGTTTGGGGCTGGGCTTTGGGAAGTATTTGAGGAAAGAGCAGGGGCTGACCTCTTTCTGGAGGGCAGAGCAGAGATGGAGAGACCTGTGTGTGTGTGTGTGTGTGTGCGCATGCGTCTGTGTGCAAGTGTATGTCAGTAGCAAGCACAGTCCAGACTTTCAGGTCCAAAAGCCTCTGGAGAGAAAAGCCAGCGTCTCTCATGAGAGTACGCTCTTGAAATCCCTGCTGAACCTTCATCCTTGGACAAAGCTGAGGAAATGAAGATTACTGCCTTCGCTGGACACTTGAGAGCAGCCAGTCCACCTCTCCTTCATCTCAAATGTCTTTTCCAATCCTTCCCCCTCCCCCACTTAGATTACTACCTTCATCCCTCACACTTTCCTGCTTAGAAATGTATAACTGGGGGGCTTGAAACCAGCTTTCCCTAGTAACCTGGCCTTCTCCAAACGCTGACTTGAGTCTGGTCCCCATATTGAACACAGGACCTTTTATGGGTGCTAGGGCTGGGAGGAGCTGGTCTGGATTCTTGTTAGGATTTTCAGTCTTATGGGACAGCCAAACCCAGGCTTTGGGGAGATCCTAGTTTGATGGAGGGGCAGCATCCTGGTTGGAAATGACAAATCACAGACTCTAAGGTTTTGAAGATATCTTCAAAATACATAGCTGATACCCAGCCACTAGCTGATGTTTGGATAACTTCTGCAGTATTCCCCACTCTGTTTACTCCCCCCGCCTCAGTGGTAAAAACCAAAAGCAATTGCCATAGAGTTGACTCTGACTCATGGGGATCTCATACATGTCAGAGTACAACTGTACTTCACAGGGTTTTCAGTGGCTGATTTTTTCAGAAGTAGGTCACCAGGCCTTTCTTCTGAGGTGCTTCTGGGTGCACTCAAGCCTCCATCTGAGCATGCTGACTGTTTGCACTTCTTAGGTAACTTCCCTCCAGTGCTAAAAGCTCACTGTCTTCTAAGGTTGCCCATTCCAGTCCTCGTCAGCTCTGTTAACATCTTCCAGTGTGTTGAGCAGAGATGGAGAGGCCTGCATGTGGGTGTGCATGTGCCTGTGTGGGTAACTTTGCGCCCATTGGCCCTAGAACTGCTCTCTGGGAGCATAAGGGACGCATCTAGCTTGGAACAGTTCATAAAGTATTGGAGGACAATGTATAATGGTCTCTGCTAAATCTGTTCTCCAGGATAACAATTCCTTCTGCTATTCCTCACATGATGGGCTTTCAAGTTCATTGGTGTTGTCAGGATAGCCTAACAGCTATATTAAACCATCCCAAGTCTCAGTGGCTTAGCATCATGCAAGTGTATTTCTCGCTCACGTAACTGCTCAGTGCAGGAATTCAGCAGGTGACCTTCCATGGAGTGATTCCACAGCCCAATTTCTTTCATCTTGGGCTGTATCCTCCTGCAGGACCTTAGAGTCCTCTCCATTTAGCAAGTGAATGGGAAGGGGGAACATGGAAGCTTGTCTGGGAGGCTTTAATGGAAGTGATACTCATCATTCTTGCCCACACTCCACTGGCCAGAACACAGTCACATGACTTCCCCAACTGCAAAGGAGGCTGGGAAAGATAGGCTAGTGTTGTGCCCAAGAGGAAATAGGAAATGGCTTGGTGCACTAACCAGTCTCTTCCACACCATCCTCAGATCACTCATCTTCAAACACGCTCCTGATTGTCCATGTCCCTCATAAGTGCAGTCTCAGACATGAAAAGCATGGGCTAGGTATGGCTTGACCAGGTAAGAATGAGAGCTCACCATTTCCTCAATATCTAGTATGTTCCAGGCAGTGATGTGGTGGAGCCAGCTGGTACCAGCCCACAAAAGCCAATTCCACACAGTTCTTCCCAGATCCATGTTCAGTGACATCACATTGGTAACTTGAAATAGGCCATGATAAACCAGAAAAACCAAATCCACTGCCATCGAGTTGGATCCAATTCATGGCCACCCCTCCTTGGGTTTCCGAGGTGGTATCACTATGGAAGTAGATTGCCTAACTTTCCTTCTGAGGTGTGGTTGGTGGGTTTGAACCTCCAGGCTTCTGGTTAGCAGTCAAATCATAGGAATATTTAAATCAAGGAAATTGGCAGATGCTACAAGTCAAGCCTCCTCCTTCCCCACACACTGGTTTGCCAGCAATACCAAACTGTTTTCATTTGTTCTAGCACAAGATAAGATCCTCACAGACCCCAAGTGGTAAGCTTGTTATTTCCATTTCATAGCTTTAAAAACTGAGGTCAAGGAACTCGTCTGCACCACACAGCTCGTATGTGACAGAGTTGGAATTCAAGCTCAGCTCCGTCTACTCCAAAACCTATGCCTGCACCAGTGCAGAGAGGGGCCAAAACATTGGCTGTCCTGTTCTGGACATGTCTATTTCTTAGGTCTTTCCTTTAGATGGTTGCTGGGAGGAGAAGAGATGAACCTCGATCACAGCAGCAGGTCTTAGGGGAGAGATGCTGTGTCTCCTCCTCTGGACTGGCAACGGTTTGTGGCCTGGGTCAGGCCTTAGCCTCCTGGTGTCCCCAGTGTTCAGGAAATACTTGGCACACAGTAGGGGTTAAGCAAATATCTGTTTGACCAAATCTAGTGGGCCCCATCCTGGGTCTATGAGGGAAAAAGATCTTTCTCTAACAGAGCCCCTAGTCTGATAGCGGAGATAGGGCTCTCATCCTGGCAAGTCCCAGCCTGAAAAGAGCAAAATGCTTCCACTTCACAGAAGCCCCAACCTGAAGCCAAGAGGAGTCCTGGCCTCTATTTTATGGGAGCTCAGTTATTTGGGGAGCCATAGGCCTTCCCTAATAATGAGCTGCTAACCTGATGGGGAAGGATTTAGACCCAACTCCCTCACCACTGTGTCCTGATTACTGGGAACCAGGAGAGAAAAGTTATTCTTAAGGAGTTTTGATGACAACCTCCACCCCAATATCCAGTGATATTTGCGTTTGTATGTCCCAACACAATGACTTCCTCTCCAAGAACCCTGGGGCATGGGGGCAGGTCAGGGCAAGTCACTGTTCCACAAAAGAAAAGCCTGATGCCTGTTCTGCTCCCTGGAGGTTGAACCTTTGTCCTTCTGCTTGTGAGAGCACAAGGAGAATGGGAGCAGGAGCCAGGGATGCCTGGCCAAAGAGGGGTGCTGTGCTTCCAGATGCTGCTCACTGCCAACCCTGTGCTCCCTGCTTGGGAGGTGCTGGGGTGCCCATTATTAAGAGCACTGATCTGTAGCATGTGTTAGGAATAAAAGAAGGGAAATTGACTTTTTGTTTTTAATCCAGTTTAGGGAAAAATACCAGGGATGGCATGTTGGTCTGTTTGTTACTTGTTGGCTCACTCAGGCTTCACCTCGACATTCTCGTTCAACTGAAGTGAAGCAATAAGGCACAAGGAGTGAGCCAGCAGCCTGTGCAGCTGACGGATTAATCAGCTGACGAATGAAGCAGGGTGAGTGGTACCTGGCAGGGGAGCATCTCTGGGATAAATGAGAGGTGGCCTGAATTCACCTTTAATTTGGGGACCCCAACATTTTCCTGCTCACTAGACAATAGGTTTCTAGATTCCAACCAAAGGATAGTTTGCCAGAGTTTTTCTATGCCTTTGAAGGTTGGGCTGGATTTATGTTTTCTGGTAATCCTTTCTCTTCTTTTGATTTTTCGGCTTCCTTCTTTTCTCTTTCTTCTTAATTAGCAAGGATTTATAAAGACGAGTGAAGAAGAGTTCCCAGCAAAGGATTCAACAGGAGTAAACGGAGAGGGAGAAGGCAAGGGAATGAAGCATCTTAGCTGGAGGAGGGTCAGATGGCAAAATAATGGGTAGTGAGACTGGACAATTGTGAAGGACTTTGAATGCCAGACTGGGAAGGCCTTGAAGTCAGAGACTATGTCTAGTTCATTGTTGCATCTCCAGTAGCTAGCACATAGCTATTGTTGTTGTTATGTGCCGTCAAGTTGGACCCGACTCATAGCGACCCCTCCTTGAGTTTCCGAGGCAGTATCACTACGGAAGTAGATTGCCCCATCTTCCTTCCAAGGAGTGGCTGGTGGGTTTGAACTGCCAGCCTTCTGGTTAGTAGTCAAGTGCTTTAGCCACTATGCTACCAGAGCTCCCTAGCACATAGTAGGTGTTCAATAAATATTTGCTGAATGAATTAATGACATTATCCAGTAGACAATATGGAGCGTCTAAAGGTGGCTGAAATGGGAGCTCTGGTGGTATAGTGCCTAAAGCATTTGACTGCTAACCAGAAAGCTGGTGGTTCAAACCCGCCAGCCACTCCTTGGAAGGAAGGTTGGGCAATCTACTTCAGTAGAGATACTGCCTCGGAAACCCAAGGAGAGGTTGCTATGAGTTATATTTGACTCGATAGCAGTGAGTTTGGTTTGTTTTATTTTATTTAAAGGTGGCTAAGGGGTAGAATGGCATGATACAGGCATTTATTAAGTTTTGTGGGGAAAAGGACCTGGGTTAAGGGGCCAGTGTTCTTAAGGAGCTCGCTGTCTCGTTGGAGAGATAAGCCATCCATGCATGAAATGATACAGAAATATTCTAAGACAATTTATATATGAGATATAGCAGGGGATAGACTTGCTGAGGGGCTCCAAAATAAGGAGCAGAATAGTTGTAGGATAAATAAGGGAAAGAGTTTTGGAGAAAGTTGGTTTTGATTTGCATTGGTGAAGGGGGACCAGGAGAACATTCCTGGTAAGGGGAACATCAAGAACAAAGCCAGGGAACAATTGATGTTTCTTGGAAGGAAACAGTAGAGACTGGCCCATCATATTTAATTAAAGATTCCATATGCCTAAGGCATTTGACTGCTAACCAGAAGGCTGACAATTCAAACCCACCAGCCACTCCTCGAAAGTAAGGTTGGGCAATCTACTTTCGTTAGTGATACTGCCTCAGAAACCCAAGCAGGGGTCGCTATGAGTTGGATCTGACTCGATGGCAGTGAGGTAGTTATTTAGTTATAACTGGAAAGTTCCTTTATTATTTTATTTTTTCCAGATTGGCAAACTGAGGCTCAGAGAGGGTAAATGAATAGTAGCTCACAGTCACACAACCAATTAATGGCAAATGCTAAGAGGACCAAAACCTTCTGGCTCTCAGTCCAGGTCTCTTTCCTCTGCCCCACACCACCATCCTCCTTAGCAGGCAGAGCATAGAGCTGAAATGTAACCAACTTATTTGCAACGTGTCAAGGTGAAGGAAGAAGAATCCCCAAATGTTGGTGTCTTTTCTGGGCATTTATATCATTCTCAATGTTTTGCATCTTAAAAATGTCTCCTTTGGAGATACTAGAAAGATACTAGGCACCCTGGAGAGTGATAGAGAAGATAGTGTGTGTGTGTGTGAATGTGTGAAAGAGACAGAGTGATGGCTTGATTGGAAGCAGAGTCCCAACTCAGTTTGCCCTATCGTAACCTTGTGCACCTGTGTGTCAGCTCTGACCTTGACCATAGAGGCTGGCAGTTTCTGCACAGAGCAGGCTCACTTGATCCCACTCTGGGGTTTGGAGACTTGGCTGGAGCCTTTCATTTGACCTGCTAGTCTTTTCTTCTTTTGTGGTCAAAGCCCTCCCCATAGTGACGGCTTTGGGGAAAGTTTTGCTTTTCCTTCAGCCTACTACCTGCTGGCTCAGACTTCGTAGCGTGCACATCAGGGTTCTCGACCAATTTTGGCTTTGTTTCTGGGGCCTCTGCTGTTTAAAAAGAAAAAGAACAAAGCTGTTCTTTTACTTCCAGACAATGAGTACAATTTCTCAGTACCTCCAGAAGGGTGGTGTGATCAAGAGTGGTAAGGACTAGACTATAATGGCCCTAATTTCCTGAAAGTATAAAAAAATATCACTGTCAGACCCTGCCACCAACTATCTGTGTGACCCCTTCTCCAAGGCTCAGTTTCCTCCTTGGGAATATAATAGAGTTAGACCAGATGATCTCTAAAGACCATTTTTCATTTTAGCCATCTAGAATTCCATATTTCTCTATGCCTCAATTTCTCCCCTGGTCAGCCATATTTACTGAAAACTTCTCTTGTACAAAATACCCTTCCTCTCCCTTCTCCTCACTCCCATACATGGACTGACTTAAAGCACAGTTGCAAAGTAATGCATTTCATTACACATTTCATTATATAAGCAACGAGAGGGAATTTTTGCAACTTGGTTAAAAGCATGGGTTATGGAGGCAGAGCTCATGGGTTAGAATCCTGGTTCCACCACTTACTGGCTGTGAGTCCTTGGGGTGGTTCTTTAATCTCCCCGGATGTCAGTTTCCTCATCTGTGAAAATGAGGATCCTAGTAATACTCATTCTACTGGGTAGAGAGTAAAGGAAGTTATCTAGGAAAAGTTCTTAGTACCATTCTTGGCATATAGGAAGCCCCCCATATTATAATTGGTAGCATATTAAATGCTACCAATTATCACCATTACTTTTTGTTTTGTTATATATCACATCACTCTAGTGCCTAAAATGCTTTATCCCCATACTCACAGTCCAATGTGGTACAAAATGTTCTCTCCAACATAGTCTCTGCCTGCATCTTGAGTTTTCAATCTGTCCTCCAAACCATGAAAACATTACACTCTAACAATACATAACCACTAACAATTATTTGAACTTATGGCACTTATTCACCCTTACATGTCTTTATTTAAGTGAGTACCTTTGCCAGGAATTTCTATCTACATCTTGCCTTCAAAACTTGATGAAGGGGTCACAAGACTCAGAGAAGTGGGTGTAATAGAATGGGTTTATTACTTGAAACTGGAGAACCCACCACCTAAATCTGTGTACCCTAGGGGGGCCAAGAGGACACTCTCATCATTAAAACCATAAGGAAGACCCTACTGAGGGAAGAACCAGCATCACTGAGCAGTAGCTCACTTGTACTGTCCTCTGTAGTCTAGGGTTGACAGTAGGAGATGCAGCCATGGAACTGAATTTCCTTGTGTCAGTGGAGAGGAGAAGGTGGTAGCATTTAACAATCAGAGGCAAGGTAGACATAATCACTATAACGGGAAACATAGCTGGAGTAGCAACGAGGGTGCCCCGATTCATAGGAAGCTGTGATGATGAATAACACACCATGATGATCCTAGGCGCTAGATAGCTAGGCAACCAACTATGGTATTGCATGACTTACGTAACCAAAAAAAAAAAAATCAAGAACTGGTAAGCCAATGGCTGATGTCATCCACTGCAATGGAAAATCACAATCCCTTACTTGATTTCCAGCTCTGAACTAGTTCTTAGACCCAGAGCCCATTGACTGATGGAAAGACCAGGTCCTCTTTAGAAAGAACATTATAACAATAAACAATCCCTCAACCTTTCTTCCAATACCTCTACGGCCATTTGCCAAAGAAAGGGGAATACCTAGACTTTTGAGGGCTGTTGGATACGGGGTCTGACCTATCATTGATATCAGGGGATCTGTAATGCCATCATGGCTCCCCAGTTAGACTGAGGGGAGGTGAAGGCCAGATAATAAATGGAGTGCTGATCTATGTCCACTTTAAAGTACATCTAATAGGTCTACCGACACTTTATGTAGTTATTTCTCTGGTCTGTGTGTGCATTATTGGGATGGATATACTTAGAAGTTGTCAGAACCAGAGTTTTTATGGTACAAAGAGCCAAATGGAATTTCCTGAAACTAACCTTATTTCTAGCCAAGATATAAAGTTAAAATTTATCTGGGTATAATTGAAAAGATTAGTGCCATTCTCCAAGATCTAAAAGATGCAAGGTGGTGATCTCCATTATATCCCTGTTCAATTCCTCTGTTTGGCCTTTATCCTCATTGTTTTTCATTTGCCTTTCCTGCTTGCAGTGCTTCTGCTAGTATCACTATCTGAGAATTACAGTGAGCCTGATTCACTGGCCTTAAATCTCACTTAATATTATCTCACACCAATAGACACATTCCACGGCAAAGGAGGTCAGTAATGGTCATGTGATCATGAGATCCACTGGTTCTATTATATAAACACCACCTGGAAGCAACTGGCCTGGTAAAATACTGGAATAACTTATTGAAGGCTCAGAGAGGGTGCCAGTTTGTGGAAAACACTTTGTGGAGTTGCAGTATTGTCCTCCAGGTGTGGCATACACATTGAATCAATGGCTAATGTATGATGCTGTGTGTCCAATAGCTACAATACACAAGTCTAGGAAACAAAGGATGGAAGTAAGATTGGGCCCAGTCATTTTCAATTCTCTTCTTGGAATGCCCGCTTTCCATTGTTATAACTCTAGACTCTAGTGGAATACAGGTCTTTACTGTTCCCCACTGCTCAACAGGTGATACTTTAAGGGTCTAACTGTAGTACTATGAGTACTGCCCAGTCACTTTGTGTTTCTTATGTCAATAGAGTAGCAGGCAAAGAAAGAGTGAGTGTGTGGATAACCGACTATGATTTTAATAAAGAGCTGGGGTTGCTGCTACCTAATGGGAGCAGAGGGTATTCACTGGGATATCCTTTGATACTCCCATGCTGGATGATAATGGTTAATGGTAATTATAGCAACTATGGAGCCCTGGTAGGAGCTCTGGTAGCATAGTGGCTAAGACACTTGCCTGCTAACCAGACGGCTGGTGGTTCAAACCCACCAGTCACTCCTTGGAAGGAAGGTTGGGCAATCCTACTTCTGTAGTGATACTGCCTCAGAAACCCAAGGAGGGGTCGCTATGAGTTGGCACTTGACAGCACATAACAACAACAACACAATAAGAATTCCAGAACAAGAAGAGAAAAAGGAAACCACTGAGAAAATTGTCCAAGATTTGTTGCAAGAGAACTTTCCTGATATGATGAAAGATGAGAATATATCCATTCAGGAAGTCCAATGAACCCCAAAACAGGACAGACCCCAAAAGAAAATCACCAAGACATATCATCATCAAATTCATCAAAACTAAACACAAAGAAAGAATCCTAAAAGAAGCACAGGAAAAATGAAAAGTTACTTACAAAGAACAACAAATAAGAATACTCTCTGATTTCTCAACGGAAATCAAACAAGCAAGAAGGCAATGAGATGGTATATATAAAACCCTGAAAGAGAAAAATTTCTAACCAAGAATTATATACCCAGGAAAACTGTCCCTCAAATA